>NC_041407.2:63590288-64190288 GCF_900747795.2 Erpetoichthys calabaricus
GACAAAGAATTTAGACATACATCTGTCCTAATCAAGATGTCAGTCTGCTGCCTGGCATACATACATACATACATACATACATACATACATACATACATACATACATACATACATACATACATACATACATACATAACAAGCAAATTTACACTAATATGGACAATTTAGGGAGCTGAGAAGAAGCAAGAATAAAATCGTATAGATGTAGAACTTGCACATTTTATGGAGAAAGGACATATAAAAGTGTTGGAAGTCCATTTATCAGTCTGTTACAGTAATTCATTTTTGGAAGCTGCTTGATCCAAGTCTACCCCAGTAGAATCAGAAAAAGGCAAGGCCCAAAGCTGAATGGCATATCAGCCCCTCACATTTTTTTCTAATCCATTACTTGAAAAATATTTAATTGTGAATAGTATAATATGCAACTTCAAAGACCTACATTAAAGGAGGTCAATTAATCTTGAATGCTTGGGTATGTGTAGAGGAACTGTCCTTTTAGCAATGGTTAACAACATATCTCATGTGTCACTAACTGATATTGGCTCTTAAATGGACATCCACTACACTGGTCACACTTCCACCAAAAGAATTTACCAGCTTCTAGAAAAAAGGGCTTAGTTAATCAGCACACAAAAGACTGAGATGGCCACCAATGCAAACTGTTTGTTAGGTCTGACCTCAGGTCGCCAGTGAGTACCCCAAGATGAGTGTAAGAATGACTTGACACAATGGGCAGTAATGAAGATCAAGAGGCGGCGTTGGACATATGTCAGGTCTGAATGGCTAACCGGATTCAGTGCTCACAGATGGGATAGCAAGCTTTTGGAGGGTTGCCTAGGCGAGTGAAACTAACCAGAGGTAACTCAACTGTAACAATGGAAAGAGAATGAAACTGTGAATCAGTAAAAGGGGATTAGGCCCTGGCAGAACTGGATAGTTTGTTTTGTTTTTCATAGAGGGACGGCAGTACAAGCAGCAGAAGTGTGCAGATTGTGAACACAATGCTTCCCACACGCTCCAGCGAGCGACCACCTGTTCATAAGTGTGACTCGCGCCTTGCTGCAAAATAGAAGAGCAATTATAAATTCAGAGCAGCACTTTATTGTAAGAGCAGAGCCCTTAGAACAGGACTGCTTTTCCAAGATCCTATTAGGGCACTCGAGCTTAGGTGACTTTTTCTTTAAACTGAATCAGTGCAGGAAGACAAAAGTGGAGCAAGCATTTTAACGTCTTTTCTCTTTACACATTCCTCAACGGTTTCCTTAAGCAATGTGCTCATTTCCGGTACAAACACTGCTGAGCTGCTTATTCAACCTATTTAGCCAGGGCTTCAAAAATACATTTTGCAATTTTATTATTGAGGGTGCACATTGAATGATTTGCCTTCTAGTATTGTGTTTTTTGTATGTGGATCTGAATTTTAATCTAGAAGTTGCTTTATTTCAAAAGGTCAGTCACATTTGATTAAAATGTCTGAGAATATTTCAAGAAGACAACTATTTAGGGTCCCAGTTCTTATTATCATGTTATCAAATACTGCCAAGACACTTTATAGTAAAATAAAAAGGAGCAAGCATATTAGTGTAAGCATACAGGAAAACATGTAAGAAGTTTGCTGTCCTCTGCACCTCTGACAGTCACTGAGCAGCTCCTATAGTGTAATTTAATGCATACGTAGATTCAATGTGTCAACAAGCATTTGCTTCATCAGATATTTTCCGGTTGCTGGAAAGAGGGACCACGCATTCCACTTAACTGCCCATAGCTTTGTTGTTTATTGGTCACATTATGCTATTTTGGGTATTAGACAGGAAACAAACAGCTGGCAACCTGATAGTAGGCAAACTCAGTGCCCACAGATAACTTAAAAGGCAAAATAAGAGCTGAACACGACTTTATGAAAAAACGTGTTACACCACTACTGCAAAGAGCATACACACAATATATTGTATACAAATGAGTAAAGCTGACACAGGATCTGGCTGAGATGCAAGCTCAGTGCTCGTCAAAGGTTTAGACACATGGCATCAACAAGGGTGACTGTAACTCACCAAAGGGTTCTTGGTGAGGGAAAGGAATACAAATTTAGTTTGTCTGGAATTATTATGCACTTAAATTGAGTGACTTCCTATTATTATTATTATTATTATTATTATTATTATCATTATTATTATTATTATTATTATTACTCCCTTTTCTTTGGTAGAAAGCTTTATCAAGGGGAACAAGATCAGGATACACAAAACCCATCCATTTTGCTATTGAAATTTCTAACATTTGTGAAAATTCTGCCCTTAACAAGTTTCCAACACATTCTCATGTTCTGGTTGTAGAATTTATTTTAAAGTAACATTCTACTAAATCTCTGAGGTTTGTGGATTATATTGACTGATGACTCTGTGTGAAGAAAAGCTTTCTAATGTTTGTTCAAAATCTTTCTTTTCCAAGTGTGTCCCTGTGCTCTTGTTAGATTAGATAAACTTTATTAATCCCAAAGGGAAATTCAGATGTATACAGCAGCAGAAACATAAAAACAAGAGTACAGACTCACAGGACAAATAATACAGCCAGTCAATTGGCCAAACAATCAATAAATAAATAAACTTCACGAGTAAATCGGGTGGAAGTATTGAATTGCCAGATAGCAGTGTGCAGAACAGACACCCAGAGAGGCTTCTTCACACAACAACAGAGGAATGAGTCTGTGGTTAAAAGTGTTTCAAAACAGTGTCTCTTGGAGGGGATTTTTCATGATGGGATCCAGTTTTCTCACCATCCTATTTTCCACAACAGCTTCGAGTTTGTCCATGGTCCACAATGTGACGGATCAGGTTTTCTTGATAAGTCTGTTCATCCACCCATCCATCCTCTTCCGCTTATCCGAGATCGGGTCGCTGGGGCAGCAGCTTGAGCAGAGATGCCCAGACATCCCTCTCCCCGGCCATTTCTTCTAGCTCTTCCAGGGGAATCCCGAGGCGTTGCAAGGCCAGCCGAGAGACATAGTCCCTCCAGCATGTCCTGGGTCTTCCCTGGGGCCTCCTCTCGGTTAGACGTGCCCGGAACACCTCAGAGCCACCTCATCTGACTCCTCCGATGCGGAGGAGCAGCGGCTCTACTCTGAGCCCCTCCCAGATGACCGAGCCTTTCACCCTATCTTTAAGTGAAAGCCCAGACACCCTGTGGAGGAACTCATTTTAGCCGCTCGTTCTTTCGGTCACTACCCACAGCTCATGACCATAGGTGAGGGTAGGAACGTAGATCGACTGGTAAATTGACAGCTTTGCCTTACGGCTCAACTCCTTTTTCACCACGACAGACCGATGCAGAGCCCGCATCACTGCAGACGCCGCACCAATCCGCCTGTTGATCTCACGCTCCATTCTTCTCTCACTTGTAAACAAGACCCCGAGATACTTGAACTCCTCCATTTGGGGCAAGATCTCGCCTCCAACCCTGAGAGGGCACTCCACCCTTTTCTGGCTGAGGACCATGGTCTCTGATTTGGTGGTGCTGATTCCCATCCCATCCGCTTCACACTCAGCTGCGAACCGATCCAGAGAGAGCTGAAGATCATGGCCTGATGAAGCAAACAGGACAACATCATCTGCAAAAAGCAGTGAACCAATTCTGAGTCCACCAAAGCGGACCCCCTCAACACCCTGGCTGCGCCTAGAATTCTGTTATGAACAGAATTGGTGACAAAGGGCAGCCCTGGTGGAGTCCAACTGTCACTGGTAATGGGTTCGACTTACTGCAATGTGGACCAAGCTCTGACACCGGTTGTACAGGGACCAAACAGCCCTTATCAGGGGGTCCGGTACCCCATACTCCAGGAGCACCCCCCCACAGGATTCCCCGAGGGACACGGTCAAACGCCTTTTCCAAGTCCACAAAACACATGTAGACTGGTTGGGCAAACTCCCATGCACCCACCAGGACCCTGCTAAGGGTGTAGCGCTGGTCCACTGTTCCGCGACCAGGACGAAAACCACACTGTTCCTCCTGAATCTGAGGTTCGACTTTCTGACGGACCCTCCTCTCCAGGACCCCTGAATAGACTTTTCCAGGGAGGCTGAGGAGTATGATCCCTCTGTAGTTGGAACACACCCTCCGGTCCCCCTTTTAAAGAGGGGGACCACCACCCCGGTCTGCCAATCCAGAGGCACTGTCCCCGATGTCCATGCGATGTTGCAGAGGCGTGTCAACCAAGACAGTCCTACAACATCCAGAACCTTGAGGAACTCTGGCTGTATCTCATCCACCCCTGAGGCCCTGCCACCAAGGAGTTTTTTTACCACTTCGGTGACCTCAGTCTCAGAGATGGGGGAGCCCACCTCCGAGTCCCCAGGCTCTGCTTCCTCATTGGAAGGCATGTTAGTGGGATTGAGGAGGTCTTCGAAGTACTCCCCCCACCGACCCACAACGTCTCGAGTCGAGGTCAGCAGCACACTATTCCCACCATATACAGTATTGACACTGCACTGCTTCCCCCTCCTGAGATGCTGGATGGTGGACCAGAATCTCCTCGAAGCCGTCTGAAAGTCGTTCTCCATGGCCTCCCCAAACTCCTCCCACACCCGAGTTTTTGCCTCAGCAACCACCGAAGCCGCATTCCGCTTGGCCTGCCGGTACCTATTAGCTGCCTCCAGAGTTGCACTGGACAAAAGGGTCCTGTAGGACTCCTTCTTCAGCTTGACGGCATTCCTCACCGCCGGTGTCCACCAACGGGTTCGGGGATTGTTGCCACTACAGGCACTGACCACGTTACGGCCACAGCTCCAGTCAGCCGCCTCAACAATAGAGGCATGGAACATGGCCCATTCGGACTAAATGTCCCCCACCTCCCTCGGGACGTGGTTGAAGTTCTGCCGGAGGTGGGAGTTGAAGCTACTTCTGACAGTCTGTTCAGACAAAGCATTTCTTTTGAGCTCAGGTTGATTCTTCAGGAGAGAGCACCACTACACTGGCTACTATGGACTGGTAGAACAATTTCCATTTTGTGATCTCCTTTGAAAGTAACAGACTGAATCCACTAATTAATTTCATAATTATAAAAGCTTCATTTTTACCGTTTAATCCTCTTAATCTCTTAATCTGTATTATTTTAAATGAAAAGATCCAACTACTTTAATGTCTCCTCATAATAAATTCTCTACAGCCCCGGAATCAGCCCAGTTGCTCTTCTCTGCACTTTTTGTAGCACTGCTATGTCCTTTTTGTAGCCTAGAGACCAAAACTGCAAACAGTACTCCAGATGAGGCCTCACTAGTGCATTATAAAGTTTAAGCATGACCTCCTTGGACTTATACTGTATACATCATGCTATACAACCGAACGTTCTGTTAGCCTTCTTAATGGCTTCTGAACACTGTGTGGATGTTGATAATTGGAAATCCACATTGTCTCCCAGAACCTTCTCATAAGAGGTGCATTCAAATTTCAGACCTCCCATTGTGTTTCTAAATCTAACATTTTTAATTCCTACATGTAATCCCTTACATTTACTTATATTGAATTTCATCTCCACTAATCTGCCCAAGGCTGTATGCTGTCCAAGTCTTTTTGATTAAACTGATTTTAGATTATCTGCCATCCTTTCTAGCTTGGTATCATCTGTAAATTTAACCAACTTGGTATTTATTTTCCAGATCATTTATATAAATTAAAGCACTGACTTCTGATAGACACCACGCTTAATTCTGATAAGGGTTCCTGAACCATGACTGCACTCATCTAAGCACAACACCCTGAACTCCCACTTCTTTTAGTTTGAATCAGATGAAAGATGGAATTCACTGGATGGGATGCCAGTACCTACAAAATATTCATTAATTAATTTTCCAAACCCACTTAATCCATTGCAGGGTCATCAAGTAGTTGAACATATCCTGGAATCACTGGTTGGAAGCTAGGAAGCGATCCCAGATGGGATGCTGGCAGAAATATTACATTTGCTTAGATATTCACTTTCTAGTCATTCATTTTATTATTCCCTTGTTCAGTTAATAGGCTTATGGTGTTCCAAATCAATTCTTGCATAACCAGATGTTAGTTTAGGATCAAACATAGTTAAGCCTCAAATTAATGTATTGTAATTGTTAAGTTATTCATTTATTCAATGAAAATATGGGAAAAGATCATGGATAAAAGGCTGATGATGATAGTGGAAGAACAGTTTAAATGTAAGCCAGGAAAAGGTACAACAGCTGTGATTTTCAACTTAAGACAAATTATGGAGTGTGAAACAGAAAGGACTCTAGAGTTCTCCAGCAAGAAATATGGAGATGTATGTGGGACTACTGGAGAAGTATGTAGTGGTAGGTAAAGATATGTATGAAGGTGCCTACACACAAGTGAGAAATAGTGTAGAAATAACAAATGGATTTGTAATTAAGGTTAAGAGTTACGTGAAGGACTACCATTAAGCTGGTATCATATCATTATTATTGGGGAATATCAGGGAAATAGTAGATCAGGATGAAAGGCTTAAAAGAGTAGAAAAGTTCAAATATCTTAGATCAACAATAACAGAGGATGGAAAGCTAGATCTAGAAATACACCATAAAATGCAATCATGTTAAAAAAATGAAATAGGGCATCAGGAGTATTATGTGACCAAAGATCAGTCCAAGATTGAAGAGTAAAATGCTTAAAAGAGTAGTCAGACCAACACTGTTGTATGAATCAGAAACTTGGGCAGTTAAAAAGATACATGAAGGGAAACATGACTCTACAGAAATGAGGATATTGAGATGGATGTGTGAAGTAACAGTGCTCGATAAGTTCAGCCACAAGAGAGTCAAAGATACAGTTAAAGTTGGAAAAATCTGAAAGAAAATACAGGAAAGAAGGTGAAAGTGGTAAGGGCATGAAATGAGAGGAGGGATAAAGAATGTGGGGAGAAGAGTCATGGATATGGAGGTGTCAGGACGGAGCAGAAGAGGATGACCAAAGACAAAGTGGAGGACCGTGTGAACGAGGATCTAAGGGAGAAAAGGGTGTCAAGTGAGGAAATGTACAAGACAAGAATGGAGGAGACTGGTCAAATATAGTGACCCACATAAAAGTGGAAAAAGCTTTAGAAGAAGAAGAAGACATATTTGTAAAGTCGTTATTTGAACCCTCTTATTCCACTACAGGGCTATGGAGTGCTAGAGTCTATCCCAGAAATTTAAGGTGCAACACAAGGACCATGGATGAGGCTGAAATAGACACAATAAAACTGTTTTCATTCCATATTTGTATTGTTCGATTACGTAATCTGCTTATTTCATCCATTTTTCTTATTACTGGCACACAGGCAGTTTGAGTGTCTTTGTTTAGGTTACACAGTTAATAAATTAGGGGATGATTTAATGAGATTTTTGGGATATTTTTGTTAAATTTTGTTAACAGTTCAGTACAATAACATATTGTATTATTAAAATGTTACATATCATTATTCTCCTTTTCAAACATCTAGTCTATTTACCTACATACACTTATCATTAGCGCTATCAAATTAAATAGTGTAAATAGATATCCTGTCAAATGATATTATATTGCTGCGGTGGGTTGGCACCCTGCCCGGGATTGGTTCCCTGCCTTGTGCCCTGTGTTGGCTGGGATTGGCTCCAGCAGGCCCCGTGACCCTGTGTTCGGATTCAGCGGGTTGGAAAATGGATGGATGGATATTATATTGCTAGGGCCCACACACACACCAACAATAAATCACCATGCCTGGTGAAGTTCAGTTAACTTGACCACACCTAACTGGCGCAGGGCTTCTCAACCACCTTGACAGCTGTCAAAGACCAGCCTGGGGCTCATGATTGCGGCCCATGGAAAACCCCATGTCTGTCCAGGCACCCACTTGACAAACATTTCAATTTGTCTGTAGATATTATAACAAAACTAAACAAATCTACTTGTTCAAATTGTGTGTTCTGCACTCTTTGTGACTAAATTACATTATATAGATGTTAAACTCCAAATGGCTCATTAGAATCATTTTGCTTCAAACCATTTCTTTGCAAAATGCAAATTCCTCTTTGCTGATGGAACCTGCTGACGGCACTTTTGACTGTTATTGCTATGCTTACTCTATTTTTACTGTGGGCTACTTCAAAAATAACACATTTGCTTTTTTTTTTTTTTTTTTAAATAATGGTAGGTGTTACCCTTACACACCAGGAAGGAAGCACAGGTAGAAAGAAGTCTAGATTTTACCACTTGTATTCTTCTTTGGTTGAGACTGGCTTGGGGGTTTCCAACAAAACCAGACGTTGCAATCACTAAAACGCAAGTTCATTTATTAATTTTTAATTTAAGAGACACATGCAGTATATTTAACCATTTAGCAAGAAAAATAAGTGGCATGCTTTTACCAGATGCAGTTAAATGACTCAATTCTTCCAGAGATGTTTATAAATGGGCAAAAAAAGATCATCCATCTGTTATATGAACAATTTTTAATTATGGACTGTCAGAACAATCCTGGCAGCGCTGGGCTCAAGGTGTCAACCCATGTCTGCATACTGGGTATTCTTTTTTTTTAACCCTAAAAGGAACACCAGAAGAGACCTACTAAGGAAATTTACCAGGTATTCACATCTTCTGCATTTTGGAGAAAACCGGAGCTCCTGAACAAAAACTCTGGCAATTTCCACAGTGACCAGTCCAGGAGCTGAAGGTAGGCCTCTGTAGCTGAAATGCAGTCACACTAATTACACTGTCACAATGCCAGTCAGTAATAAAATAACATAATCCAGCTCCTGGAATCTGTTTAAACCAGTAAAGGGTCACTGAAAGCCACGAAGGAGGCATGAGGCAACTCTAGATGGGGTATCAATCTATTTTAGGGTCTGCTGACACATACATCGACACTTATTTCTTCAATTTACTGTAGTCAGATAACCTAATATACACTTGTAAGGAATGTAGAAAGAACTGAAATATTCCCCCCACCCCCCCAAAAAAAGCCCATGCAAACACACTGAGAACAAGCAAATTTCACACAGACAATTATCAGGTCAGAATTCAAATGTGGGACGCTTTACCCGTGGGACAAAAGCGTTAACCATTGTGTAACAAGTTACATGTTTGCTAAGTTTCGTTTTTGTGGTGTCCAGACCACAACTAATGGGTTAAAGCAAAAAAATAAAAATAAAAAGCAAAAACCACTAGTTTGTAATAGTGCACTTTGAAGTGTTTAAAAAATAAGTGAAACTAGAGAATGAATCATGATGTAAATGTATTCATTGTATAAAATTTCTGAGCCATCCATTCATTATGAAATGCACAGAGGAAGCAGAGCATGTCCTGACAGAATTGTGTAAAGGGCTCGAACCAAATCTCGATGGGGAAGTCCATTGTAGGGTACATGCGTGGACACGCACACACACACACATGTACACACACACACACACACTCATATATCAGGCCAATTTTAAACTGACCAGGACAAAGAGAGACCCTGCAAAGTAATGATTGGACTGGGATTTGAAACCAAGATCTACTGTGGTAACGTGCCACTTATAATGGAAATGTGTTTTCCCCTAATAAAATGCAGGATATTCCAAAGATGTGGTGCAATTGAATTTAGAAGCTGTGGTTATTTCCTCTTATGAAGTTAAACCTGGCCATGGGATGCAGTTCATTTGCCTTGAAGAGATGTAATCTGATACAAGAATAAAATGCAAATGGCATTCATATGATTTTATATTTCAGTGTGTGAAGAACAAATTAAAAGCAGTTCAGCTCATGTTAGACATTGTAATGGAATATTTTGTTTTGCTTCTGTTGTAGTTTCACGTAAATGCATAAGTACATGTCCAAAAAAGAGCTTCTATGCTTATTTTGAAACTGTGGGTTATCACTTATTAGGAAAGACTGAAGACACCAAATCTTTTCAGCCTCAGAAGATGACTAAACGTGATATGATGAAGGTTTTTACATTTTTGAAGGGAAAAAACTAAAGTTTTTGTCATTGGTTACTTGTAAAATGTGCTGTTTGAGTACAACATTTGGGCACAGATAGACACCGTTTAGCCATGAATTTCAGTAAAACATGCAAATAAGAAATCAGTTAAGTGACAACATGATTAAAATCCTAAACTATGTCTCTTTGAAGATACTTTATTAATATAGATTGCACAGTGGTTCAGTGGTTTTCACTGCTGCCTCAAAGCTGCTGGAACCTTGGCTTGAATCCTGGCCTGGCTATGTGGACCTCACACATTCTCCCCGTGTCTGAATACTGGGTTATTTTTTTTTCTTCCACATCCTAGGAATGACTGGTGTCTCAGAATTGGCCAGGGAGAATGAGTGTGGGTATATATTCTATGAGACGTAACAGCATCCCACAGAGGGTTATTTTTTGCTTTGCATCCAGTGTTGCTGCGATTGGCTTTGTCCTTCAGAAACCATATACTAGAAGAAGTGGGTTTAAAAAATGAGCAGCAGAATAGGAATAGGAATTGATCTAGCTTGGACTGATTGTCTTTATTTGTCAAAACATTTTCTTATCTCACATTTTACCATGAAACAGACTTAAAGCATTTTTTGACCATAGCATGGATGCTAAGTTCTTTCCTTGGTATGGGTGTGGAAGCTCCTGCTATAGAGAGACATCTCAGGAGTGGGTTGCCTTGTTAAGCCTTAGACGGCTGAGATGGACTCCATGTGACGCACTAATTTTAAAACAATAGGATCACAGACTGTATAGAGGATGACCAACTGGAAGGTATGTACTTATCAAAAAGTTTTCAACTCTATTTATCTCAGGTTTTGGGCCATAAAGATAATCTGTCTAATCATTCCCTAAGTGATATGGACAGGACACAAATAAATGAAAATTCCAAATTCCATCTGAAATGTTTTGACAAGAATCATACACCCATTCCTGTGATGTTGGTAAATTAATGGATAAGTGTCCTACTCACCTATAGAAGCTGAGTCTAAAGACAAAGCTCTCGGTTCACCAGTCGATCTACGTCCCTGTCCTCACCTATGGTCAAGAGCTGACTGAAAAAATGAGATTGCGAGTACAAGCGGCAGAAATGAGCTACTGGGCTGACACTCCATGATAGGGTGAGAAGCTCAGTGATTCAGGAGAGCCCCAGAGTAGAGTCACTGCTCCTCTGGATCGAGAGCTTCAGGGACATCATAGGGATCGGCATGTCCCACTAAGTGAAGACCCTGCAGCAGAACCAAAACACACTAGATGGATTATATTTCTTGGATGGTTTGGGAATACCTGGAAGTGGCCCATGATTACAGGAGTCTGTAGCTGGGGAAATGGAAGTCTGGGCTGACCTGCTTGGCTTACTGTTATCATGACCCTCACCAAGAAAAGAAGTTTGAGAAGATGAGATTATGAGATAAAATGAATGGAAAAATGGAAAAATAAAGGTGCCAGAGTGGTTCCTTATACAGTAATGCCATAGGGGAACAGAACCAGAACTATCCACATGAAGGTTCCAAAAGGAACCTTTATTTATTTAAATATGTCATGGGTTTCTGATTTTTTGCTGCATACAATAACAGAGGCTAAATTCTGGTTCTTGATCTGTTAGTATCCTGCTAAGCAGCCAACTATTCACTAATGATTTCTGCTTTGTATGCATATTAGTAACCTTTTCAAAGTCCAAAAAGTCAATTTCACATGGAAAGAATCCCTTCCAGAATGAAATAGTTCTTTGTGGAACAACAGTTCTAAGGTTTGACTTCTTATATCTGAATTTAACATTGTACTTAATATTTTATTTAACTTGATACATCCATCCATCCATCCATTTTCCAACCCGCTGAATCTGAACACAGGGTCACAGGGGTCTGCTGGAGCCAATCCCAGCCAACACAGGGCACAAGGCAGGAACCAATCCCAGGCAGGGTGCCATGCCAACCCACCACAGGACACACACAAACACACCCAGCACACCCTTTGGGGCCAATTTAGAATCGCCAATCCACCTAACCTGCATGTCTTTGGACTGTGGGAGGAGACCGGAACAAACCTACGCAGACACAGGGAGAACATGCAAACACGCAGGGAGGAACCCGGGAAGCAAACCCGGGTCTCCTAACTGCGAGGCAGCAGCACTACCACTGCGCCACCGTGCCACCCTAGCTTGATACATTCAAAATATATCTGCTTTGACTTTGAATATTCTACAATTTATCATATCTGCCTGTTTGAGATAATTCTTTTTTAATAAAGGTTAAGATTTTACGGCATCCAAATGTCAATATATAAATGTCAGTACACAGACTAGAACAAGATTCTAATTTATAAAGTAGACATACAGACACAAAGATGTATTTATCTATGTATGTAATGCCCCAAAACAGATCACAACAGATTCCAGTCATTTTGGAAAGTGTTTTTTTTTTAAATAAAAAAGATGTCATATTAAATAAAAAAGAAACTTAATTACTATGTAGAATTCCTCAATGACAATAGTAACATACAACATTTTTAGTTACTTTGACTAATTAATTGGGTAATTTATCAACAGCATCTAAAGCAAATGTTTTCCCCCCTCATGTCTTGCTGATGAATGTGGTCGCTTTCTCCACAGTATGCTTCTGTGACCTCAGTCACCATCCTGCTACTTTAAGGGTAATTTATTGCCAGGAAGCATGAAATGTTCTTGTATGTCTACAGCCTGCTGCTCGGGTCTTTTCAGCTTGCCAGAAATAGGCTGTCCCTTTTAACTTTTCCTTTTTAAGTGATAATAAATTATGTTCTTTTGCACAGGGTGCCATCAAATGCACCCAGCGGCTACATAGCTCATTTTCTCCCTTATAAACTAAGCTTAATGATTAAGGCTCTGAAGCTTTAACTGTTTAGAAAATCCCCATAAAATCTTTTAAGCCAAAAAAAAAGAGTGAGAAAGAAAAAAAAAAGCCATTTGGGCCCCAAATGAGGCTGAAGATGTTTCCTTTCTCCTTAGTGGTGATCTGTTTTAGTTGCTAAAGGATTTTCTAGAAACAAAAAAAAAAAGAAAAAGAAAAAAACCGGACCAAAGAATATCACCAATGAAGAAGAAAACAAAGTTTGCTTTCCATCTTTGCATTTTTATTAGGTTTTAATAGGGTTAATCCTTCTTTGTCTCATGTACCTACAAGCTTATGTGTTTCTTTCAGCCTCGCAGAAAGGCTTCATTTTCTGGTTACGTGAACCTTTTCAGAATGAGTGAAGCAAACAGCAATGAGCGCACGGGGTGAATCCAGACAATGCTTGCAGGTAGAATTGATGCACAAAAGCTGTTTTACATACCATGCTGAACGGGTTAATGCCACGGAGGAGAGGGAAGAAAGACAGAGAGAATAAAATATAATATCATTCAAAAACTCTTATACCCTATCAACTTGTGTGGCCATTCATGATTACTCACGTAATACATTTATTAAACCTACTGATGCCAGTGGGGTGGCACAGCTCCTCAATTGTTGATGCTATTGCCACTGACTGAGTGTGAATCTTAGTCAGGTTTTTAAGTTTTTTTTTTTTTTTTTACATTTTGATTTGATATACTTTATATCAAATACATATTTTATATACTTGATATACTTCCCGAGGTTATATTGTCATACCGCATGACTTTTGGAGATCAGAGCGCAGGGTCAGCCATTTTCTGCAATTCAGTGTAGAATGTCTCTTAGTGTTTTTGCACAAGGCCTTTCACCTTCCTCGTACCACCCAGAGATGTGTGTGGTAGTTCATTTGGTGATTTTAAATGGAGCGTATGAGGGCATGTAAGAACGCTGTCATGGAATGGTTCCCTGTCAAGGTCTGGTTCCAGTGCTCAGAGCTGCCTGACAAGGCTTTGTTCCTCACAACCCTAAGAAGGTGGGTAAATGATTAGGCTTAATGCCAGGGCTTTTTCTTAAATCAATGTTTATGTGCTTTTCTCTACACTTTACACCAACATCTCAAAGATCAGCATATTTGGTAAGAGTGTGTGTTTGCCCTGTGCTAGACTGATATGCCAGGATTGCTTCAGGTTGGGAAAAGTGCTATATAAATAAAATTATTAGTATTATTATCATTGGTTCCTGCCTTTTGTCAAATGCTACTGGGATGCAGCCCTATAGTTTAAAGTATAGGAAGTGGAAGACTTATTCTTTTTTTTTACAAGTATCTCTGAAAAACATGACATGAATTATTTGCTTAAGGGAAAATACACTGTACAAAAAAGATGCTTGCTATTTAGTGGCATTGTCAAAAAAAAACAAAACAACAGTTAAGTGTCTGAATTAGCATAAGCCACACAAATTCAGGGTCTTCATCAAAAATGTAATGAGTTACTTCATGAGGTAGAAGTACATCATAAACAAGAATAGTTGTATCATATATTGGAAAGATTAAAATGTGTGTTTCAATTGAAATATTTTAAGTCTGAATATGCTCGATTGTAACAGAAAGTAATCAAAAATAACACTATATTTGTAATCACTGACTTTGAAACAGTCTAAAACAATACCTCGCATACTTATGTTTGAAACCTGACATTTTTAACCTTCAGTGAGTGTCTCTTAAAGAGCTAGAAACACAGGTAAAGAATCATATATCAAAAACATTACCATATGTTCATCAGCATAAAATGGCACTCCACACGCCTATATTACCAGTCCTCATTTTTTCATTGTTTTGTAAAGGACTAACTTATATTCCATTAGAGGGTGAACCCCTGTGGTTGGTTGATTTGGCATACAAAACTTCAAGTCCTTCTGGTCATTTTTGCTGAAGACACCTACTGGTTTACTGTTTAAACTGAAGGAGTAATTTCCTGCACAAAATATGATTTAAAAATAGGCCTAAAAATGAAGGGGTTTAGAGGGCTAATAAGAGGTGGGAAACCAAAAAAAATTTCAAGATGAGTTGAACAGTATATCATATTTGGGGGGCTTTCTTATACCCGTGAGTTAGGAGGTGCCAGACCAAAAAAATGTGTGCATAAGTACTGTAATTCTTAAGAACACAAAAAGACTTTGCAATCAATGACCGACATGTCAAGTATTTGATATAAAAGGAAACTGCTGGGAACAATTTACACTGCAAAGAGCAACGTATAAGGCCTGCCTATACTGAGCCCTTCAGTGAATGAGCTAAGCTTCATACAGGACAACAAAATGGTAATTCATCAAGTTTTCAATGATCACAAGACTTCACTGGTGCTAACAAATACAAATAAACAAAGAAAAACATTTTTTAAGTGTGCATGCTACAATGACAAGTACGTTTATTGAGATTTGGTAGATTTGCCAGCAGTTCTTAAGAACATTAATTCTGGCAAGAATAGGTTTATGGAAACTACTTGTCATGAATACGGTCTACACGGTGGTTTAGAACATAAGAAATCTGGAGACCATTCAGTCCATCAAGCTCATTTTCACGGCCTGTTGGTTCAAGTCATGAAGCCAGGTACCTGAGCCCCCACACCTGCCATGACAGTGTCACAGTGTGTTTCTCAAGGAGTTTTTCCATATGCATAGTACCCTGGGAGAACGATAATATTTTTGTGCAGTTTTCTTTATTACTGTAATACCATTTGATTGTCCACACTTGATTGTACTTGATTTGACCCCACCTGTAGTGTCTGCATGTCTTTTGAGCGGCAGGCACCCTTTTCTCTTCCTATTGTGCTAGCATTGGAGGGTCTAATACAGTTATCATGTCATAACTCCTGTGTTTGTGAAAGGTGGAAATAATGCATTTTGTCGAAGTTATTCCCTTGACAAAAATAAGTAGCAGCCTGTTTCTTTTAAAAAGTTGCCACAGGCATTTTATTTTGAAATTACTTTTTAATAGTGGATGCCATGTTTGCACTGAGCCATAGTAACATTAAGAGGAGAGGCAGCATGGTGACAGGGTCACACAGAAAGTCGGAGATGGGGACTGAACTGGTGACCTTGTAGTTTAAAATCCAGGATTTTAGCCACTAAACCACACTGCCAACTCATTAAAAGGTGTAAAGATATCTCACTTTACAGCTATCAAGTGTTCTCATGCAGACTAAGTCAATCACTGCCTAGTTTGTCCAGGCACACATCCACAGTTAAAGTCACAGATGACAGAACCTTTTCTGGAAACTTTGGCCATGGCAATCCTGAACTGCTATACTCAGGTCTAATAATGAAGGGACCGTTCACTTATTTTTTAGAGACCTCTTTTTCCAATACACAGCCATGGGAAGCTTTAGCCTATCCTGGCAGCACAGGATACAATGCAGGAATTAATAATGTATAGGTAACCAATCCATCAGAAGGGCCATGTTATCAAAACACCCACCATTTCCTCTTGTGTACATCATTTTATTTAAGTATTGTGACAATAGATGGCTGCTTAACACAGACAGATGCTGGAGGCACACTGATCAAACCCCATGCTTTAATTTTACAGTTTGTTCTTAAACACATTACACGGTGCCCAAAACAGTCACAACAACTCAGTCCTTAACTATACTTTACTTTATTTGTTTGTTCTGCCCCCTCTACTCCTCTCCTCTCAAGCTTCGTCTTCCTCCACCCGGAGGACCCTTTTATAATGCACCCGGATGTGCTCCAGGTGCTCCCTGATGACCTTCCTGCAGCACTTCCTGGTGTGGCAGAAGTGCTGCATGGATACCCGGAAGCACTCCTGATGTACCTGCTTCCAGGTCCGGCAGCACTTGCTGGTGTGGCGGAAGTGCTGCATACCATGGCTTCTGAACCATCCAGGCACCCCCTGGCGGTGGCCATGGGTCCCCACAAGGGTGAGCTTCCCAGCTCTGTGGTAACCATGCAATCCCGGAGGGCTGCCCTCTTGCATCCCGGGGTAGGAATTGCCCCTTTCCTGGTCCCCTGTTTCTCCAGGCCACCCGGTGGGGCAAGGTCCCCAGCCGTCTATCACAGCACTTAATTTAGCTATCATTATGAATGGCAGATCCGCATGTCTCTTAAACCAGCAATCACCATAAAATTTCTCACTAACTTTTGTTTAAGTGGCCTTGTCTTTCTCAATATAAACAATTCTTCTCAATTCTCATCCTGTTTGCATTATGTATATTAAAAATAACAGCAGGTCCACACTGAGCAGTAGTTTGTGCCATCATGAGTCACTAAACCCCCGTCACTTTGATTTCCCCACCTTGACCAATCAGACACCTGTCGTGCTTTGACAACGGGTGCCGTTTGTTGCTCATTCTCATTCTACACTTCTCTTGCTTTTTGCAAATTACAGAAATGTGCCGGAAATGACTTTATATGACAGATGTGAATTGCAGATGCTTTTGTCTCATCTTCCAATAAACTAAGGACTCATGTTTTGTCACACATTTTTAATTGTACTGTAATGAAATGCAAAATTAGAAAAATATACACTAAAAAATTAAAGCAATTTAACTTAAAGCAACCCTTAATTATTTACATTTAAGATGTCTCACTTAAAGATTTACCAAAGTTGTTACTTGTCCTAGTGTGTATATAAACCCAGGGAACTCCAGTTTCTGTATTACATCTTGCCTGAAGAAGGGACCTGAGTTGCCTCGAAAGCTTGCGTATTGTAATCTTTTCAGTTAGCCAATAAAAGGTGTCAATTTGCTTGACTTCTCACTGCATTCATAATGGCTAACACGGTACAACACCCTAGTATTCCAGACCCCACAAAGAGTTATGGGATTGCCCTGGAGGTAAGCTGAGCCTGGGTGATATATCCATTTTACCTTTACTAGATAAGAGAGCTTTAAGTCAAGAGGTAGTTCAGGGTGAGGTGGTAGAAATGCCAGAGCAGAATGGAGAAATTACTGGCAATTTGGAATTAATAAAATCTACCTAATCTAATCTAATCCAATCTAACCTAATCTAATGTTCTGTTGTTTATGTGAAATTCAGCTCAAAAGTACAAAAGAATGAACGCAAACTGTGAGCACAGCTCTTACAGGTGTTTATAAACAGACACATCACAGGCAAAAATGAGAATTGAAGCATTTGTTTTGTACCTAACATTCACACATCTTTCAAAAAAGCATCCAGATCAAGCTGGGAATGTACTTCAAAAACATTAAAGTTACAAACAAAACACAGACATTGTTAGATGTTACTTTGTAAGTAAAGGAGACCAAAGGAAACATGAAATATAGTTATATATGACTGGAAGCACCAATAATGTAGAAAAAGACAGATTCAGCCGCTGGTCAATGTCCCGAGTATAATATGTCCAAGATTTCCACTGGATATTTAAATATGCTAACCATAGCTGCCACAAACGTTTTTCTTCATGCAGATATCAGGCACTACAGTATACTAAGTGTTATAATTGTGCATCTGTGCAGTCTCTCTCCATTGTTTTCTACCAGAGAAGTCCAGTTAGTTAGAGGCAACTACTTCTCTTTCTTCCTCTGACTCACTACGTGATCTTGATTGGGTAACAGTACCTGCCAATGCAATAATTATAAATACATATTTTATATCAAGGGAGCCACACTACTGCCCTGTAGTTGTAAAGCATCTTGGGAGGGCATTCACTAAAAAAATTACCCTGGAAATAAATAAAGATGACGGTGACTTGCTATTAATAGCAGGATTATCAGTTTCTGGATTTTGACAAGAGCCGAACTGATCGTCTCTGAAAAATAAATACTCACAAGAGTTCCACTTTACTTTGATTGAATCTATTTTTCCACTTTTAGGGCATCTTTTACACAGGGAAGTGAAACACCTTGCTTTACATAATTCAGTGAGTTTGTGACAAGGACTGCAGGCAGAAGTGGCAAGATGGCCTGTTTTGCTTTGGTCACCCACTGAATCAGTGATTGTCCTAAAGTTTCATAATTTACTTTAGAACTATATTAAGTCGCCAGGTGCAGAAAAAGCAGTAAAGAGGAGCATAGGACAGGACAGGAATCCAAATGAAATATTGTATTAATGGAGGAACTCAAACTGGTGTCAGAAAATCCCCTCTGAGTACTAGTGTAGTCAAAACAGGAGCTTACAGGAGGCAACAGTCCCTGTGACAACAGAAAATACCATGTAGAAGCAATGAAAGAGAATGAAAGAGACTCTTGAGAATCTGAAGAAATCTAGCTGAATTCCTACAGCTTGCTAGCGAAAGATTCTGCTGGATATTGTAAAAGACATGTACCTTGGAAGTTACCAAGGTTAATTGGAACTTAATGTACTCCTAGGCATTCTGGGATACAGGAAAGCCAGACCACCAGAAAACACTTTCTTTAAATGGCACCTCCTTTATCCCTAAAGTAGTGGCTCACAAACCTTTTCTACGCCACGCACTCCTAGAAAATGTTTGCTTTATATTTGCACCCACTACAAAGGTAATATAACATTTGAACATAAGGAAGTCAAATTTCTCATTTCTGAACCACAAAATGAGCCACATAGAGTATTATGGGTGAACAAATTGAACAAAAAATAAGCTTTTACTGTATTTATTTAAATATAAATTGAGCAATTTACCTTTATAAACCTCAGTAATCTTGTAAACGTGTCCCGCCCATGAAGCTTAGATACTCAATTGATAACCCGGGGGTTGGGGTATTCTGCTAAGTATCAAGCATCACGAGAATATGACACATATTCAAGGATTGAGGGATTGGGGGAATTGAAAACCCCCTATGAAGCAACAGGAGCTAACACATTACTAAGAAATGAAACAAAGTCAATGAGCTTTGTCCCACAATTAACACATGCACTGCAGTTCAAAAACAGATGCACTGCACAGATAAAATTGCTGCGCTACAGCCAAGGAGAGATGGGCTGAGTGGCCCCCTTGTCCCCAAAGATGTCAATTGAGCCTCAAAATCAGTGATGTTTCACGAGCAGGGCTTGCCCAGAAATCAATACTAGACCTCGTCCTTCTCTACGGATCACAGCAAGGTCCAAATAATAATAAAAGTTATTTACCTTTAAAAATGCTCCATATGCAGCAATAACTCATGAGGATGTGTATTTCTGTGCCAAATGTGTGTTAAATGCTTATTTCTTTTCATATCGTAGAACAGGAGCACTAATTGATAAAAGACCTACAAATGACTGTACACTGCAAGACACCAATTGCAATATGATAAAGTTGAACATCTCACCTCACTCAATTTTGGTGAATTGTGATGTCTGCTCTTCTTCTTTCTCGCACCCCATGAAATGCCATCTCACAATTCCTGGGGATGCAGTCACCCCAGGTTGGAAACCCCTGTCCTAAAGTAATCCCTGGGTGAAATTTCAAGGCCTGGTCAGGAAGGGAGTTGGGGCAAAGACCCTTTTATGCAGGGAGACAGTGGAATGCAAAGTAACTATCACATTACAAATGAAACCTACTGTAGTCTGAAGACTTGAAACACAAAAGCAGCAGTGTACAGTAATACCTCAGTTAACAAAGTTTAGTTCATTATAGGAAACTTCATTATCGGATGCAAATGTGCAATAGAAGAAATAGGGTTGGGGCTCATTGCTAACAACTCCACTGCTGCCTTCTCCAATATTTAATTGCTCCTTTCACGTGGCTCCAAGTGCTGTGATCTGAATTATCCCCTGCCTGCACATTGATGAACCTCACATCGCTCACTTTGGTTTCAGAGGCAACACCAGCTGCCTCACATTACCCAACTCCTTGAGCCAAAGCATTCCAAGATCCTTAAGGAGGACTTTCGGTGGCCATGCTCCCAGGCCGATGAATTTTATAGAATAAGCACCTTCTAAACTCCTGTATGTAAGTGTGCAAGTGTGCCTCTTCTTCCATGCTCTGCAGCCGCTCCTTTTATAGTCAGCCAAGTTCCAATGATTATTCTACATAACATTTCTATAATCCAGCTTCTACCATTGTTATAATCAGCAGTTTAGTGCATTTTGGTGAAATTCTAATTATATTACTTTAGAAAATAATACAAAATAACTAAAGTAGGAGTGAAATTCCCAAGCACTCATGTATGATAACTTCATATTCTACAGTATGCATGATGCCAACTATTCAGTGCAGGGACACTGCACTATGACTTCCATGTCACTCTATCCGACAGTTTGCTTGAACGTGTACATGCGCCATAATTCATTTTATGCTGACTTCATTATAAAGTAGCTTTGTGCTAAGAGGACATATTAACCAAGATATTACTGTATTGTGGCAATAAACAATAAAAACAATAGCTAACTCAGTGTTGTGACATTGTGATGAGTACTTAGTGGACAAGAGTAGTGCACAAGCTTAATTCAATTCAGTTTAATTTAAGTCCACTAGTTAGCTCAACCTGCTGTATACTGTGGTAAATATGATGTAGTTAAATTAAAAACACAATGTTCCAAGTAACAAAAACAAAAAAATAACAATATATGAAAGAGCTTTACTTCCATAACAATAAACACAAAGCAGAATATAGTAAAACACAAAACGTAAATGTCTGAAAAGTTCATCTGACTTTTAGATAATGTAGCTAGGAAAAAGTGAGAAGGTGAGAGGAGAATATCATTTTAGAGGTGCTGAAAAGGCCCCAGGGGCTATTTATATTATATTATATTATATTATATTATATTATATTATATTATATTATATTATATTTATTTAAACTAAAGATTTAGTATTTGATAATGCATGATTATTTCATTCAAGATGAAGAGCCAAGAGCAGCTTTTCTTGAAATGTTTGCCTCAATAGCAACTCTCTTACAGTTTGCGATTACATTCACTGTTAAAGGTACAACATTAAATAAGATTTTTGTGACTAATAAGATGCTGCCTCCTCTAAAAGACAGACAACCTAGAGTATGAAATGACTTTCTTTAGATACAAGATGAGTCAGCGGCTCACTGGTCTAATCCTATAGATGATTACATTAAAAGATGTTTAGCGTTCCGTTCTTTTTTCAAATGAATATCATTATTTTGAGAAATCCACAGTGGTTGTCATTATAGGCTTGTGAATGGTCAGGCTCATTCACCCCATCCAAGAGTTGTTAATCATGAGATTAAAATTAACTAGCGCATTCACAGAGGAGCATATGTTTCCAGGGGACAAATAACTTCAGTATATTCACAACAATCTATAGCTACTTCATAGAATGCTGTTCCCAAGTATGAGTACAGTGTCACTTCCAGTCTAAAAGTGGTGTATGGTGTCTATAAAAAGTTTTCGCCCCTTAGAAATGTTCACATTTTATTGTGATAAAATATTGATCACAATGGATTTACAGTAATTTCACCATTCTTGACACTGATTAACAGAAAAAGACCCTTTAAAGTCAAAATGACAACAAATCTTGGCAAAGAGATTAATTACAAATATATATAAAAAACAGCTTTGACTTTATGATTGGGTTGTTAACTTGCTGATAAACAGATCTATGAAGTTGCAGGTTCCTTGCAGACTGAATCAGGTTTCCCTTCAGGTTATCTTCGTATTTTGGTGAATTCGTTTTACTCTCACAAGCCTTCCAGGACCTGCTGCAGTGAAGCATCCCATGATGCTGCAACCACCCCAATTTAGAGTGGAGAGGGTGTGTTTTTGATAATGTGCAGAGCTACATGGCATGTCACATGCAATTTTTTAACAATGGCTTTCTCTTTGCCACATTCCCATAAAGTTACAACTGGTAAAGCACCAGTTATACACATTCTTCCCAAACTCAGCATCTGTAAAGTAAGCTGTAAAGTGTATGCATTAGAGTCTTTAACCATGCATGTCAAAAAGGGTCATGATGGACTCATCTCTACCAGGTCATCACTTGCTCCAAACCCTTCGATGGGGAAACACATTAGGTCATTTGGAATTAAAACTAAAAGACACATCAACAATTTCTTTCCCAGAGCCATAGCCCTTCCAAAACAGTCATTTAGCCTGTCTTCCTCTCTCTTATGAATGTGTTCTCTCATATACTATATGAAGGTGTGAGGGTGTACAGTATATGTACATATATGTTTGTGCATATGCATACACACTATAAACTCATATCTTCACTTTACCAAGCTAAATTCCTATACATTTAGTATTGGCAAATAAAAGTGATTCTGATTCTGTAGCGTGTAACTCCTTCAAAGTTCTCATAGGTTTCTTGTATGGCCTCCCTTATTTGTCTTGTTCTTCCACAATCACAACCATTTTTCTGGATTGTCAGCTCTGTGCAAATTTCCAGCTGTGCCATGCTTTTTCCATCTCTTAATACCTTATTTATGGGGACCCCAAGGGATATTCAGTGACTTGGATATTTTCTTACCTCCATCTCTGGACTTGTGCTTTTCAGTCACCCTTGCTTGGAGCTTTCTTTTTGTCTTGATTGTGTAGGATAAGCCACCATTGTGACTCAACACAAGTTGGACTTCCAGATAAGGAGCATTTAAATTGTAATCAAAGGAAGTTCCTTGACTGCAGACAGGTGATCTCAGATGAGCAAACATTATATGACTTTAATAATTAATTGGCTGCACCAGTTATGATCTTGGTGTGTCATATTAAAGAGGGTGTATGTTTACGTGATCAATTACCACTTTTCACAGTTCTGTTTTCATTTTGACTTTAATGGTTCTTTTTCTGTTGATCAGGGTCAAAAAGCACAAATTAAATTCAATGTGATTCAATGTTCCATAACAATAAAATGTGCAAACGTTCAAGGGGATGAATACACTGTAGGTAGACATACATTTGGGCACAAAACGGATTTTAATTGCAAAAAAAACATGACCTGGGTCAGTTGCTGTAATAGTTATGACTGTACATTGTTAACACTGATACTAGCTAGCATTATAACAGCAAGAGGAATTTAAACAAGCGAACGTTAGATTGACCAGCTTCAATTTGAGTCATCTCCTCTTAGTCTGTGGTAATCTTCAAATTATCTCTGTGATCATTATAGGTTGTAATTTTGAGGAGTCTTTTTATTGAGTATTTATTTTAACTAAGAAAAAAAATTCAGCCTGAAAATAAGAAGATGTGCCTAATAGTTTGGAAAGTCCTTCTTTCTATTAGAGGAAGTAAGGAAGTACTACATGATTTGCATGAAGATCATGGCAATGAATCTGAAGGAGAGATAACAAAAACAGTGTGCAGAAAGTTTCATCAGATTTATACAACTTTTTAGGAATAAACCTGTTGAGTAACAGTTGGTTTTCACTATAATCTCCCTCATAAAAAGCCCTAAAAAGTCAAATATTACTACAGAAACAACAATGCTTTGTGTTCAGTGATCAGCGTTCCCAGTCATTTACTTTATTGCCATAATTGGATTGAAATAAGAGACCAGCCTTTCATTTCTTCAGTTTAGGCTTGATCCTTATGGCATTTCCTGTAACCACCTTAGACCTATTTTCAAGAAATCAAAATGAGATAACATTGGCTGTGTTTTTAGCTCATGGTTGAACCCCTTGACATTCCAAGTGAGATTAATTAATTTTCCTGGAATGCCACATACTGACACCATTTTAGGGAAGAAATTGCTTATCTGTTATAGAGTATTGGATCAACAATTACTTACAATAATTTAATAGCATTATTTTGAGTAGCAAACATTATGCAACGGGAGGCACGGTGGCGCAGTAGTAGTGCTGCTGCCTCACAGTTAGGAGACCCGGGTTTGTTTCCTGGGTCCTCTCTCTGTGGAGTTTGCATGTTCTCCCTGTGTCTGCGTTGGTTTCCTCCGGATGCTCCGGTTTCCTCTCACAGTCCAAAGACATGCAGGTTAGGTGCATTGATGATTCTAAATTGGCCCTAGTGTGTGCTTGGTGTGTTTGTATGTGTCCTGCGGTGGGTTGGCACCCTGCCCAGAATTGGTTCCTGCCTTGTGCCCTGTGTTGGCTGGGATTGGCTCCAGCAGACCCCTGTGACCCTGTGTTCAGATTCAGCGGGTTGGAAAATGGATGGATGGATGTTATGCAACAAAAACATCTATTTTGATATTTCAGGTGAAATTGCTCACACAGCAACTTACCCTACTCAGCTGGAAGAACCTTAATGCTCCTTTCATAACATCATAGTTAGAACACAGTGCCTTATATTGTGCAAACCTTTAATAAAACACATTTTCTACATAGGGCCTAATCAGAAGCTTTTTCAGAATTCAGAAAGAAACAATTAATGCTGTTCTAAAATAAACATTGGATCTCTGCTTAATCTCTTTTATGTTTAAAAAAAAACGAGAATCTCAAATTGGGTACTCTTTAAAAATAGCTTTCTGAATTGGGGAGAGGTGCTGAATTTGACTTAGTTTAATTGAATTTCAATGTAACATTTTGGAAAATGGTGTTGACTGTTTTTGTTGACCAGACTGTGTTTTACTTATTGCACTTTGATTTTATAAGGTCATAAAACTCAGGAAACTCTCATTTGTAAGGTATAAATGTTGTTTCTTAATTTACCAGCTTCCAGTAATACTTTAATTCTTCCATGGAACATACACAAACTCCATAACAGGTGACGGAATGACAAAAACTTCAAATATTAGAGAAAAATAGCATTAAATTTGACCTGAATATTGTTTTAAAACAAATGTTGCTGTTCAAACAAGCTAATTGAAAGAAACAGATGTGAAGGCACAGGAAGGAAGTATGTCATGAGTAAGTTTCTTGTCTGTGTCTGATATTTTGATTCTGCACTTGTATCCAGGTGACTTGGTGAAGAGAAAAAGCCCCAAGGCTGGATTGTGAAATTAATGTCAACAAGAAAGCACTCAAATGTTAGCCTCCAAACATGTTAGTGCTTTCATCATTATATTCAAGCTATGTTTACAGGATTGAGTCCGAGCAGATAACCTAGATGGTTCTTCTCACTGCATCTCTCCATTACCAGAACATTCCTTGAATATGAAAGATCTTGTGGTTGACATTCTGGCGCATTTTGTTTTATCATTTGTCTTTGAATGTTGACATTTGAAAAGGGTCTTGTCTTAAAGTTCATGATGCAACTAGTATTTGTAGTACAATGTTTATACAGTGGAACCTCGGTTCACGAACGTCTCGGTACACGTACAAATCGGTTTATGACCAAAAAGTTCACCAAACTTTTGCCTCGGTTCACAACCACACACTCGGTATACGAACAAGCCAGTTTCCCTTTCGGTTTGTATATGTTCAGTCTCTCCCTGTGCATTTCCTGTGTAGCGAGCAAGAGAGAGAGAGTGAGAGAGTGCGACACACACACGAGAGAGAGAGACACACACGCACACACAGGCGCGCGAGAGAGAGACACACGCACACACAGGCAGTGCAAGAGAGAGAGGGGGCTGGACGCAGGTAGGAAGGCAGTTAAAGAATGCATTGGGCTTGATTTTGTTTTCACTTCTGTTTACAGCGATCGGTTCGTAGCGTGCATTGTTGCAATGTTACTTTTCTTGGTGGTTTATTAAATTACGGATTTTTTCAAATGTTCATTTTTTTTTCCCTGTGCTTAAAACTCATTAAAAAAAAGAGTTTTTAGCCAGCGGTTGGTAGCGCTATAGTGCGATCTATTGCAGTGTTAGTTTTCTCTGTTGTTCAAGGTTTTCTCAGTGTTATTCAATGTTTTTACATTTAGTTTACTATTACGCTGTGCATTCTATGGTTTAATTAACTATATTTGTGCTTAAAAACTTAAAAAAATATATATTTACATACAGTTCATATGGTCTGGAACAGATTAATTGTATTTACATACAATCCTATGGGGGAAAATTGCTTCGGTTCACAACCAAATCGGTTTACGACCAGAGTTTTGGAACGAATTATGGTCGTGAACTGAGGTTCCACTGTATTTTGATTTGTACATAAAATGCAGACTAAACCTATGTGTACATATGTTAATTTGACAAAGAACACATATATGTCTGATAACCATTTATGCCATAAATCACAAATTACTAATTATGTGTACTGTTCTATACTAGGTCTCTTAACTTTCATATCACTTTGAGCATTTTACTTTGAGAAAAGTAACGATTTCAGGCAAAAACTAAAAATGTTTTAATAAACCTATTTGACTAAAAATATTTAAAAATAGGAAAATTTACTATATGTAACACAGTGGTGGTACAGTTTTTAGTGCTGCTGGCACAAAGTCCCAGACATATGGTTTCAAAACCAGTCACTGTGTATAAAGGGTCTGTTCCAGCTTGTCATGTCTTTTTTGAGGGTTTCCTTATTAAAACATTAGAAAAAATGTGTTGAGGACAGCCCATATAGCCCCAACAACTCATCCATCCTATTCACCTAGACTGTCCAAAATAACATCAAGTCAAGATCTGAAGGTCCTTAAAGTCCTTCATGTCTCTATGTTTTTTTACGTGAAGAAAAACTTTTTAACATTTGTGTGAATTCTGCCCTTAATAAGTTTCCAGCATTGTTGCCATGTTCTTGTTGTAAAAATTATTTTAAAGTAACATTCTACCAAATCTCTGAGGTTTGTGAATTACATTGACTGATGACTCTAAATTGGCCTGGTGTGCATGTGTCCTGTGATAAGCTTCTACTTTGTAAGTATTGATTTAAGAGACTTGAAAAAGTCATGATTAAATAGATCATCTAAAAAAATGCACAAAAAAAAGAAAATAACTTTTGCATCAATGTTTTATTGGTAAGGACTATATATTAGAATGATTAGCATATTGTTTAACTTGTAAAGTGGTTACTCCTATTGCTTTAATAGCAACATTTTCAGTATTAAATTAACACATAGTGTATATGTAGAAACACTCTTTCCATACATGCACTGTTAAGAGTCACCTTAACACTATAAAGTGCTTTGTTGTACTACTGTTCCTGAAACCAACATTCTAATCCTGGCTGCCCTGACAGTGTAAAGAATTCATGTGTTTCAGATTTTACTTTGTTATATGTCTGATTTAACTCATGTTTCATTGAGTAGGATGTGTAAAATACAAATCAAGTTAATGTTTTTTATTAAGGTGTCATTCTTCAAAAATGTAAGCATCTACCTCTAAACAAGCTTCTGAACAGCTTTGTTGTTATAGTGTAGAGCAAGCTAACAGCCTGTAGGATCACAAAGTGTGTTTACATGCACTTCAATAACCCAGTTATTCACAGAAAACCTAGTTTCAAAACTGCCATGTATACCGTTATCACGGATAGAGAAACAGGGACTTTGGTCTCTGAGAAACCAGGTCAATGCATACAGTGTTCTCATGAGTACTCTGGTTATGTGGCTATGTAAACCCTTAACCAGGTTACAGATAAGTGTTTTGTAGTCTGAGTATGTCCATTGAATTCTGTTATCTTGCACATGTCTTTGCTTCACACACCCATCCAGCAGCCAGGGGAAGAAAACAGTCAAAGAATCCACAATGATAGATTTCCTGAAGCAAACGCTTGGGTGATTGCTTTATTCCTTCTCCTAGTTGAAATATTCTGCCTCAGTATTTCAGGAATCGCTAAAGTTATGTTGATGAGCTGAACATATAGTGCTAAGTTCAACAGAACAATCTCAGAAGAAAGAGGCTACAGGCCTGTTTTTGAATTTATGGCAGCCATTTATGAAGTTTAATCTTTGTTATAGTGCATTTTCCTGCCTTAACCAGGTTTCTCACATTATTCTGGCTTTGTGTGTTCATGTAAATGTACTCACAGTTCCTGTGGGTTTTCATTTTGGCTTATTTCCAAATTAGAAACCAATTATGGCTGCAAATGGAACACACTTATTAATTTTAATTGACTTGCTTTTTTAGAATCAGAACCCACAGATGTTATTTTTTTTAGCAACCAGCCACCAAATAATAAAACAATAATGAGATTACAGTTATAGTCCATAGCTACTCCGGCCCTCCAGGATTTGGGTTTGACTCCACCGATAAGTATATGAAAACCTACCTTTATCATAAAATAGAAACAATCATATACAAATGTTCAAAATACAAGACAAGAGATGTCCATCCATCAAAAAAGCCTCAAATCAATTAATCAGGATTGCCTGTCCTAAGAATAGAAGCAGCAGATTAAAGCAATACATTTCTATGAAACTGCTTCAAATCCCATTGTGGTCACTATATGAGATGTTTAAATGTTCAACTATGTGAAAGTGTATGTTCTCATTCTGATTTCACAGTTATTTATGGGCATCCCAGCTTCCTTCAGTGCTCCAAATATATTCTCTTCAGGTTATTTGTTGGATTAGCTGACCATTCTTTATGAGTGCAAGTTCCCTATAATGGACTGGTGACCCATACAGAGCTGTTTCCTGCCTTGCATCTGTTTCAGGCAGTATAGGTTCCAATTCACTGGGAACATGTAGTGGAATAAGTGCATTCAGGAAATAATTATTGTCAGTAGTTTACAAGTCTAAAACTTCAGTTTTGTCTGAAGGACATGAATTAAATTGTGAATGAGACACCTAAAGTTGCTAGCCTACAGCTTTCCATGACCATACATTGAGTTGGTAGTGTTAAGCAAAACAATGACCTTGATTATTCTGATGAAGCTAACATCCTGAGAACATTCAGCATTATTAAGAACAGAAAGTTTACTCTTTTGTGAAATCTTAAATTTTAACTGGTTGAAAACAATAATGATGTTCCTAGTGTTTTATTTTTAAAAAGAAACACATTTTTTCTGTTATTCATAAATAGCAAATTGTACCTGATCAAAGGTCAGAAACTTTCAACTGCTCTCAGGGATAAGAGCAAACCAATCAGAACGCCCATGACTCATTGTGAAAGAGCAGTTTGTATGAAGGCTTTGTACCTTAATGAAGTGATGCTCTTGAGGCAAATCAGCTGCTAATGGCCACTTCAGAGGACACAGTCTCTTTGAGAGTACAATCCAAGAGACCTCCTAAGCATACTGTAGCTTTGCCTCTAATCAGGTACAGTGTGCTTGTATGGTTAGGCAAATGAAGAATTCTTTCCAGAGGTTAGCCTTTATGTGTTATGGAAACTGTGACCTGGAAAGGAGACACAGGAAATAGTTACTGTAATCTTGTACCTTTTGGAAAACTGCTATCAACCCATCATAAATGCTCTAATAATTCCAAACAGGGCTTCAAACTAAGTGGTATGATGGGTCAGGGTGCTCACACTACTTTGGCCTAGCTTCAGAGGCTGAAATAAAGTCTACATGTCCTATAAGGGCATCTTTATATATGTCGAGTCAAGTCAATTTTATTTATAGGGCACAATTAAAACAACAGCAATTGACTAAAGTGCTGTAGAGTTTTCATAAATGCATATAAATAAATAAAAAAAAACAAACATTACTCTTATCCAAGTTTAAAAGGTTAAGTCAAAAAGATCAGATTTAAAGTGACCAAAGCTGATGCTGACCTAATATAAAAGTGTAAGACATTTCCAAAGCTTAGGGGCAGCTACTGCAAAGGCACCTCTGAGCTTAAGTCCGGACCCCAGTACATCCAGTAACTTCAGTGGATCTAAATGATAGTGAAGGAGAATAAGGGTGTGTAAGTGGTCAGTAAGACAATAGGAAGATAAACTATTCAGAGACTTAAACCAAATAATAACATTTTAAACTCAGTCCTGTAGCAAACAGGACACAAGTAAAGAGAAGCTAAAATTGGGGTGATGTGATCATGTTCTCGTATGCCTGTGAGGAGCCTGGTCGCAGCATTCTTCACTAGCTAAAGACAGACACTTGTTGGGTTAGCTGGCCATTCTGAAATATTCTTGATATATACTTTAGTGTTTGTGTGTCTCCTGTGAAGAAATTCCATCCTATTTAAACCACAATCCTGTTGTGGATAGATGGCTGCCAGGGCAGATTCTCTTAAACGGTGCTTCTCAATGTCAAGTCAAGTCAAGCTGGGGAGAATCCACTGGTCCTTTGCCGCACCCACTACACGTTGAAACAACTCAGAATCCCGGTTGGCAACCCCCCAGGCAGACACGCGGTCCAGTCCCACTCTCCGGAAATGACCCTCTACAGTATCTGCCGCAGCCAGGTGTTACGTGGGTGACCCCTTGGCCTGGTTCAGCCATTTGGGTCCCCAACAATGAGGATCCTACGAGCTGGATCACCCTCGGGGAAACACGCTACATGACCGTAGTGCCGTAACTGACGCTTCCTCACAATGTAGGTAATGTGCCTCATTCAGGACTCCATGAGCAACCGCTCATTCGACATAAAGTCAAACCAACGGTACCCAAGGATTTTCCAGAGAGACACAGTACCAAAGGAGTCCAGTCTTCGTCTCAGGTCACTGGATAGTGTCCATGTCTCTCAACCTTATAGCAAGACGGGAAGCACCAGGACTCTAAAAACGTGGACCTTTGTCCTTTTGCATAGATATCAGGAGCGCCACAGACCCCTTTCCAGCAACCTCTTGACCCCCCATGCTCTCCCAATCCATCTATTGACTTCATAGGAAGAGTCACCAGAAACATGAATGTCACTGCCAAGGTAAGTAAACCTCTCGACAAGATCGACACTCTCTCCGCAGACAGACACACTGCTGATGGATGTGTCCAAGAAGTCATTAAAGGCCTGGATCAAACATCAGAAATTAATAAACAAGTTTTCTCTTTTTTATTCCTACAAATGAAGTTCATCTCTCATATGTGAGTCCAGCCTGACCAAAGTCTTTCAAAGTGCTCTTCTGCTCTTCATTATACAAAGGGAAAAAATTGACAAGCTTAATGAATTAATAGTACCTTTAAGCCCTCTATTTTTTCATGTTTTCTTAATATATCTGTTTTTATTGATATCACAGCTATAGCTTAGTACAACATTTAATGCTAAGAGCATTCCCATTGGGTGGTTTAGTGGTGCTGCCTCACAGTTCCAGTGCCATAAGATTACAGACCTGCCCAGCACCACAAATACCAAGTTTACATGGCCTGGTTAACTTATGATTCTAAACTGGTCTGGTGTAAGTGTGTGTATAAGTGTGCCCTGCAATAAAAATACATCCTGCACATGGTCAGAGCCCACCTTGTACCATGTTTGCCAAGATAGACACTGTCTACTTATGACCATGAATTGCAAAAAGGAGTTAGAAAATGAAGGAGTGGAAGGATGGATACTTTTAAATTTTTATTTTAGTTATTTACATCTATAGATATTTTAGAAGAAAATCAGGTTTACAGTTTAGAGGGGAGCATTTGGTTACCTGATACCTTACATTTCTCAGAGTTTTGCCCAGCAAGGATAAAATTTCTAATTTAACTGTTAGTTGGATTATTCAAAACTTCCATAATCCTCTGTTTGAAGAACAGCTTCTTGGTTTGTGGTTTTAATGAATTTTCCTTTATTTCCAACCATCGCCTTAATGACCACATCTCACATTTCATAATGCGCATGTTAATTGGTGGTTCTAAATTGAGCTGGGGTAACACTGCTGTTTTATGGAAATAGTCCAGTGTCTATAGTCCACAATGTGTCGCTATATTTGTCGTATTTGCACATCCCTTTTGTTTCTGAGTGGATTTTTCTCTAAGCACTGTAGTTTTCCTTCCACATCCTAAAGATGTACAGGCTAAGTAAATTGGTGATTGTAAGTTCAGTCCCTATGATTGTTGATGTGTGTGTGTGTGTGTGTGTGTGAGACGGCCCTGTGATGGACTGGCTTTCTGTCTGCTTGGATTCTTGTCTTGTGCCTGATGCTTTAAACACAGGGTTTGACTCTTCATCATGCTGTACCAGAATATGTACAGTACTTTAGGTTTGGGAAAATGATGAATGGGATTTAAATCTAGAATATCTTTGTTTAATTTTTGGTTAATTTTATTTGTCTTTGTTCTTTAGGTGCATTGAGATGATTGTCAAATATCTGAATAATTGATACAAGAAGCAGCAAACTACCTATAATCTTTATTAATATTTACTTTTCTGTATTTTCTTTCCTGGTGCTTCTGTGGTGGTGTTCTGCTCCACCTCCACCTGATCAAAGTCCTGGGCAGCTACCAATGATGTATGAATGTTTGAATGAAAGTGGATACCCCAGCCTGCCATGAGACCGACTACATTGAATCCTCTTAGATGAAGCCGTAACAAAAAAACATTAGAGAACTGCTTAAGCACATTTATGTTAGGCAGAATGCCCAGTGGGGGCTGGAACCCCTGCAGATTTCAGTTTTTTTCTCTAACGTAACTGGAGTTTTATTTTCTGTCCACCTTGGCTAAATGACCTTATCATTGGACCATTATTTAGAGACTTAAAAAAATTCTACATTCAAAGACTCTATTTCTCTTAATTACATATCTATGTTATGTGTGTATTATTTTTTGTATTCTATTTATGCATCATTTTTACATTGCATGTAACCACTTCTTTGACATCTGGTAAAGCACTTTGAGCTACATTCTTTGTAGAAATCAATGTTGTTGTTACCTAAAATGAAGAGGTACACCTACCTCAGACCAGACCAGCTTCATTCTTCTGCTATTGATCCCACCTAATCCAATTCAGGGTCACAGGGGGCTGAGGCCTTTTCCAGCAGCAAAGTCCAAGGCAGATATCAAACCTGCACAATGTGGTTTATGGAAGTCCTTGCAATTTAAATCAATTGTAGAGAGAAAATAATAATTAAACAAATTTGAAAATGCTTAAAATGTCCTCAGATTAGTGTTAACTTGGTGTCTTACAAGATGATTCTGAATGGTTAAAATCTGGTTTTTAAAAATGTGCTGTTAATTCAGGAACTATACAGATACCCCAGTAGCATTTCGTCACACACTTTTGCTGAGTGCCTCATTGGCTGAAAGTCCTTAGTGTTAGTGTGTTAGAGAGGGGATGTGCAGCATTGTTTATAATGGCACTCAGTTCTGTTTTAATTCTCTCCTTCACTACGAACTCCAGGTGGTTCAGGGTGTGTCCCTCAACTGAGCTTGCCCCCTTTGATTAGCTTGTTGATTCAGTGGGCCTCTCTTGAAGTGATGTTAACGGCCCAGCACACCACAGCATAGAAGATCGCACTGGCCATCAGAGTTATAGGAGATGTGAAGGATGTCACTTACCACATTAAGGGAACACAGTCCCCTATGAAAAAGGAGTCTGCTCTGCCCTTTTTTGTAAAATTCCTCTGTGTTCGTATGTCAGTCCAACCTGTCATTAATGTGGACCCTTAAGTGCATATGGTAGTGTATCACCTCCACATCCACTGGAGACCAAACACAGAGGCTCTTTGGTGCAGTGAAAGTCAATAACCAGTTCTTTAAACAATCTTACACTTTATGGTTACTTCAAATTACACTTTTGACAAAGTTTTAAAACATGTTATGATAGGATGTCCTTCACGAGTTTCTGTAGCATTTTAGTTTAGGTATTGCAAAAATGCATGCATTACTCATTTACTCTTATAAGGTAACAAGGCCTTACCAAAGACTTCTTTTGGTTTTGATGACAATTACAAAACATCAGTAAAGTGGTGGCTTACTAAAATAACTTCACTTTAAAATAAGCAAATGTCTCTTAATTAAGATGTATTTCTCTTGATAATGTATACTTCAATATATGACTTGTGAATCCTTCATAGTCATAAATATTTTTACTAGCGTATCAAATGCCGCATGACACAGTGATGAATAACCAATTTACTGATGCTTTGTAAGTGTCATTACCACCAAAAATAGCCTGTGTTAAAGTCTTGTTACATAAGAGTATAGATGCATTTTAGTACCTAAACTAAAGTGCTACCCAAGTGTCTGTATAAAGAGCTTTTGAGTCCAAGTGATCATCCATTATTCTAAATGAATATAGGCAGCCTGAGGTTTAGACAGAATATTTTGGAAGGTCTTCTGCTATGGAGTGTCTTCGTGAACAGCTTATATATTTCAAAGAATACAGTCACCATCTGAATATACTGTATCTGTTGCAGAGCTACAAGACACAGAGTAGTCAAGTGAAAAGAAGGTCATCTTCAGATGATGAAGTATTACTTTGCAAGTCTTCAGTCCATCAACCCAAAAATTTGCATACCTCTGCATAACATCCTCTGCCCAGCATCTTGACGGTGGAGACCACAGGCTTTACATTGTTCAGAATTGCAATCACCAGCTCAAAAGCCAAATTCGAAAAAAGGTTTCATAATTACAAAAAACATAAGAAACATAAATGTAGACAAAATAAGAAATAAAAAAGGAAGTGGAATGAATCACTGAATATTACTGTTACCGACAGAAGGCACCCAGCATTATTGTAATTGGATTTACTTCCAGTAAGAGAGCATTTAGCTGTGTCGTACAACTATAAAGAAGAACATTTCTGAAAGGTGGCCATTATTTGTAAACTAAGCATCATGAATTAGTGTACTTTTGGTACAATTTCCTTTTTATTCATTGTTTCTCAGCCCTTTAGCATCTGTTATTATTACTTCCGCATCATATTCATTCCAAATCCAGGCTCTGTATGCCTTACAGAAATTCTTAGGAATGTTTAAAATGAAAATCTATGAAGAAGAAGAAAAAATATTATACTGAAGAGTTCTTGATGAGTCCTAGTATTAAATCACTCTCAGTGGTTGACTGTATGAAGTTTACATGCTCTCTGAATGTGTTGGTAGTCCAGTTTTCCTGCCATGTAAAGATGTGAGTTCTAAGGTAATCAGCAACTTTAGATTGGGCCTGTCAGAGCTTGGGTATGTACCTAAAGCTGATGTCACATTACACGGCTTTTTGTCGTGGAGTATGTCAGATCTGCTGATCGCAATTGTATCGTGTCATATTACGTGACTGAAAATCACAGCCCATGTCACTTTATCGATTGAGCACCAATCCTCCAGGACAGTTGTGCTCACCCCTTATTCTGACAGCTAATAGCTTGCTGCCTGACAGTGCAGGTACTGTATGAAGGGTTAACAACTGCTTTGAGTTCAACAAGAATCTCTGCCCTTTATTTTTTTTTTTTTTCCATTTTCTTATGATATGTAAAATATGAAAAAATCAAGCAGATGAGCTTCACTTCCATTTGTGAGGTCTGCAGCCATGCTGCCTGACCCATCCAGCACTTGTATAGGTGTTGTCGTACGAAGAGTTAATAGCTTTGATGCATTCAGCCTCAGTCTCTGCCTTTTTTCTTTTTTCATTATTTTTAAGTACATAAAACATGAGAAAGCAGACAGATGATGTTCTCATCTATTTGTCAGGTTCAAAAAACATGCATGTTCCTTACCTCGTTGTTGCAGTCTATGCACTGAACTTCCAGATGAGCATTCATTGGTTCATTTGGTTGTCAGCTCTCCTGCATATAAATCTGTTTGATTTTATCCTAGCCAGTTGCTGATTAGTTAGTCTCAGGCATTGGGTATATCACATTAGATGACAGCCTTCAGTGGAGTGTGCCACCGACTACATCTAACTGGTTAAGATGTTGTAAATGAAGGCGATGACTGAAAATCACTGGAAAAGCTGTCTAATGTGACATTGAGTTAAGTGTGCCTTCCTCTAACTAATGCCCCATCCAGGGTTGCCATCTGCCTGGTGTCACTTACTGCCTGGAAGGAGTACAGCCTCCTGACTCTGAACTGAGTTAAACTTGGCTGCTAAGGGAAGAATGGATCATGTTTTTGGTTGTTGCCTTTGTTAACAAGATGATTAATTCCAGTTTATTGAGAAAAGCATATGGGTAATTTCTTGAACAGCATGAACATAATAAAAATGGTCAACATGAAGTAGAGGTTGAAACATCATTTTTTTAAGGAAGCGAGAAACCATTTTTAATGTACATACTGTTTAATATCTAATTGAAATAATTTTTTGCATTTTTTTTTTGTTTTGGAAATATTTCCAAAAATACTTAACTCCATCCATTCACATGTTCTCTAACAGGGTCATAGGGATCAGTGAATTCCTTCCTCATAGTTTATAATTATTTCAAACTCAACCCTAAAAAAAGCAACTTGGACAATAATGGAGCAAATGATCAACAGAAATATACTCATTCCTCCTATTTTCTGAAACCACTTACCGAAATTTCATTTTAGGATCACAGTGGGCTGGAAATTATAGTAACATTATTATGCATAGAATGACCAATTAAGCTAACATGTGGGTCAGTGACAGGGTTGAGATTTAAACTCAGCTCTCCAAAAACATGTATTCATTCTTTTTCTGTTTCACTTTATCCCAAGTAGAGTTGTATGTTTTGTTGTATGTATGTTGCATGTAGAGTTGTGTGTATATATGTACATATGTATGCATGTATGTATGTATAGAGTGGTCCAGATCTTTTAATGCAATGCAATGCAATAATTGCATAGTTAGATCTGGACCACCCTATAGTATGTGAGCAAAGGCCTACGTGGAAGGCAGCAGGTCTCTTAAACGAACATCCGATTATGAATTCACTACATTATGCATTAAATAATACTATAGAACAGTAACATATATCAAAGATTGATTACTTAAATCTAAGTGACAAAGCTAGGGGACAGTCAATTCATTTCATATCCAAGGGCAGCTAAACTTTATTAAGGGAGGGTCAGGCACACTGCAGTAACCAATTTTATTCACAAGGCTAGTCCATTTCAGAATACATTTAAACACACAAACACATGCACACTTACTCATACGGAGGGAGTGAATATAATATAGAATTCCTTTGGATGGAGGATAAAAGCCATGCACAAAGATAGAAAAAGCAAACTCCACACAGATAATGTTTTAACCAGTATTCAAACCTTCTACTGTGAAACTGTCAGGCACAAACCCCAGCACCATCATGCAACCCAGCAAGCCTCCATCCATCCAGCCATCCATTTCCTACTGCTTATCCAGGTCCAGGTCACAGGGGCAACAGTCTAAGCACATTGTTCAACTCTTCTGGTGGGATACCAAGGCAGTTTCCAGCCAATTGGGACATACAATCTCTTCACCTTGTCATTGGTCTACCTCAATGTCATATGCCTAAAACACCTCTGCAGGGAGGCATCCTAATCAGATGCTCAAACATTTTCAGCTGGCTCCGTTTGATGAAGAGGATCAGCGCCTCTACTTTGAGCACCTGTCTATGTTCCTCACCATATCTCTAAGGCTTATCATTACCTTATCATGGTGGAGGGGTTTGTGTGTCCCAACGACTCTAGGAGGTATATTGTCTGGGGTAACTGCTCCTGGTAGGATCACCCAAGGCAAATTGGTCCAAAGTGAGCAAATAGACTAAGTGCGGATCACACGGTCTTTATGAGAAGAATTATCAAGAACCCAGTAACCTTGACCAGGAAAGGGAAACCGGGGGCCCCACTTGGAGCCAGATTGGAGTTTGGCAACCACCTGGTGGTCAGGCCTATATACATGGGGCACAGCTTGAACGAGAACCATGAGACCATCTACCAGTGGTCCTACCATCTGCATGAGGAGCCATAAGGGTCTGGTTCATTGTGGTTTGGGTGGCAGTCAAAGGCAACAATCCTAAAACAATATTTAATTTTAAAGTGTGTCTTTCTGTGCCACCTCATGGTGTTGTAAAAGTACAGAGTTAAAGTATAATGAAGCTACACAAACAGAAATTGAATTCTTGACTAACTGAGGTGAGAGAAAGCAGACAGAAGAAAAAGAAATTTCAAAATTGCCCCTTTGTTCCTCTTTGATTAGACCATAAACAGTGCATACATCGATCAACCCCACCTGAAGGTCACAGACAGCTGGAACGTCTCCTTGCAGCACTGGGCACAAGGCGAAAACCAATTCTGAATGGAGTGTCAGGCATGTACACACAAACAGGATTCAACTTGCAGCCCAGTGACTGTAATCCAAAGTAACAGGTGACAGGTAACAGTATATATTATTTGGATAATAAATAATGTTATTGCTGGTGTTAAGATCATCTTAAATAAATAATGTTAGCAGTATATTGTCCTACTTTTATATGTAACGCCTCTTATAGATAAATACATAGCAACTTCTTTAAAAATGTTCAGTAAACTTTAAATGACTAACCAAGAACATTTGTCCCAACTGCAATGTTAATATTCCCAGGCAATGTCTTCACTTTCCATTTCAAGGCCTGTGTTTTCTTTAATGATATAAGCTTGCCACCATGACTGCACATTTCTGCATGATAATAGCAGTTAACATCAGAGCTTAACTTAAATGCTATGTTAGCAAGAGCCAGTGCACTTTGACATAGTGCATTATAGTGATGTTAATGAGTAGCTTAAGGGGCTGAATACATTAAAGCTCTGTAAATCAATACCTTTAGTACAGCAAAAAAGTGAAAAGTCGCCCTGGCTTACTTTAAGAGATTTGCTGCAACGCTCCTTCAGTACATGCTTCTCTCTGCCAAACACAAAATACAATTTAAAGTTCTTCTAACTCTCAGAAGTACTTTCTTAGCCATCATGGCTCAATATTGGGTAAATTTTGTCTGTGATGTACTTTTTTTGTGAAAAGAAAATGTGGTTTCATGCTGGCAGTAGAAAGTGCTTTCTATTAATCTTAGTATATCTAAGGATTTATTACAGTATTATCTGTCTTGAGTTCAGCTTTATATTACTCAAATATTAACATAACAAGGTCAGACAATTTATTTGTCAATGTTCTGATCCACCTTCCCCATGGGTGCCTTTCATTTCCTCTTGTGAAGCTTTCTCACAGCCGCAGGGACATGAGCTTGTCATATATTTCAGTTACTGTGAGGAGTCTGCACTTTCTTCTCAAGTCTGCAGAGACTTCCCTCATTTAACATGGGTTTCCCTCACCTACAGTATTCCATAGATAGCTGTTGAAATTAACCACCATCCTTAAACTGTTTTTGGTTAGAGTGCCATGCAGTGGTTCAGGCTTTGTGTGTCAGCTTCAACTTTTCATGGCCTTGAGATGAGAAAATGGTTATGAACCTTGTTGTGTTATTAATTTTTTAGTCTATTGTTGACCTGCTATAGAGCGCATTCCATTGCATGACACACATACACACACTAACAAAAAATCATATCAGGATAGTACCAATAATCTAACATACGTCTGAAAAACCAGAGAGAAAAGTAAAATCTACACAGACCCTGGGACGATGTACAATCTCCACACACACAGCACTGAGTCAGTGAGAAACACAACAATGGGACAACACAGATAGATAGATAGATAGATAGATAGATAGATAGATAGATAGATAGATAGATAGATAGATAGATAGATAGATAGATAGATAGATAGATAGATAGATAGATAGATAGATAGATAGATAGATAGATAGATAGATAGATCTTTATGTGTCCCTTGTATACAGAATCATACTTTACTATTATTTAAAAATAAGCACAACCATCCCTCCATCCATCTGTCCATCCATCGATTCATTTTCAAACCTGTTGCTCTTGACCAGGGTTGCAGGGATGCTGGAGCCTAACCCAGCAAGCAATGGGCACAAAGCAGGAACAATTCCTGGACAGGACAGGGCGAACAAACTGACACAATTATGAATTACAGTAATAGTATTAGTGATTGTGGACACTTGCGGGAGTGTGTCCTACAAAGGACAGCAATCTGTTCATGGTGGGTGGCTGCCTTGCACCTGTTTTTGATGAGATAGGCTCTAGTTCCCATGTCCTTGAAGTGTATTAAGCAGGGTAGATAAATTGTGGATTTTTGGTTAGGCTCTAGACTCCTTGACGTATTCATTCTTGGCAGCACCGGGCACATCCATCGATCCCTCACACTCTCTCATATGGGTCTAAATTGGAGTTTAAATGTGAAAAGACAAGTTCCCCTTGGAGAAGTATATAATAAATAAACACATTTATAACTTAAAAAGTACAACATTGAAATGTAGAGTGAAAATGGAGTTACCCATGTGAGCACAAAGAGAACATGCAAACTTCACACAGATAGTGACTGAGATTTGAACCTTGGAACTGTGAGCTAGTCGTGCTAATTAGTGTGTCACAGTGTAACCAGGATAATTAACTGAAATAAAAAAAAATTCCACTTAAAATAAATGATATAACCATAACTGACAAACATCAATTTCTTAACCCACTTATCCATATTAAAGGGCAAGAGAGGAGCTGGTACCTATTCCAACAAAACCAGGCATAAGACAAAACTGATATGCTGACCCAAACGTGAAATGTATGCATTAAAAAATCACACATTTATAAGACTGCCACAAGCATGAGTGTGTGTTCAAGAGTTTGCCCTGGCATGGCCTTTAGACCCACCAAGGGTTGACTTCTAATTTGTGACTAGTGCTGTTGAGACAGTTGCCAACTCTGCTCTGACCCTGTAACAGTTAAAGATTCAGGAAAATGAAAGATGAATAGATGGATGAATAATATTTCAAATGAAAGGTTTAAAAAAAAAGTTTAATAAAAAATATAAAATATTTAAATTATGATTATACTTTATTTATTATCATCATTTGTTATTTGTTTTTAAAGCTCTAAGGTTATAAATAGGGTTAGTTAAGAGAGATTTAAGGTATTTCTTAATAGTAAATATAAAATATGAGGTAACTCATTTTTTAACATTTAATACACCTGTATCTGCCTAAAATGTCACTGTTCCATATAGCTGCCAAATCATACTTATGCATCATATTCATGAATGTTAGCTGAACTGGAAACTTTCTTTCACCCAGTAGTGAACCACACAAGTATTCCAGAAGTGACCTGAGGCATCCCACACTTTGGTGTAAGGCAGGTGTCCACAACATGCTCCACCACACATCTGACATTTGTATTATGACACAAGATGACAAAATTATTCGAACTGAACACACACATGTGTATGTGTGTATGTGTTTCACTTAGGAAATTCCAGGCTAATTCTTTCGTGGGATGCCCCCCAAAATGCAATGGGTGCGTTTAACTCATTCAAGTACTGACTCATAACAGTTAATACGCCCATTAGCTTGTTAAAACTCATCATCCCTTGCAGCCTAGATAGACAGCGTACTTTTCTTTATGCATCACATTTTAGACGAAGTGTGGGCAGCTCTACTCGTGGGTCATAGCTTTATTTTTTCACTCAGTTTTAAACTTGCAGGTAATCTAACTGGTTCAATTTTTAACTCTGTTGTAAATATTTTTTCAGTCTTTGCGGGTGATAACCTAAGAAGAACACATGCAATACAATTCACAGAAGAAATTAATAGGTGTCACAAGGAAAAACCATTAACAAAAAGAGTGCAACTTTTTATATTGTTAATAGATAAGTTAAAGTGAAGAAAGAGCTGACAAATCTGAGGCAAAATAATGTTAGAAAAAATGGAACATTAGCCATCACCTTGTTCATAAGTTGTGCTATATCACAACATATTTAAAATCCATCATAATAATTAAAAGATATTTAAACAAAAATAACATTGGTAAAGTGATCAAAGTATCATAAACATGAGATAAAGTCGATGCAAAGTAAGGTCAGTCACAATAACCCAAGGAGATAGTGAGAATGAGGAAAACAGTTGACTGAGACAGAATAAAGGTCCAGAAACACAGGATTATATTAACTGCCAATTATTGTAAATTTCAAAATTTTTTCCAGGTTTTAGTGTCATATTATGAACTTATTTTCAATTTTTACTTTTTTGCAGTCTCCGTATGCTAATTGCTTTGTTTGAAAGCTCATAAGCTGCATACAAAAGAAGCAGCTGTAAGTCAGCAACTATGAAAACACAGCATAAGGGAGTGTCACAGTGGTGCAGTGTTTAGTGCTAGTGCCTCTAAGTGGAGTTTTCGCCAACACCTCATGTCTTGGGGATGTTTTTATCTAGTGCTCCAGTTTTTTGTCTACATCCCAAAGAACTGCAGGATAAGTTTTACTGCCCTTATTTGAGGGTGTGCCTGTGAGTGAGCTGTGCAGTGGACTACTGGTACCCCTTGTCCAGTGCCGGCAGGATAGGCTAGCAAATATTATTCCCTTGTAAAGAAAGTGTAAATGGAAAATAGAAATAATTATAGGTCAGTATGTGAAAAATTAAAGGAAGCGATTATTAAGGAAAGGATCCAGAAGTGCATGTTTAGAACAGTGCGTTAGCAAATAATCAGCATGGGTTCATGCAGGGGAAGGTCATGTTTCACCAATATGCAGGAATTCTATGAGGAAGCAAGCAACAAAAGCGCATAATGAAAGAGGTGCATATGATATTATTTATCTTGATTTTTTAGAAGCCTGTTGATAAGATCCCACAGGCTATAAGTGGTGACCAAACTAAACAAGCAGGAATTCAGGGCATGGTCTGTAGGTGGGTACAGAATTGGCTCAAAGACAGGAAGCAAATATTTATTGTGAAGGAAACCGTTACAGAATTAGGTGATGTTACAAGCGGTGCGCCTCAGGGAGTCACTACTGCTGGATATAATATAATCAGCAATCTAGATATAATCAGCTATCTGGTTAAGTCTGCAGATGATACCAAACTAGGTCGAGGAGCAGATAATGTATTATCAGCTAAATTACTACAGAGGGACTTGGACAGCATACAGACTGGGGCAGATTTGTGGCAAATTAAATTAAATTTAAGTAAATGAAAGGTATTAGGTCTAGGAAACAGAAATGTTAAATTTGAATACACATTGGGAGGTTTGAAACTTGAAAGTAACCCTTTTGAGAAGGATCTGGAAGTTACAGTGGACTCATCACTATCTAAATTCATACGGTGTACAGAATGGATCAAGAAGGCTAGTAGAAGGTATGTGGAGTACAAGTCAAGCAAGGTTATGGTTAAGCTATATGACACACTAGTGAGGCCTCATCTGTAGTACTGTGTCCAGTTTTGGTCTCCAAAGTGCAAAAAAAGACATAGCAGTGCTAGAGAAAGTGCTGGAAAGTGTGAATAGGCTGATACTGTATCTAAGAGGTATGAGCAATGAAGAGAGACAGAAAGAGTTGAACCTTTTCAGTTTAAGTAAATGGAGATTGAGAGGTGACATGAGTGAAGCATTTAAAATTATGAAAGAAATTAGTACAGCGAATGCCAGCTTCTAATTTAAAATAAATTCTCCAACAAGAATATGGGGACATGGTTGGAAACTTAAATTCAGACTTCGTACAAAAGTTGGAAACATTTTGCTTCACACAAAGAATCATAGACTCATGAAACAAATTACCAAGTAGTGTGGTGGACAGTAGGGCTTTAGAGGCTTTCTGATAAAGATTTAATGTAATTTTGGACAATCTAGGTGAATGGGATGGAGAAGCTTGTTGGGCTGAATGTCCTGTTGTTGTCACAATTGTTCTAATGTTCTTCACCTGTGACCCTCAACTGAACCAGAGAGGTTAAATGACTGAGGCATATTATCAGGAGAAAGCTCCCATCTAGAGTTCGCTCCTGTTTTATTCCTGATATAATAAGTAATAGGGTGGTGCAGTGGGTAGTGCTGCTGCCTCACAGTTGGGAGACCTGGGGACCTGGGTTCGCTTCCCGGGTCCTCCCTGCATGGAGTTTGCATGTTCTCCCCATGTCTGCATTGGTTTCCTCCCACAGTCCAAAGACATGCACGTTAGGTGGATTGGCGATTCTAAATTGGCTCTAGTATGTGCTGGGTGTGTTTGTGTGTGTCCTGCGGTGGGTTGGCACCCTGCCCGGGATTGGTTCTGCCTTGTGCCCTGTGTTGGCTGGGATTGGCTCCAGCAGACCCCTGTGTTCGGATTCAGCAGGTTGGAAAATGGATGGATAATAAGTAATAACAATTTTAATAAGTATAATAATAATAATTATAGTTTTTTTTTATACGATATTCTAAATCCCAAGGACATGGTAAAGACAGAATGTGCCCTTGCTCCCCATAACCCTTTAACTGATAGATTAAGGTGTTTTCATTTCTCTCCACTATTCACCTTTTTGGAACTTTAAGTACATTCATTCATTCATTGTCCAACCTGCTTTGTCCTGAACACGGTCGTGGAGGTCTGCTGGAGCTTATCTCAGCTAGTAGGAAGTGCAAGGCAGAGAACAAATACTGGACGAGGTGCCAGTCCATTGAAGGGCACACACACACACCAAGCACACACTATAGCCAATTTCAGATTGCCAGTTCAACTAACCTGCGTGTCTTTGGACCTGTGGGAGGAAACCGGAGCACTCCAAGGAAATATGATTATGGTGGAGTGGTGGCTCTGAGGCTAGGGATCTGCACTGGCAATCGGAAGGTTGCCGGTTCGAATCCCATAAATGCCCAAAGGGACTCTGCTCTGTTGGGCCCTTAAGCAAGGCCCTTAACCTGCAACTTCTGAGCGCTTTGAGTAGTGAGAAAAGCGCTATATAAATGCAAAGAATTAATATTCACTGATCAAATAAAAACAAAAGCCTTATAGCTAAAATAAATACCTACAAATGAACTGAGATTAGAACTAATAACATGATCATTCACTGATCTATCCATCTTCACAAGCTTTCTTATTCTAAGAAATAGTAAGGCTTGAGGCAGGATATGGGCCAGTTTAGAGTCTCCAATCAAATTAACCTGCATGTTTTTGTGATATGGGAGGTAATCATAAAACCTGCAAAAATACAAAGATAATATAAAAATTCCACACAGATATGTACTAATCCTTCACTTGAAACGCAGAGCTCTTAACACACAAAAAAAAGACAGAGTTAACTACTGAGCCAAACAACACAGCCACAAAACTGATCCATTTAAGGACCTTTTTATTCAATCAATCAACCTAATCAGCATATTTTTGGGATGTAAAAACAAAAATAGAATATTATAAGGATAGCTCAGACTTCAAGAAAATGTGTAAGCTAAATTAAAATCCTAGGTTCCAAGTATCTAATACAGGAGCACCAAACATTGCGCTACCATACCACCTAGAGCCAAGCAATATTTTCTCCACTTTGCAAAGCCTTACCACAGTTCTAAAGCCACTGGAAAGAAAAACATTTTCAGAGTTAATAAAAATATAGACATACACATATGTACATTCTCAGACCCACTTAATCCAGTTAAAGGTTTCAATGGCAGCACTGGGTGTATGGCAGGAAGCAACCCTGTACAGGACCCCCTAGTCCATTGTGAGGCACACACCCCCTAATTTGGGGCTAGTTTAGAGTCATTAGTTAACCTAACCAGCATATCCTTGGGAATGTAAGAGGAGAAGCAGAGTATGTAACACATGCAAACACAGGGAGAACCTGCAGGCTCTACATAGACAGTGATTGGGCATAAAGGTTCAAACCCAGAATTCATGATCTGGGAGGAAGCAGTGCTAACCACTACACCACCCATTATAAGGCTTGCTATAATTAATTTACTACAAAGGCTGTTTCATCAAGAGTTCATTGCTATTTTTTGCTAGATGCTGCAAGAACTCCCTGTGTTCTAGTAAAGTTTGGACAGATATTACAGGAGCAAGTTTTATTTTCTAACTAAAAGTGTTGGTTGATTTTGGCTTAATCACTAATAATATAAATATACTGTACTTAAAGTGCTGAAAAGGTTGATGGAAGTGAATAGAGGATAAAACCTCTGAGTGGTTAAATGGCTCAGTAAAAGTGTTTCCCCTTCGATGATTGGATGTCATTCTTTCAGCCTCATTATGCAGCCCATTGTCCCATTGTGACAGGGTCTGTATAAATTAGTCAGCTCTAAAAGGGCCTGCCAGTATACTCTGTGAAGCTGTACAGGCAGGACAGAGCTGCACTGAATGACCTGTTCAGCAGACAGTTGTGCTTTATATGCAATTCATAGAGCGGCTAATCAAATTTAGCCACGTGTGCAACAGTTTCTATCTTAACTAATTTTACTTTTGTGGAAAAAAAAGAATTAAACAAGGCAGTTGCTCTAAGAATGGATTCAGACGCCGGTTCCACCTCAAGCCGGGCATCTTCACCAGAACTTGTGGAAGGAGCTACAAGATTCTTTTCCAAAAAGATGTTTGAAACTTACAAGCAGAAACAGACACTTCAAAGTGGGGACCGGCAAGGAAAAACTGAAAAAGCCAAGTCCAAGCGAGAACTCACCGAAGATGATTTACATGACCTTCGACTGAAAGTGAACAGCAGGGAAAGGAAGCGCATGCATGACTTGAACCAGGCGATGGATGGACTCCGGGAGGTCATGCCCTATGCACAGGGTCCCTCAGTGAGGAAGCTTTCCAAAATCTCTACCCTGCTTTTGGCTCGAAACTATATCTTAATGCTGTCAAACTCTTTGGAAGAGATGAAGAAGCTGGTAAGTGATGTATATGGGGCTGGGCACCCAAATCATCTTTCTAGATGTGCTTCAATTGGACCAGCACCACCTCAAGTTGCCATGCACCATTTGACTCCATCTCTCCACTCTTTAATGGGCACTGCTACATCACCTACTTCAAATTCTCCCCAGTCACCACCATCTTCCGGGTTTGTGAGTTTCCGGCCACCTATCCAAGGACTGCTAAAAGACGTGAATCCCTCTCTTCACATAAATGGCTCTTATAGACACTTTCCAGGGATGCCCTGTCCATGTGCACTGTGCCAACCATTATCAACATCGGGCACCAGCATATCTTGCTTATCTGTTAACAAATAGAGACAAACCTCACAAACACTATATGGACAAAAGACTAAAAAATGTGACACTTACCGGAAGGCTGTGTGGGGCTGTGTTGTGACATTTGTAATGACAACAGCAGTAAATGTACAAAATCTTCTGTTAGCCTAACCCTGCAATTGTGGCTGCTTTGTGTATATTTTAAGAGAATGAATTTTAAGAGAAGTAGAATTTTACAGATTTTTTTCCTCAGGATTGAATCATTTTGTACAAGCTGGTTTTATAATTTGTCACTTTTTAGTTCTGAACAAAATGACTCATCAGTCATATAACGGTGACTAAAAGACTGTGACCCGAGTGGTCCAGTTGGTACATTTATTGTGTCCTTTCTTTCTGCCAGTTAATTACAGGCGATTACATTACACATTATTTCTTTATGTATTTATTGCCTTTGTGTTATACACACATTAAATGGTTGTTCTATGGAATAATGAGTACTAAATGATGGGCTCTCCCTTTTTTATCTGTGCATCTATATTATATAACATTAACTTTACTTATTATTTCTTTATAATAAACATTTTACATTTGTATTAAATGAGATTTCTTGCCTTTTCTCTTAAAATCACTAAAATCCAGGTATTGTATATGATTCATACTTTAAACTATCTAAAAAGCTCTTCTATAGCATCCTTTTGTAGAACTTTAAAGTGTGCAGCTTTAGTAAAATAATATCATATATAAATTGCCTTATTTTTATTTTGCACTGTCAGATTGATCACAGTTTAACGTTGAATGTCTTAGCCACTAGGCCACCTCGCCTGTCCATACAAATGCAATATCAAATTTCATATTGTGAGTATCAGTAGCCATATTTATAAAACAACATAAAAGAAAAAGGTTTTTATTAAGTATTTGTTTTCAAAATTCTGCTATGTAAATGATTATACTTCGGTGACTTTGTAAACCCTTTCTGTAACTGTTTTCTTCCACAATTTAATATTTTTTTTTTATCAAACACTAAACATTTTACTATTATTTTTCTGCTTATAAAAAACAAACAAAAAAAACCAAAAATTACACAAAACTTTCCAATTATTTGAACAGACAAAAAAAAAATTCTTTAAGGTGTATTTTCTAAAGAGATGAGGGCATTAGCACATTAGAACTACTTTAGGAGGCCTTTAATACCGGTTTAGGACAAAGAAAAAAAATTAGGGAAAAGAAAAACTTTTCCTATTAGCATTGTTTCAGTTTTTTACTTATCTAATGAGTTTCGCCCCATTAAATCACTTTCTAAAGTGTTAGTCCAGTTCAGAACTGAGAGGAGCAGGCGCCTTCCACATTGTTTATATATTTACAGACTCTAAGTAGTTCAGACTGCTTAACAAGAGCATGTTGTGAAATGTTGTGCATCAATATTCATCTTCGCATTTCTGGTGACTATTCCTTTATATAGTTTTAGAGTGAATGTGAAGCTTTAGTCAAACACTAACGTTTACCACGTTCTTCATGTATTTTACAGTCTCTTTATAACTGGAACTACTTGATAAGAGCATCATAAAGTTGGCAATGTTCCTTTAATGGCTGTGATGTCCATCCATCTATTATCCAACCCGCTGTATCCTAACTACAGGGTCACGGGGGTCTGCTGGAGCCAATCCCAGCCAACACTGGGTACAAGGCAGGAAACAAACCCCGGGCAGGGCGCCAGCCCACCGCAGGACACACACACACACAAACCCACACAACAAGCACACACTAGGGACAATTTAGAATCGCCAGTGCACCTAACCTGCATGTCTTTGGACTGTGGGAGGAAACCGGAGTACCCAGAGGAAACCCACACAGACACGGGGTGGTTGTGATGTTTATTTTACATATTGGCTCAGTGATATATATTAGGTTCAAATATTTTGTATATTCTCTGTGTTTATATAAGTATCAGCTATTCTGATGTGGTAACCTCAAACCATGAATAAATGGAGGACATCCAAAACATGTTAGGACCAATAGGTTAACTACTACCTGTTTACACTGGACAATTCAAATCCCTTCTCTTATCTGTAATTACTACACAAAGTGGAGAGCCATCTCTCAACAAACCCTGAAAACTTAAAGTGACTGTATTGTGTTTTCAGTCCTTGTTTTCTATACATACTTCATATGGGTTTATGTAAGAGCAGAATATATACAGCATATACTGTAACTTCGGCACTCAACTCCCAGTTGCGGCCAAAATATTAGTAAAATCTATAAATGTACAATAGAAAAATTATTATTTATTGGAGTCAAAATCACAAAATTCTATAAATATGTAAAAGAAAATTTAATTATTATCTAATGGAGTAAAAATCATGAAATGAGAATAAAATATTTACTCTCTTACCGATTTGGAGTATTCCCGTTAAACTGAGGTCCATGATGAGTATTTATAAGAGACTAAATAAACGATCTATTCATTTTAACTGACATTCTTATAGATAAAAAAACTTTTTATAAAAAATGACTCATTTAAATAACAGGAAAAATCTCGTGAAAATTAAAGTGGTATGTAATGGGTCATCGTAACTCGATCTTCAGCTAACTAAATCACCTAAATACAAACATTGGTGTTATGAATAGATCATTTTTTTTAATAATTTGTTCCTGTGAAAGAAAGTTTACTCGATCAAAAATAATTTAATTTATTGAATTAAATTATTAAAATTAATTATTGAAATAATAATGATTTATTGAAATAAAAAACACAACTTTCTTGATATTTTAGTTTATAATTTAAGAACGGAATAAGAATCTGAAAATCTAACAACATCACATTAAAGTTCGATAAATTCTGAAAAGAATGATGACAAACATAAGCCTGATTTAAAGCGTGACAAAAAATGTGACATAAAGATGTGACATAAAATCGTTGCACAAAATCTTTCCACTTTTAGGCTTAGGATTTTATATATATATATATATATGTGTGTGTGTGTGTGGGTGCAATTTTGGCGTTTTTTTCTTTTATTATTAGTATTGGTTATCTTCTGATTCAATATTACAATATGAGTTATCATCTTTTTACATTCAGTATATGTGTGTGTGTTTTCACATCCAATTCTATGTATTTTTGGTATTGTGTATTTTCTTACTTTATAATGGATTATTTATAATTTGTCTCTCTGAGATACCCGCCCTTTACCTTGCTGACTGCTGGTTATCCAGTGCATTTTTGCATAAAATGTTTCTTGTGCATAGTCAATTTATATTAGGACAGTTTAGACAAGACACCTAACCTAAAATGCAAGTTATTGGGTGGTGGAAAGAATACCAAGCTACCTGGAAGAAAAACCATACAGGCGTGAGGAGAAAAGTCCATTCTGGTACTGCCCTAGTTAGGATTGTAGAGCTACAGTATGAGACAGCCGACTTTTCACAACCACTTTATTGCATAACCATACTGTTTTGTGTTTAATAAATTTTACTTACTTACAGGCAGTATATGTCAGTGGGAATGTGATAACTCACATAGAAAATATGAATGCAGTATACAAATGCACATATATAAACATATAGAGTACATATTAATGTACATATGCATATACCTGTACAGTATACTAGTTGTGCTACCCATCTAAGGTAGGTTGAAATCTATGTAGTCTACATAAACTTCATGTTCTTTATTTGATACATGGGTTGCCCATTTTCTCTGGTATAATAATATGTGCTCCACCCTTTTCCCTTGCAACAGCCTTTTCTTCTTTGGATAGAGCTGCCAATTTTCACCTTAGCGTTGATCATCAAACTGACTGGTCAAAATACTTTGCTGGAAAAATGTGGCAGAGTCGCTACTGAATTAACCAGGATAAGTGACTATAGGCTAGACTTGTCTAGGTTTTGGCTTCCTGATGTGCACATTGATTTATTGTTACTTTCACATCTTCATTCCCCGCCCGTGAAGTTATCAGTCATTAGCATTACAGCTACAGACCTCGTTTATGTGGCCCAAGCAGGTACAAGAAAGTTGCTACCATGCTACTGTAGCCGGCGTATAACGTTGGGCAACGGAATAGGCCGATAAAACACATTTTCTTATTTTTAGATCCTTATTTGGCATTTTACTATCATTTTTTTGGATTTTATTACCCTTCTTCTACAATTTTTTTTTCTAATCCTACCAATCGGACAGGCACACAGATGTACAGACACATGCACACTGCCCGTTGTCCTTTAAATAAGTTGGCTAGTATGTAGTGCTCCTACTTCAAAAGCTTCAGCCATTTATATTCAAAATCCACCTGAGTCCTTGTGTTGCATTGCTTTTTGCTTCCCTGGATAATTATTTTTTTTTCCTAAAACAATGAATACTTGTTTTTTTAGGATAAATGATGATTCCAAATTTGCACTAAATGAGTAAGTGCGTATTTTTTGCTTGGTGTGATCAATAACAGACTGTTTCATTCAGGTCAGATTCCTACTTTATGCCCTTGATACCACAATAGGCTCAGGATCTCCACAAATCTGCAATGAAATTTGTGGGCTTAGAAAATGGAGGGATGTTTTGTGTGTGTAAATTAATGGTATTTTGAGTTCTGTGTCAATTGGATAAAAAGTACAAAAATGCACTCAATTCCATTAAACTAAATTTAAATAGTTTATGAACATTTTATATTAACACACATAAAAATACAGTATGCCACAGGATTAAAGGCCAAAATCAAGACGAATGCAATTACGACCATTTTCACCCTTACTAAGACTCTATAACCAATGCTATTTAAATTAAAATGAATAATGTTTTAGGTAAAATTATTGTTACTCTTGCATTCTATTTGGTTGCACTTTCAACTAATAAATGTGTTCATACTAAATGCATAATAAAAAAGTAGTTGCTGAGAGGGGAGACATTTGGATTTTGTCTAGTTTGCATGATAATCACTAAAAGACATAACAGCAAATAAATCAGTTTACAGCAGACAGTTGAGGGTTGTGTCTTGGTAGACTTACAAGCATAGAACAAGCTGATAACTCACGTCCATTTACTACCAGCTGGAGCGCAATGCAGATGACACAATGGTTAATAAATGGATTCTGCAACTGAATGGTTAAACAAACAGACTTTAACATATTGTCTCCACAAACAGTTTATACAAACATGTTAGCAGAAAACATTACAAGATCCTGAGATGAGTTTACATAAGCTCAAAGATCTTGTGTTACAAACCCAGTTTAAAAATGCCATCTAATTTTGACATATTTGTGGCTATTTTTAGTTAAATTAAAAAAGAAAAAAATTATAAAACAGGTTGTCACTTATATGACCTGCTTATGCTCATAATCTTTGAGCTCCCTGGGCACAGTCGAGTTAAGAAGCTAATCATTATAGCAGCTCCATTCTAGGCATTTAAAAAGTACAGTTCACTTTTGATTAAACAGTGGAATAATATAACTTGTGAAGGTAACAGAAAAAAAACTTGGTTCATAGTTCAAGAATCTGAGGGAAAATTCTCTGTCAATAAACTGGAAAGTGCAGCTTCACTGAGTTAAAAATACTCACTGAATATGCAGTGCTTACTATTGATATGAATAAATGGAATAAATTGAGCTTAGTTCATCATTTACAATTGTATGATGGAACACAGTGTGTAATTTGGTTCATTTCCAGACAGAGCAGCAAAAAGATGTGTATGTACCAGAGTTTACCAATCTGAACACTCAAACTTAACAAAAGGACAAGTGTCTGTGTGTTCTTCCATCTCTGTATATGTCTGGTGGCTTTGTCTCTGTCATTCCAAAAGATGGCACATCACAAACATTTGTATTAATAAAATGCCTTGTATTGTATTTGTCATTCCAATAGATGGTGCATCTCAAACATTAACACTGTTTTTACAAATGTCATGCCAAATGGCATATAACAGAAACATATCCATTTCATTTGTCATTCCAACAGATGGTGTATCACAAACATTTACAGTAATAAAATGTTTGTATTGCACCCATCTTTTTTAATGACAAATGTAATGTGTTTTATTTCCACATGAGGTCAACCCATTTATTCCTGAACAGGGTCACTGGGGATGCCAGAGTCTTTCCCAAGTAGCATAGGGTGCAAGGCAGGAATGATCCCCTGGACAGGATGCCAGTCTATTGCAGGGTGAACGCACACACACACATGCACACACACCCACACACGCACACACACACACACACAGATACACCATACACCAGGGCCAATTTACTATCACCAATGCAACTAACCTGCATGTCATTGTACTGTGGTAGGAAACACATGCAGACATGGGGAGAACATACAAATTCCAAGCAGGGAGGACCTGGGAAGTGAACCCAGGTCTCCTTACTGCAAGTCATCAGTGCTACCACTGCATCACCCTAATATCAAGGTGTAAATGATAAAGGAGCCATCAGCTCTCTAGCTAACTGCGTTCTGTTTATAATGGTGAATGTACATCATGAAGAATCTGTGTTAATAAAATTTTTAAAAATAAATGAGAGAAAAAAGGGAAGGACTGTGAAGTGCAAATTTGTTCCAGTCCACAAAATGCATGGATCATGTTCTCAGAAAAGAAAATTGTACAATGTAGTTAAAATTTGTGTGGGATGAATGAAAATACTAACCAGCAATATAGTTCATACCAAGCTGCATTATCAGCAGTCTTCTAATTAGGAATCTGGTTGGAATGAAAACCTGCAGCCACTGCAGCCCACCAGGACCGTGAGCGACTATCCCTGCAATAGATGGTGCAGTGCAAATGTTACTGCTGAGTACTGAGTACTAAGATTTCAACCTCTCTTAGACAGGTAGCACAGCTCATATGCACATATTTTCAAAGTTTTCTGCAATTATAATAAACATAAAAACATATCTTTCAAAACTCTGTAATGAAATTTGTGGGCTAATAAAATGGATGGACATTTTGTGCTCTAACTAGCAGTATTTTGTGCTCTGTGTCAGGGCCGGATTAAGAGCTTTGGGGGCCCGTAGCACATTTCAAATTTGGGGGCCCTTTTGGTCTGCATCATCTGAAGTTTAGATTCTGAACAGTTCAAACCGGACTAAATAATTATTTTACTCTCGATTATAATAAGAATCTTATAATATTTATGTGAATTTTATGTGTTGGGCCCCTAAAGTTTTGTTGTGTAAGAAATTTACAGTTTAAAAACGTAAAGATAATATTTTTAAAGACCAGTTTTTCAATGCTACACTTTTTCATTAAATATTGGGTCCACCATTTGGGGGCCCCCGAAATTGCGGGCCCCGTAACATATGCTATATGTGCCTATTGGTTAATCCGGCACTGCTCTGTGTCAATAGAATAAAAAGTATACCAACTGTTAAAAATTACACTAAATTTGAACACAGCAGTATATGAACATTTTTAAACATACCATAACATAAGTGACTAACCCCGTGCACTGCAAACGTTACCGCTGAGGTTGATCATTTAGATTTCAGCCTGTCTTAGATGGGTTGCACAGCTAATCTGCACATATTTGCAAAGTTTTCTGCAATAATAAGTATCATAAAAAACATACCTTCCAAAAAAATAAATTTTGGTATTGGTTAGCACTGCTGCCTCTAATCTACAGAAGGCTAGATTAAAATACAAAGATAGTCACTGTATGTGTGGAGTTTGCTTGGTCCCCCAGCATCCATGGGAGCTTTTGTATGGGTATTCACATTTCTTCTCACATTATTGGAGACTCCAAATTGGCCAATCTGTGCTTATGTGTGTGAATGTGTCCAGAAATGCCACCTTCTTACACTCAATGCTGCCTGTGAATCTAAAAAACGGATTAGGTAAGTTCATTAAATGGATGGATGGTACATCAACTGTAAACTTCTTTCACAACTAATAATAAAAGTATCATTAAACAGTTCCTATTATCATTTAGGTTTTTAATACCCTCCATTAAAATGCATGTTATTGTGTGTGACAATACATTTATATGGAAAACTATTTTTAATAAATTGCGTTTCATTTATTGCGAAATAAGATTCCAGTATACTATTCATGCACCTCCACCTATGTAACCACTGCTTTTCAACATACAGTACTTCTGCAACAAAACCAGAGATAATAAACATCTAAATTAAACAACAGTAATTTGTTTGTGTGAGTGTATATACTACCTAACTTTGAATGCCAAAATTGAAAGTCGACCATATCTAAGCACTGTTTGACATCTAATGATAAAAATGTTCTACTCCATATCAATCCATTAAAATAACATACAAGAATAAACAGTTGAAACATAAAGTTTATTTTTAAATCTCCAACACAAGTCATTAGAGTTAGGTATTCAAATTTAACGCATTCAGTTAGCTGGCAGCTGTTTAACATTGCAAAGGAAAAAAAAATTCAAATGTTTCATTTTTCTAAGTTAAAACTAGCCTCTATAAAAGTTTAAGTAAACCCTGTGTACAGTATGAGAGAAGGCTTTTTGTTTTACACAGTTTTGCATGCATACTTTAAATTTTCCATGCTTGAGTATACATAGCTATAATAAATTACCAAACATGTTGTTTAAATCAAAATTTCCTTCTGCTATGTTAAATCTATCCCGCAAAGCCCACAGAAACCAGCTTCTGCTAAAACAGCCAGACAATCGCATCATCATCCTACAATAGGCCAATGTGGGGCTCGTGTCAAGGACAATAGGGGGACTATTCAATATCCATTTCATCATAGTAACAAGCACTGTCTGACCAAAGGACCTGACACTTTGGGACACAAAGGCAGTTGGGTCTAATTTATGAAGCTGTATTGACATTCTAAAGACAACCTCTTTGTTCTTTTCTCAAGTTAGTTGTTAGCGGTAAGCAATGCATTAGCAGAGGCAGCTGCAAATCTTGAAAAGCTGCCTCTATCGGGGGAACAAAGGTTCTGATGTCACCTGGTCCCAGCGTCCCCTGACATTGTAGACCAGTGTGCCCAGGTGGAGTGGACGGGAAGCTGAGCACATTGTGAGGATTAGAGAAAAATCTCCCTCTGGATAATTTGTGACATTGACTTATGCAAAGCTGCTAAATTCCGATTGGAAGCAGATGGTGTAAACCTATTTTGGGTGCCTGCATTGTGCGGCCTGGCTACTATCCCACCCAGCCCCCTTTTGCTTTTGATTTATTTATTAATTACTTTATTTTGTCCATGCTTGCTATGGCCTGATATGTATAATTTGCCTTTTGTTTAGGCCATTATTAGATTTCACAACCCTAACATTAGCAGCAATGGGTTGAGAAGTTAACAAGATTGCTTCCTTTTGACAGGCTTGTTAAATATGAAATGACATGTAAAGAAAAAAAAAAGCTTTAGTAACAGCATGCATGCCTGGAATTCTAAAAGCCTTCAAAAATTTCATTGCTTTAATAACACATAATGTTATATTATTTTTTTACAGGCTATAAAGTTACACGGTAGTAGACATTAAAATATATAATAATAAGTAAGTTAATGTTATTTTACTGAAAATTAAATAAAGTATTTCCCTAATTATTTTAACGTTTGTCTCTACATTACTATATAGGGCACGGAGCTGAAAAGATCATGGAAGATTCTACCTTAACTCCCTACAAGTTAACATGTAAAAGGAATATTCTCACTTATTTCAGAGCCCACCTGGAGCCCTGAGTTATCATTCTGAGTAGAAACCTATTTTGTGTTTGTCCTACCTTGGGAGTTGGCAAGGAATGGAGGGTAAAGAGTTTCAAACCATAATGTGATGTAACATAGCATAATAATGTAACTCATAATCGGAACCTTATAACTATAAGTTTAATAATATTTATATACTGCAGAAACACAACATAACTTATTAGCATTTAACATAACTTAAGCTTCACATCAGGAAGCTCAGATTGTATTGACATGGAGAAGAAACCTTTTGCTGCTTTTCACCTTTTTTATTTTGTGAATATGTAGTACTATTTTCTGTACTGATTTTGATTCAGTGGATATTTGCAATATTTGTTTTTTTTATTTATTGCATCTGTACTACCTTTTTTATTGTTACTTTCTTTACATCAATTCTAGTATATATGCACGTTGTACATTGTAAGAAGATATACCATTAGGCAGTAGGAGGGATAGGGTACCAGCCAGTAATCCCCAATTGATTACTAATGGTAGAAAAAAATGGAAAACAAAAAGCACCCATTTGGTGCTGAACAGGTTGGCATCAACTGATGAAAAATGAAGTTGAGGTTTGGATGAGTTACTCCATCCTCCTCCAAGTCAGGTTCCCTGTTGAACACCTACTTCCAGTGTCCTTCTGTGTTTTATATTGGTGCTCTGAAATGGGCGGGGCTTCACAGTGGAAGCAGTAAGTGGGTCACCCACTGTCTGGCTGGTGAGCTTGGGTCATTTCCAGAAAGGGATATGGCTTTAGAAACAGCTCCCCCTCTCTACTTAGTGTGGTACTGCCTACCTACCTGGAGCCTTGAAAACGTTCCTGAGGTTCAGGTGTTTGACAAAATATATGTGTTTACTGCACTATATGAATACTTAGTATACTCGTTTTTTTTGCCTCTTGCTTTGTCATTTTATTTACATATATTAAAGTGTATTTTTGTTATTGTTATTATTTTGATTTATTTATAAGCGTCACTTTACTTTACATGTAACTGTTAGTTCATTATAAAATTACGATTTTTATTGGTTTCCTTTTGATTACTATAATTATTAGTGTGGCCTCCTTATTATCTATGTGACTTTTGTAATATATGAAACTCTACTTGTGAGACCCATGGCTAACTATAAAAAATCTTTAAAAATACACTTTTTATTTTTTTGTTTATTACTTTTTATTATACATTATCTTTTATATTACATTTTTTATAGTTTATCTCCTTCCTTTATTTTTATGTGTAATACTTGTCTCCTGAATTATTACTTCTTTGTTCATCTTTTAAAACAAACCTTATTAGACTGTGGATTTTCATTCGTTTTAACTTATCTTGCCAACTCTGTAGCTGCCCAATTTTGGAAACCTGTAAATGATGCAGCTACACCTACACTCTGCGGTACAAAAACATTTTACTAAAAATTCAGACACCCCATATTTTTACGTCACATTAACATCAATTAACCCAGAAAAGCAGATACACACATCAGCACATGGGGGTCTGCTAGTCTAATTGGAAAGTGCAGGTTTTAACACTCGGTTTAAACAGAGGGACACTGACTCCAGTTCAATGTATAAGAACACCCCTGCAAGCCGCCTGAGTACACAATCTGTGGAAAAGCATTGCATAAGGTACTGAAGCATCAGCACATTCTGCATTATAAATAAACTGCCGTTAACAAAAACATTACTAAAATACTCTACTATATATAACATGAAAACAATAATTAGATTTCATCTTTTATCAACATTAAATATTTCTAAGGTAGACATTTGAAAAAAACTTTAGAATAGTGATAAAATAAGTTGGCTCTTAGTATGCAGTAGCTGGTGAAAACATCATGTGTCAGCAACAAAATATATCTTATAATGTCCAAAACAGACAACACTTTATAACATTGCTTAACTGGGATTTTAGTCTAAACTTATTATGAACTAATTTGTGCCCTGCTGCTTACCTAAATATTAGTAGTAGCACCAAAACATGACTAATTAAATATCCGAAAAGGTTAACACATTAAAACAGTGAATATAAATAAACTTTTAGTATTAGTAATAATAATAATAATAATAATAATACATTTTATTTATTTGTAGGTGTCTTTCTAAACACTCAAGTACACCGAACAATAGATAAAACACAGATTATAAACAAAACTAAAATACAAAAATTAAAACCAGACAGATCAATTGTAATTAAAGAGAAAAAGCAGTCTTAACCAAATGAGTTTTAAGTTAAGATTTGAAAAGTGGAAATGATTCAATATTTCTAAGCTCAGATGGTAGTGAGTTCCAGAGCTGGTGAGCAGAGCAACTGAATGCTCTGCTCCCCATAGTGGTAAGACGGACGAAGGGGACTGTTAAGTGGATGGAGGAAGAGGATCTAAGGGTACGGGAGGGAATGGCAACAAGAAGGAGGTCCGACAGATATGGAGGGGCAAGGTTGTGGATAGCCTTAAAAGTTAACAGAAGAATTTTGAATTGAATGCAGAACTTAAATGGAAGCCAATGAAGCTGCTGCAAAACGGGAGTGATATGGTGAATAGAGGGGCTTCTAGTAATGATGCGGGCAGCTGAATTCTGGACCAATTGAAGCTTATAAAGAGATTTGCAAGAAAATCCAAAGAAAAGGGAATTGCAATAATCCAGACGAGAAGTGACAAGGCTATGAACAAGGACAGCAGTGGTGTGGGGAGTGAGGAAGGGGCAAATACAATTAATGTTATGCAAGTGGAAATATGCAGACCGGGAGATGTTATTGATGTGGGACTGAAAGGATAAAGTACTGTCAAGGATGACACCCAGACTCTTAACCTGTGGGGAAGGGGAGGTAGAGGAATTATCAATAACAAATGAAAAATGATTAGTTTTGGATAATGTTGATTTTGTACCAATGAGGAGAACCTCAGTTTTGTCACTATTTAATTTAAGAAAATATGAAGAAAACCAGGATTTGACTTCTGCTATGCAATCAATTAGTGAGGAGTGTGGAAAGGAAATAGTAGGTTTGCTAGTGAGATAGAGCTGGGTGTCATCAGCATAACAGTGGAAGCTAATGTTATATTTACGAAAGATATTTCCAAGGGGAAGGACATAAATAATGAAAAGGAGGGGCCCCAGGACAGAGCCCTGGGGCACACCTGAAGTAACAGCGGTGGGTTGGGATGTGAAAGTTTTAAGATGAACAAACTGAGTGCGGCCTGAGAGGTAGGATCTGAACCAATCTAGTGGAGTGTGGGTAATGCCAATCGAAGATAATCTATTGAGAAGAGTAGTGTGACAAATAGTGTCAAAGGCTGAACTCAGATCAAGGAGGATGAGAATAGTAATTAAACCAGAATCAGCTGCCATAAGGTGGTCGTTAGTAATTTTTATAAGTGCCGTTTCTGTACTGTGGTGGGGACAAAAACCAGACTGGAACTGTTCATACAGATTATTTTGAGATAAATGAGAATGAAGTTGAATAGCCACTATTTTTTCAAGAATTTTGGAAATGAAGGGTAGATTAGAAATAGGACGAAAATTACTGAAATTAGTCGGATCAGCACCAGGTTTTTTCAGTATTGGGGTTATTGCAGCAGTTTAAAAAGATGAAGGAACAGTACCAGTAGTGTGAGAAGAGTGGATTATAGCAGAAATAAGAGGGACCAGAGAGGGGAGGCAGGCTTTGACCAGACCTGTAGGGAGGGGGTCCAGTTGACAGGTGGATGGCTTAGACTTACAGACAAGATCTGAGATTTCTGAGAAAGTAGGAAGCTGAAAAGAGTAAAATGACTGAGTTGGTGGGTGAAATTCAAATGAAGTACTGGAGGAATCTGTACCAAGAGACTAATGAATCTTCTGGATTTTTTCATTAAAAAAGGACATATGGGAATTGCAAAAATCAGTTGAGTAAAGGTGAGAAGGTAAAGAATCCGGGGGTTGTGTGATATTATTAAGCTGTGAAAAAAATGACTTGGTGTTGCCTTCATTGGAAGAAATAATGTGAGTATAATAGTTAGATTTAGTTTGGGCAATACAGTCCTTGTAATAAACTATATGGTTTTTGTACATTTCTTTGTGAACAAAGAGTCCAGTTTTTTTATACAACCGTTCAAATTGCTGGTCTTTGGCTTTCAAAATCTGAAGTTCAGGTGTGAACCAGGGAGCGGAAAAGGAGAAAGAAACACTTCTAGTTTTTAATGGAGTGACAGAGTTAAGAATACCATTAAGTCCAGTGTTATAGTGTGAGACCAGTTCAGGAGTGGATAAATTATGAATGTCCATAAGGGAATCAATACTAGAGGAAAGAGAGTCTAAGTTAATATTCTTAATATTACGGAAAGACATGAGACGGGAAAGCTTAGTATTGGAAAGTGCAAGTTTAACATTGAATGAAATAAGAAAATGATCAGTTATGGGGAGTTCATCTGCAGTACAATCAAGCGGGGTAACTCCAGAACAGCAAATCAAGTCCAAGATATTTCCTTTGGAATTATTGGGAACATTAGTATGCTGCTGGAATCCAAAACTCTCAAGGCAGGATGTAAAGTCTCTAGTATTAGGGACATTGATATTATCCATAAGTATAATGAAATCCCCCAGAAGTATTACTGCTTGCTAAAATATTATTTATTTGTCCTAAAATATGTCTTACAATGTGATGTCTGAAATGGTAATTATATTTTCAAAATCAGTAATACTTTATAGCAGTGACTGTACATTTGGGTGGTTCTTCAAATATTGTTGTAGACTAATTCATGAATAAAAACTATCTAAAATATGTATGAGCTCCAACATATGGCTTGCATTAAAAAAAAAAAAGTAAATATCTTAGAATAGCGATTAAATAATTAGAAATTTATTGAAAAGGGGATATATAATTATATGCATATGTGGAGGTCCAGAGAAGAACTAAATTGATTCCAGGGCTGAAGAATACGGTCTATAAGAAAAGGTGGAGGGTGGTGAACGTCTTCAGTTTTAACAACCATAGATTAAGAGTTGACATGACAGATCATAAAAGGAAATACTAGGGTATATGTAATTGGTCATTTTAAAAGGAGTTCTGCAACAAGAACCTGGGGACACAGGTAGAAATTGGTGAAACTGTTAAATTGTGTAAAATCTTTCTTCGCACAGAGAACTTTTAATACATGATCAACTACAATAGGTGTACTAGATATTAATGTTTTGGGGACATTCATATGTCAGCTTAAAGATATTTTGAAAAGCAATTGGTGAAAATGGATAGTTGAGATATATTGAGCTAAAATGCTTATTCTCATCAAAAATGTAATATCTATAATAGTTACAACTTCATAATACTGACTGTATGTTATTAGGCTTTCATACTTACTTGTGCATTAGTGTCTCCTAAAACATCACACATTAGCACCATCATGCTTCCTGATGTGGTAATTAGCCATAAATAAGGACGTAATAATTATACCTGTATAACAGTGCAGCCAAAGTCTTAATAAAGTCTTAATAAAAATAAAAGTTTCAATAACTACGGTGGGCTGGCGCCCTGCCCAGAGTTTGTTTCCTGCCTTGCGCCCTGTGTTGGCTGGGATTGGCTCCAGCAGACCCCCGTGACCCTGTAGTTAGGATATATCGGGTTGGATAATGGATGGATGGAAGTTTCAAAAAATAATAAACACATACAAATGCAAATACCAGCCTAATCCACTACAGTTAAGTGGATATAAACTGAAGCACTGGCACTGCTAGATAGGAATGCACCTTAGTGATTCAAGTAGCAGATCACAAGATCTTGAGACCTCCTTAAATCTGTTTGCCTGACCTTTCTATTCATTGTTCAAGAGACTGTATAAACACTTAATTTCTTTAATCTGGTAATGTACAAACAGCCAGAGCCTCTTACTTCTGATTTCTAATGACTAATTCTACTTAGTGTAAAGTTTTTTCTTTTTTCTTTCTTAACAAGAAGGGAAACACCTTTCTCCATATACCGTTGAGACCACTTCATATACAACGCATAACTGTAGCCGTCTGGACTGACAAGAAAACAGATGGACATATTGAAAGAGGTGAAATGCAAATGAAGTGGCTGTTGTAAGCTGTCAGACATTCAGGAATATTGGTCAGAGCCTTTAGAGAGATGAAGGACTAATTAGGAGGATTGCTGCAAAATAAAACAGCCATATTGCAAAACATACACACACAAGAATCGTTTATGAGTTGAAGGGGGCTTCAATTAGCAAAGTGGGCACCTCACAAAGATGGTGCTGTGACCTTTGCCTTAAACACAGCACGTTTATTTTTTTTCACATGATAATGAGAAACAGACAGCTGAGGTCAATCAAGCTCCCAAGAAGCTTTTATAAAAGAATCAGATGCCTGGCTGCTTCATGATGGAGCCAAGGCGCAAACCCCCAAACTGGCCCCGTTTATTTTGAAGGGGGGCAACATTTCCTTCAACTGACTTACAGTGATATTTATTTTGTTCCTGTGCTTAGTTTAAATATGATAAACTGAAAAAAATAGCTTAAACATACATAGAAATTAAATGTTTATCTAGTACAAACAAATCTATGACAATATATGCTATATACCAGTGTCAGTCATGACTTTTTTGTAATCTTTTTTTTTATTGGATCAAAAAGAGAACAGAAGATAACAAATGAAAAATGTGATAACAAAAAGAAGAAAGAGGAGGACAGTGCCAAAACAGGAAGAAGAATATTCCTTGGTTCTCAAAACAACAGAAATCATTATGTGTGAGGCCCGTCAGATAGCACTGGCAGGGTGTGGGGTAAATTCAGTGCAGAATTCTGATCTAGGTGAGCTGGAGGTTGGAGTTTCTGGAGCAAAATCTCATATCAAGAAATATATTATCCCATGAGAGGGAGAAAGATGGGATTGGGAAGAGAGAGGAAATGTCTATGGTACAAAGTGAAATCAAGATAGATGGAAATGTGGTAGAGGAGCGCTTGTTCTTTTAATTTCTGTTCTTAGAATTTAGTGAGAAGTCAAGCAAAATTGCTAACAAAAAAGATTACAATATGCAACCTTTTCATGGCAACTCAAGCCCCTTCTTCAGGCAAGATGTAATACAGAAACTGTAGTTCCCTGTGCTTATATAGACACTAGGACAGATACAACATTGGAAAACCTTTAAGTGAGACATCTTAAATATATAAAATTAATAGACCTCTCCAGGCTAAGATCCATTTAGCAAGAGAGGAGAACAATGCATAGTCAAGATCTTTGGATAAGATAACTGTCCAACAAAGTCTTTTGACGTTTGAGTTTTTCAACACAATGTGGGTCTGTAGACAGGTTGTCTGTGTCAGTCCGAGAGATGCAAATGATAATCATCTCTGGCCATAAAACTCTTGTCTCTATTTAAACCATGTATTAAATTTAAGCATGAGATTAACTTTCCATTCTTTTCTCTCTTGCTGTGTTCTGAAGTTGCCCATAAGCACTGTGACTTTAAAGTCCCTCTCACAGTGTCCATGGCTGTTGAAGTGGTCTGCTACAGGAACATCTGTGTTGCCATGCTTGATGTGGAACCTATGTAAGTTCATTCTTTGGCGGAGTGTGTGTCCAGTTTCTCCCACACAGAGTGCAGTGTCAGGACATTTCATACAGAGAATTAGGTAGACCACATTAGATGATCTGCAGGAAAATGATCCCTTTATGCAATGTTTAAGCCAGCAGTGTGGTATAACTACACAGTCTGTATTATAAATGTGAGCATACGTTTTACATCTTTTCTGTAGGCTGGGAGATGTGCCATTTTCTTTTGGTTCACTTAGGGAGCTTTGGACAATTAGTTGCTGCAGGTTTGGCAGTCATCTGTATGCTAGGAGAGGAGGTTCTGGAAATACATTTTTCAGAGTTTTGTCATTGGTTTAGCATTGGCTGAAGTTCTTTTATAATTTTTCAAAGTGCTTCAAGGTGTGGGTTATAGGTGACAACAAGGGGAATGCGGTACATGTTGTCCTTGTTTTTATATCTAGAAGGTTGTGTCTGGGTATGACAGTAGTTCTTTTTATTTGAGTGTCTGTTGTTTTGGGGGTATAACCTTGTCTGATGAAATCTTGTCTAAGCTCCTGCAGTTGTTTATCCTGGTCTGTTGGGTCTGAGCAAATATGGTTGTATAGTATTGCTCGGCAGAAAATAATGGAGCACCTTATATGCTTGGGGAGGAAGCTATCGCTACTTTGGTAGGTCCGTCTGTCTGTTAGTTTGTGAAAAACACAAGTTACAAGGGTGTTGTCTTTCATTTGAACGGTGGTGTCAAGGAAGCTGACTTCTGTTTTTGAGTAATTCAGCTTCAGCTTTATGATGGGGTGGAAAGAAATATATTCATTAGAAGTTACAAAAACAGGTGACTAATTAATAAAAGGGTTAGAATGAAAACCTGCAGCCACTGTGGGCCTCCAGGACCGGAGTTTGAGACAACTGGACTAGAACATCACAAGCCCTGAGCTATCAATCAGATCCCCAAGAAAATGATTCCCATATATTGCCAAGAGAGACATTAACAGAGCTGAACACCCACTGAGAGATCAGGATTGTGAAATATAGTTGGTGACAGCATACCATACATCAGAGTTGGTGCAACATTGATGGCATAAGGCAAGATAGGCCCCAGGGAATATTTGGAAAGTTTAGAACCTAGAGAGGCAAACAGAATGCCTAAAAGTGAAAAAAGTGAAGTGAGGGAAGGTTCTATAGAGACCCATGGAGGTGGGTGGGAGAGAGGAGAGATGGCAGAGGGTAAAAGTTTAATGTTAGAACTCTAGTTAAGAAAGCAATATCCTAACACTTGCTCTGTCTCAGACTACAGTTGATTCTTAATGTTAGGTTCCATACCATTCCACAAAAACCTCCAAATCAGTGAACTTACTTCAGACCAATAATTAGTTATGAGTAGGAAGCAGAACTATAGCATTTATAACATTAAAACATGGCACAATATCCATCCATCCATTTTTCAACCCGCTGAATCCGAACACAGGGTCACGGGGGTCTGCCGGAGCCAATCCCAGCCAACACAGGGCACAAGGCAGGGAACCAATCCCGGGCAGGGTGCCAACCCACCGCAGAACATGGCACAATATTCATTTTTATAATGGCAAGATAAAACTTAAAACAGAGAGAGAGTTTAGACCAGTAGTTAATGGAAGTTCATACTTTACCATGGATTTGTTGAATATATGTGTTAGAGGATATATCTAAGACTGAAGCAGAAACATCTACACATAAATATCTGAAACTATCAGATACAGGGATAAAAGAGGAGAGGGAAACTTGGCAGTACATGTTATTAATATGCAGAAGACAAGATTTAGGCCAGTTGATTTTGCAACCAGGCATGTCTTCAAAATGTCTGAATAAATCTAACTTATGGAGAATGTCAAGAAGGGCACTGACTAATTAGAGAAGGACATTGGCTACAAATAAGGATATTATATAACTAGAATTTCAAACTTTAATAGGCATTACAAACTGGGACTTTCAGATGACAATATCAAGCGGTTCAAGAGATAAATTAAAAAGTAAGGGAGACAAGGGACAGTCCTGAGTTGCATCTCTACTATTTAAGATTAAGGAACCTGAGATATTTGAACTGGGACAGAAGCACTTCTGTGGGGTTGAGTCTTAATGAATTTACAAAACCCATTCCAAAGTCCATTTGATCCATCACTTGAGATCAGAAATGACATCTCTGCATCAAGTTAAGCAGAGTGACAGGGCTTGAAAGGGAAGTGGTACAATCAATGATCTCACTAATATGTGCACGTTATCAGAGACTAACTGCAAATGTATCAGGCCAGATTAATCAGGAACAAATAATTTATTAATGACTTTCTATAAACGATAGGCCTGGGCTGTGTTTTGTAATAGTTTTGACTTTCTGTTCATAAGAGAGGGGGGCCAGAAACCTCTGGCACAGAATTGGGCCCTTAATTTAAAAGTAAAGTGATAAAGTAAAGTATTAATCCCTGAAAGCAGATTGCCAGATGAGGTGGCTTCTTCAGTCCTATCAAAGAGGGGAAGGAAAAATTGTTTTCAAAATTAAGAAATTAGCTCAGGAGGGAGCCTATCAACCTCAGAGTCTTTCCAGTGCAAATAAAGTTCAAAATGTCCAGGAGTTCAACCAAGTAAATGGGAGCATATAAAAGGAATGCTTCTTCCTCTGTGAGATGTGGAAAGAGAAGGTTAGGAAAGAATGATTTGATATTAGAGCGTGAAGTGCTGGAAGAGTTAATAAATAATTTAGTGTAGAAATCTAAACATTCATTACTGATTGTTTGATGATCATTTGAAAGTGAGACAAATTTAGTATGGGTATAAAACATATATACATAACATGGGATAATATATACATAACATATATATATACGTATCAGTTGTAATGCAACCAGTGCATTAAAGGTGGGCTAAATAAGTGCACTAACCCGAAAATTATTTTCACTTTAGTAGGATGCAGCAATTATGGCTAAAGGCCAGGAACACAGGTTTTTTTCAATCACTGTGTCCAAGGTCTTCCTATGATGCTTTGTAAATGACTGAAGACAAGTAAAAGTGGACTCAAGAACCCTTTGAATGGGATATTATCAGTCACACAAGCCTTGTTCAAAACAAGTTGGCAGTCAGAAAATTAAATAATAATAGGGCAAGGACTGGTAGAATTTGCACTACCAGCATCCATGATGAGCCCTTTTAATCTCTAGTGAAAAGTCTGAAAGACTCAGAAACCACTTGGACCACATTAGGGCAGAAATAGGATTCAACTATACTCCCTGGCACACCCTTGGCACCCCACAATCCTTATATCAGACAGCCCTCTCATTCTGTATCAGCTAGTTTCACTTTTAAGATCGGCAACCTGTTTACAGTGTGAGGATGTCTCGAAATCATGATGAGATAGTGTGGACTGCAGAGGCTGGTCTATATTCAATTGTGTTTGCTCATCTTTAATGGAAGCCAGCAGAGAATAAACTGTATATCAATAAGGTTCTCTCACATTTTCTAGCATGGTAGTAGCTCTGAGTTCTAATTGAGTGGCAGTACACATTCCTGTTGATTCAGGGTTCCAATGAGGGATGCTATAACTTCTTTGGCAAAAACCAAACAAATTTGCGTCTCTCATGGAGGCGACTCCAATTGGTTTATAGAATAGAATAGAATGCCTTTTATTGTCACTATACACATGTACAATGAGATTAAAAGCAGCTTCTTCAGTGCATACATATATGTAGAACACAACAAGTAAATAAACAAATAAACAAATGGTGCAAAAAGTTGCAAAAAAAAAAAGTTCTGCGACGCTATATACAAATGGAAAGAATAATAACTAAATCGAGTTATTGCACATTGTTTAAATACTGGAAAGAATAAATAACTATTGCACTATTGGGTTATTGCACATAATTTAAATATTGCACAATAATGATGATCATGTGCAGTGAGTAGTGGATGTTGGACCCTGAGAGTAATGATATTGTACAGTATACAGATATTACACAGTTATTATTCAGTACCATTTAGATATTGGATATTGCACAGTTGATGGATAGAAGGAAGTCCAGGGGTTGGGGGGTTAGACTGTGTAGTCAGTGCATGTGTGAGTTTAGAATGGTTATGGCTTTTGGGAAAAAACTGTTCTTGAGTCTGTTTGTCCTTGTTGTGATGCACCTGTAGCGCCTCTCTGAGGGCAGCAGGTCAAACAGATCAGAGCCAGGGTGGGAGCTGTCCTTGATAATGTTTTTTGCTCTGCTGAGGCAGCAGGAGGTGTAAATGTCCATCAAGGAGGGGAGAGGGCAGCCGATGATCTTCTGTGCTACCTTTACTACTCGCTGAAGCCTCTCCCTGTCTGCCATGGTGCAGCTGCCGTACCATACTGTGATACAATACATCAGCAGGCTCTCGATGGATGAGCGGTAGAAGGTCAGTAGCAGGTTGGAATCCAGGTTGTGCTTTCTGAGGACCCTCAGGAAGTGTAACGGCTGCTGAGCCTTCTTGATGACTGCTGTGATGTTGTCTGTCCAGGAGATGTCAGTGGAGATAAGGACGCCAAGAAACCGGAACGTATGGACCCTCTCCACACACTCGCCGTTGATGTAAAGGGGGGCTAAGTCGGTGCTGTGCCTCCTGAAGCAGACAATGATCTCCTTGGTTTTCCTGGTGTTCAGAGCCAGATTGTTCTTTGAACACCAGGCTGCCAACTTCAGGACCTCCTCTCTGTAAGCTGCCTCGTCTCCGACCACTGTGGTGTCATCAGCAAACTTGACGATGAGGTTGTTGTTGTGGGCCGGACTGCAGTCGTGGGTGTAGAGACAGTACAGAAGGGGGCTCAGCACACAGCCTTGCGGGGTACCGGTGTTCAGTGTGCGAATGGAGGAGTGGTGGGGTCCGAGTCTCACAGTCTGGAGCCGGTTGGTAAGAAAGTCTTTTATCCAGACACATGTGAGAGGGGGGAGGCCAAGAGTGACCAGTTTGGTGATGAGAATGTCAGGAATGATTGTATTAAAAGCTGAGCTGTAATCCCCAAACAGCATCCGGACGTAGCTCTGCTGCTGCTCCAGATGGCTCAGCACAGAGTGGAGAGCTACAGCAATGGCGTCTTCTGTGGATCTGTTCGTGCAATATACGAATTGGTAGGGATCGAAGTCTTGGGGGAGATAGTCCGTGAAGTGCTGGAGAACCAGTCTCTCGAAGCACTTCATGATTACTGGAGTGAGGGCCATAGGGCGATAATCATTTAGGCTGGTGATGGGAGACTTCTTCGGCACTGGAATGATTGCGGCTGATTTTAGGCAGGATGGAATGACTGCCTGGGCTAGGGAGAGGTTGAAGATTTTGGTAAATATAAAGTTGAGCTGGTGGGCACACGCTCTGAGCACCCTACCAGGTACTCCATTTGGGCCGGCAGCCTTCTTGGGGTTCACTGACAGGAGCACCCGTCTGACATCGTGCCCCTTTACAGTGAGTGGAGTAGTGCAGGGACCCGGTGAGGGTGGGAGGAGGGCTGGAGCAGGTGAGCAGGTTGATGGTTTCACTTTCCACACAAAGCCTCGCAGCTTTAGACAAGGCGGTGGGCTTGCAGTAATTGTCAGAGCAGACTTAAATATCAAACGAATCCCAATTGACTGTCCCTTGTCTTTTGAGTGCCTGGCTCTTAAACTAATAACGGAATCAGGTCCTGTCTCACTCATTGTTCTTTATCGTCCCCCAAAATACAATGCATCCTTCTTATCCGATCTGATTGAACTTTTGACCCACCTAAGCTCTTACTCACAGAGAATTATCCTTCTCGGTGATTTCAACATCCATACTGTAATCCCCACATCTAAACTGAGAAATGAATTCCTATCCTTACTGGACTGTTTTGACTTGACACAACATGTTGATTTTCCCACCCACTCTGGTGGTCATATATTGGATCTGATCTGCACTTCTGGACTATCTGTTGCCAACATTTATAGCAGTGATTTGGGACTCTCTGACCATAAAGCAGTATGTTTCACTGTCTTTCCCTCCTCTTACCTGTAAACGACAAATTTCTTACAGAAACCTTAAAAATATCTGTCCCTCTATCCTTTCTGGATCCATTTCTGATCTTTTACTGTCTTCACCTATTCCGTCAACACTAGATAGTCTTGTTGACCACTATAACTCAGCCCTTCATTCAGCATTAGATAAAACAGCTCCTTTAAAACATAAGGAGGTTTCCTTTAAACATTCAGCTCCTTGGTATAATTCAGAATTGCGATCTATGAAAGCAGCTGGCCGACGCCTTGAGAGAATGTCACGTAAGACTGGCCTCACCGTGCACATCCAAGCTTTCTCTGACCACCAAAGAGCTAACAGAGAAGCACTAACTTCTGCCAAGACCACCCATTATGGCAGAATAATAGAAAGTGGCCACAATAACCCAAGGGTTTTGTTCTCTGTAGTTAATAAACTACTCGAACCCGCATCTGGTCCAACTACCTCTTCTACTGAAGTCTGTGAGGAATTCCTCCACTTTTTCCGTAACAAAAGTAAGGATCTAAATAATTCAACTAACATAAATACATCATCTGTTTATATCTCTCCTTGTTTTTCCACTCCATCCAGTTCCTTCTCTAAGTTCTCACCAGTCACATCTGCGTTTGTTAATAACCTGCTTTGTAAGATGAGAATGACTACTTGTGTACTGGACCCCATCCCCACCACACTACTTAAATCCTGCCTTCATGCCAAAATCCTGACTGTTACAACAATAATAAACTCATCCCTTGACACTCGCTCTGTGCCACTCACTTTAAAAATTGCTTCTGTAACCCCAATGTTAAAAACGTCTGGTCTTGATGCTGACAATCTTAAGAATTTCTGGCCTATTTCCCACTTACCTTTCCTGTCAAAAGTTTTCGAGCGTGTTGTAGCTTCCCAACTCACTAGTTACTTAACCTCTAATAACTTGATGGAACCCTTTCAGTCTGGTTTCTGGGCGCGGCACAGCTGTGAAACTGCTCTGCTATGGGTAACCAATGATTTGCTTATGGCAGCAGACTCTGGACAAACCAGCATATTAATTCTATTAGACCTCAGTGCAGCATTTGACACTGTCAGACATGACATTCTACTGTCCAGAATGGAGAACATGCTAGGTATCTCTGGCACTGCCCTCCAGTGGTTCAAATCCTGTCTGACTGATAGGCAAGAGTTTGCTAGTCTTGGCAACAGCAGATCTAGCTCAGGGCCAGTCACACAAGGAGTCCCTCAGGGCTCTGTCCTCAGCCCTCTGCTTTTCTGTATTTATATGCTTTCCCTTGGCCATATTATCCATAGCTATGGACTGGGTTATCATTTTTATGCAGATGATACTCAACTCTACTTCAATGTTAAAAGTGGAACTTCATCAGAGCTTTCTCAGCTCACAATCTACCTCAGTGAAATTAAAACCTGGATGGAGCAGAACTCTTTAAAATTAAATTGCAATACAACTGAACCCCTGCAAATTGGGACTAAAATGCAACTTAATAAAATAAGCTCCTTCCCAGTCTATCTTGGCGGTGATCTCATCAGACCTGCCTCTACTGCAAAGAATCTTGGTGTCATTTTTGATTCCTCCCTCTCTTACTCCGCCCACATAAATCACATTAAGAAACTTTCTTACTTTCACCTCCGTAACATATCATGTGTTCGCTCCTTCCTCTCTTTCTCTAATGCTGAGAAACTTGTCCATGCTTTTATCACATCCCGAATCGATTATTGTAATTCCCTACTGGCAGGTGCCCCTTCTAATCCTCTATTACAGCTCCAGCTTATTCAAAACTCAGCTGCAAGAGTCCTTACTCGAACCAGCAGCAGCGAGTACATCACACCCATCCTGCTCCGTCTTCACTGGCTCCCTGTATCTTACAGAATCGAATATAAAATCCTACTAATAACCTACAAAGCCTTAAATAACCTCGCGCTAAACTACATCAGTGACCTTCTCCATCACTATGTGCCTACCCGCCCACTAAGGTCCTCTGATTCTGGCAATTTTGTTGTACCCCACACTAATCTACACTCCATGGGTGACAGGCCTTCAGCTGTATAGCGCCCAGACTCTGGAATGACCTACTGAAATTAATCAGGTCAGCTGACTCCATGAATTCTTTTAAAAACAACTCAAAACTCATCTGTTCAGGAAGGCTTTTAGCTCTACTTGACTTTATTACCCTTCTCTCAGTTTACCTCTCTGTCAAGATGCTCATGTAACCTATGTGTGTGTGTGCTAGACCATCAATTTTGTTGTCTGTTTTTTTTTCTCTGAATTCACTGTCATAATCTTCTTTATTTATTTATCTAGTTTGTACAATGCTACAGTATATACTGTATACCCTGCCGTTCTTTCTTATATTCTGTAAGTGCCTTGAGCATGGGAAAGGTGCTATATAAATAAAATGTATTATTATTATTATTATTAATTAAAAGTTTAGGAGTTGGCTCTCCAGCCTGATGAAGACATTTCTTGTCGGTGACAATAAGTAGGTGCTGTGGTGTCACCTGTAAGGGTGTGGCAACGTGCTGTATCAGTGCATGCTCCCAATAGTAAGTAGCAATTTTCTGGTGAAACATCAAAAATAAGACAGATAGTCTAATAATGAGCTTTGTTTGGCAATGACAGAACATGAATTACAGCCAGCCATCATTGTGAAGCACCCTATGATAATTAACTTTCTAGAGGTTTATAAAAATTGCTCAAGGAAACTGTTTTCAGAGTAAACAGAGCTTACTGCTTCAAAGAATCACTTTAATTTCTAACACTAAATGGAGAGTAGGTGTGTGTGGATGAGTGTGATTTGTGAGGTGATGTTCACTGCATAGTCTCCAACTATCCACAAACCTATAATGGGAAATCAATGGTTTAATGGATGAAGGGATGGATAGGTACATACAGTGCATCCGGAAAGTATTCACAGCGCATCACTTTTTCCACATTTCGTTATGTTACAGCCTTATTCCAAAATGGATTAAATTCATTTTTTTCCTCAGAATTCTACACACAAATACCCCATAATGACAACGTGAAAAAACTTTACTTAAGATTTTTGCAAATTTATTAAAAATAAAAAAACTGAGAAATCAATGTACATAAGTATTCACAGCCTTTGCTCAATACTTTGTCGATGCACCTTTGGCAGCAATTACAGCCTCAAGTCTTGTTGAATATGATGCCACAAGCTTGGCACACCTATCCTTGGCCAGTTTCGCCCATTCCTCTTTGCAGCACCTCTCAAGCTTCATCAGGCTAGATGGGAAGCGTCGGTGCACAGCCATTTTAAGATCTCTCCAGAGATGTTCAATCGGATTCAAGTCTGGGCTCTGGCTGGGCCGCTCAAGGACATTCACAGAGTTGTCCTGAAGCCACTCCTTTGATATCTTGGCTGTGTGCTTAGGGTCGTTGTCCTGCTGAAAGATGAACCGTCGCCCCAGTCTGAGGTCAAGAGCGGTCTGGAGCAGGTTTTCATCCAGGATGTCTCTGTACATTGCTGCAGTCATCTTTCCCTTTATCCTGACTAGTCTCCCAGTTACTGCCTCTGAAAAACATCCCCACAGCATGATGCTGCCACCACCATGCTTCACTGTAGGGATGGTGCCAGGTTTCCTCCAAACGTGACGTCTGGCATTCCCACCATATAGTTCAATCTTTGTCTCATCAGACCAGAGAATTTTCTTTCTCATGGTCTAAGAGTCCTTCAGGTGCCTTTCTGCAAACTCCAGGCGGGATGCCATGTGCCTTTTACTAAGGAGTGGCTTCCGTCTGGCCACTCTACCATACAGACCTGATTGGTGGATTGCTGCAGAGATTGTTGTCCTTCTGGAAGATTATCCTCTCTCCACAGAGGACCTCTGACAGACTGACCATCGGGTTCTTGGTCACCTCCCTGACTAAGGCCCTTCTCCCCCGATCGCTCAGTTTAGATGGCCGGCCAGCTCTAGGATGAGTCCTGGTGGTTTCGAACTTTTTCCACTTACAGATGATGGAGGCCACTGTGCTCATTGGGACCTTCAATGCAGCAGAAATTTTTCTGTAACCTTCCCCAGATTTGTGCCTCGATACAATCCTGTCTCGGAGGTCATCAGACAATTCCTTTGACTTCATGCTTGGTTTGTGCTCTGACATGAACTGTCAACTGTGGGACCTTATGTAGACAGGTGTGTGCCTTTCCAAGTCATGTCCAATCAACTGAATTTACCACAGGTGGACTCCAGTTAAGCTGCAGAAACATCTCAAGGATGATCAGGGGAAACAGGATGCACCTGAGCTCAATTTCGAGCTTCATGGCAAAGGCTGTGAATACTTATGTACATGTGCTTTCTCAGTTTTTTTTATTTTTAATAAATTTGCAAAAACCTCAAGTAAACTTTTTTCACGTTGTCATTATGGGGCGTTGTGTGTAGATTTCTGAGGAAAAAAATGAATTTAACACATTTTGGAATAAGGCTGTAACATAACAAAATGTGGAAAAAGTGATGCGCTGTGAATACTTTTCGGATGCACTGTACAATATAATAGAGAATGGAAAAATAAGCAGATAGATATTTAAGGTTAAATTAATTCAATTTATTTTATATACTGTTTACAAAGAAATGTACATATTATAATTAAATTAAACAAAATTTTAAAATCTAGCAGCACAGTTAAGATCACAATCACACTGGCTCTGCCAGAAGTGCAGAAACCTGTAGGCTGAAGAGGAGGGACATGAAAGTATGATTCAGTTTGGATAGTAAGAACTATGGGGCTCCGCCCCCTGCTCGCTTCACTCGCCAACCCCTGGTGTTGGGAATGACAAAGAGCGTGATGTATGAATGAGATATAGAATAGTGTGACGGTGTAGATGATGCAAATAGAAAGCAAACAATAAAGTGTGTGGCACAGTGTAAAGGTTTATTTGAAAATTTCTTTGTACACGCCGTTTAAGTGTAAAAGGTAATTCCAGCTCAGAACTTGTAAGGTCAATGAAGATGGTTATTGTTGTGATCAGAGTCAAGTTTGTCAGAGCTTAGAAAGAGTTGTGTCTCTCCAGGAAGTAATGGAATGACTTGGGTATTTATGTTTTGCACATTAATATTTTTTGGACCTAATATAGTGCGTTGTGTTAAAAGGGGCATTTGGTCTAATGAGATTGCTGTTCCAAATCTCTCTGTAACTAAGTCGTCGCAGATAAAGGCTTGAGGAATTGTAATAATATGTGGGTGAAGTCCATCTGTATTGGTGAGTGTACCATGTCTCAGTTGTAATAAGCAATTGTTATGATTTGGTTCTGGACATCGTATCTTTTTTACTAACTGTATCTTTTGAAAGCAATGCCAATTGTCTGCGTATTTTAAGGTGCACTGAACAATAGCTGAGCGCATGGCATCTGGAAGAATAGCTAAGCACTGTCTAAAATCTCCTCCTCATAAAAGTACCTTTCATCCAAATCGAATATTATTATTCATAAAGGTACATCGTTAGTTAGAAGCTTTTGTAGATATTCAGTATATGAATGTAAAGAAGGCAGTCTAATTTGACCCTTTTGACAACAACGTGTAAATGTATTACTTGTATTGCCAGTTGTTTCTTCAGGGAAGTGAAGTGAATGACAATGATTGCAAATGACATTCATTAATCCGAATGAATTTTCCTGGTGTATGTTTTGCTTGTGCCGTTTGAGAGGCGCGTTGTTGCATGTGTAGTATTTGGGACGTGTTGTTTTGGAGCTGTAATCGATTTGCCTGTGCTGTGTGAGAAGCCTGTTGTAGCCTTCCTTGCCGTTAACGTATGTCTGAGACGGGACGTTTTGAATCCGTGACTGTTGCGATGCAGCACTTTGATTGATAGCTTGCGTCATGTGGATCTAGGATGTAGATTTGTGCATATTTGCGTTGTTGATTTGTTTCAGGGTGCACTGTTCCAATGCGATGCAGTATTTGTGCACATATGGGAAAGCAGTATGGGCCATTGCCTTTTGGTGGCCTGATATTTACTCCGATAGATGCAAAAGCAAATGAACTATTGTAGGATCTAATGCAGTTCATAAAGTTTTTACTTTTAGGTACATCGTTAGTTAGAAGCTTTAGTTGAGCTTTGCGTTTTTGGAGTTGAGACATTTTTTCTTTTAGAAATATGGATAAGTAATAAGGAGTATTGCACTCACTGTTAATATGGAGCCTTTTCTGCGGTTGAACGGTTAATAGTGCCTTATTGTAATGAGATCCACCTATGCTGCATAGCCGTCTATTTTGTTGTTTCTTTCGTGTTCGTGTGTTTGTTCCTGTTATCCTTTCCTTTTCATTTTGTACCCGTGACCGTGTATTCATGACTTGTTTCTTTCTCAGCATGCGAAATATGGATAAGTAATAAGGAGGATCGCAGTCACCGTTAATATGTTTCCTTTTCTGCAGTTGAACGGTTAATAGTGCTTTATTGTAAGGAGATCCACCTATGCTGTCTAGTGTGAAGGTGTTGACGTTCACTTTAGAATATGTGGCTTTGGGTGTCACTTCTTATGGATGTGTGTGGGGGGGGGGGGGTGAGGATTGTTGTTGCGCGAGCGTCTTCTTTCTTTTTGTGTTCCTGTGTCTTGTTGAATCCCCCTCTTTGTGTGTGTCCCGTCCCTTGCTTGTAGGGTCTGTGGGGTGGTTTTGTGTTCTTTTTTTTGTGTTCCATGGGCTTGTTGAATCCCCCTCTTGGTGTGTGTCCCGTCCGGTGCCTGTAGGGGGGTGGGGGGGGTTGCCTTGCTGTTGTGCGCGAGCCTCTTTTTTTTTTTTTTTTTTTTTGGGTCTAGTTTCGTGTGCAATGTGTTTCGTGCTTTGCCTGCGTTTGACTACTTTTTTATGTGCCTTTTCCTTTTTTCGGTGCTCGTTGCGCATCATTTCTCCTTTTTTGTCTTTTTTCTGTGCTCACTCCTTTTTTCCGTGGTCTTGTCCGCCTCTCGCGGCCCCTCATCCGCCTCTCGCGGCCTCTTTTGTCCCCCTCTCGCGGCTCCTCATCCGCCTCTCGCGGACTCATTTTGCGCCTGCGCAGTACGTCTTTTTGCAGCTACGGCCCATGGCCGGATGTGCCTGCGTCCATCATCCGGTTTAGCATTCTCGGTTAGTAATATGGATGTTTGTGTCTGGCAAGACGACTTGATGGAATGTTTGTAGAAGTGTTATAAGGCATTTGGTGAACTGCAAGAGCAGATGGTGAGGAAAACATGCAAATAGAAAGTGTAACATTTCAACTGAACAAAAATAATAAAAAGTAAAGATATGCAATATAAAACACTACTACAACCTCACAACCTTACTCAAAACCAAATTCTGCTTATTGTTCCTCTGACAACCTTACCCAAAAGCCTTCTCTCCAGTCCCTTCTACACTATGGCCACAATTTCCTTTCCCTTTCTAACAAAGTTAGTTTTAAGTAATCCTCTAGGTGGCAGTAGATTGACCAATTCAGTCATAGTGAGTTTTATCTTCCATCTACTTGACTCCAGTTACAATAGGGTCTGGGGTTTATAAGTTATTATAGTCACGTGGACAGAGTGCAGTGAAATTCTTACCTGCATGTTCTAATCAACATGCAACATGACATCACTCACTGGTACCATGATTAATGAGTTAATCATGAAATTTCACCTTAGCGACAATGATGTCAGCCTGGCAGTGTCATAATTATGTTGTAAGTCAAAGAGCTAATGTAAAACAAGAAATATTGTTCTCCTAAAGTAACTCACAAACAATGTGATTTCATTGAAATGAAAAGCTTTAAATATTTGTGACAGTGGCCGCACACCTCCTCATACTGCGGCTCACTTATCCAGTTATATTCAAGGAATATTCTTTCAATGTATATATGATAGCTAATGCTTACTCTAAAAACAGGTAGCATGGGGTCACTCTTAGATTTCTCACGCTCCCACTCAAAGTTTTTTTTTCCATAGCAATAAGAAGATTTAGACAACTGCTGCTAATAATATAATGCACATCATCAGTAACCAAACCGAATTCAATTAGGAGCTCCAGAAGCACATTACCTAAAAAAGCTATAAAAATCTTTCTACCTAATGGGGACTAACTCTTTAAACTAGGATAAGCTGGGAGACGGAGGGACTTGTTCACATTATCTTTAATTTGGAGTTCTAATAACCCTGCATGGTGAGATGACAGTGTAGATAAATAATAAACAATGTAAATCGGATAAATGTTAAAACCTGTGAATAGAAGTGGGTCTCAAAGAACATGAGTGACTCTCACATGCTGTAATGTGAAGTCATGCAAAAGCAAAGCGTACATGGCCACTGGTTCTATAAAATATAAGACATGTGGATTTCTGTATGCTAGCTGTTTAAAAATTAAACTTAACATATTGCATATAACTTTTATTTTGGTTTCATAAATCTTAATCTTAAAAAATATATAAATTAACCACCTAATGGCTAAACTGTGGTGAGCATACTAGCACAAAATGGCTGCCATTGCATTATCCAGGTGGATGATACACATTAGTGGTGTTTAAAGTGGCTCCCCATTCCCTGTGTAAAGCACATTGAACAGTGAGAAAGGTGCTATATAAATGTAAATAATTAATTCTTAATTATAAATTACATGATGTAATAGTGACACAAAGGCACTGTATCTAGTGCTGGTAAATCATAGCTCCAAAGTTCGGAGTTTAAATCTAAGCCAAGTTTAAATCCAAACCAGACAATCTTTGTCGTGTTTACAATACCCAGAGATCAATCACTTCACCATTTAACTTTCTGCCAGTCTATAAAGGATGTGCATTTTATCATCCACCTAACCATTAACTGAACTATCCATCCATCCATTATCCAACCCACTATATCCTAATTACAGGGTCACGGGGGTCTGCTGGAGCCAATCCCAGCCAACACAGGTCACAAGGCAGGAAACAAACCCCGGGCAGGCACCAGCCCACCACATTTAACTGACCTAGTTTATTCCAATAAAGCTTCATAGTAGACCAGAATTTATTCAGACAGCAATGAACACAAAGCAGAAACCAGAATAGGATACCAGTCGATTACAGGAAGCACTCACATACACAGTCAGTCAACCATACAGGACAATTTAGAACTGCTGACTAACCTAATATGCATGAATTTAAATGGTAGGTGAGAAATTGGAACTGGAACCATAAGGAAGCAGTATTAACCACTGATCTAACTAAAACATGCCATGTTTTGTATTTTCATTTGCAACTTAGGTTCTAGCTCCTCATGACCTTGAACAAGAATAAGTGGGTTAAGAAAATGGATGAAATATTTTGAAGCTCATATTTTTTGGCACTTAGAGTATTACTAGCTGTGCTACCCATCTAAGACCGGTTGAAATCTAAGTAATCAGCATCTCAGCATTAATGTTTGCAGTGAACCATGCAATGCATATGTCCCGGTTATCTGTCATTTAGTATAGGATTTGTAATGGCAGTATTAATGTTTGTTGTAATTACAAATGCAGTCTGTTTTATTTTTTACTAAAACTTTTTGTGGTGTGCCATCTTTTGGAATGATAGAAACAAAGCAACTGGATGGACACACAGGAGAGAGAGAGAGATTGGGAGCATGCACTGATACAGCGCGTTTCCACACCTACCACACAATGAACAACCTGGATTGGAACACGAGTGCAGCAGGTGACACCTCAGCACCATACTGGAAGAGTGTGAGGTTTTTCACAGTGGCTGGAGTGCCAATCCTACCACCAACCCCAAGGATGTAGATTAATGTCATACCCAGGACAAAGTAATTGCAGACAGAAACTTAACATTTTATTATGGTGGATTAGCTGTGCTGCCCGTCTAAGATGGGTTGAAACCTAAGTAATCATCGTAGACCTTGCAGTGCACCATGCAATGCATACATCGCCATTATATGATATTTGGCATGGGACTCGTAAAATGAGTTTTAATGTTTGTGATGTGCCATCTACTGGAATAATAAATGCAATGCATTTTATTAGTAAATATGTTTATGATGCACCATATTTTGAAATGACAGAGACATAGTATCCAGACAGACATACAAACAGACACACCGACACTTATCCTTTTATTAAGGTGGATGTTTTCCTACCTGCTTACATTCTTAAATCTAAGTATTAATTTTCATTTCCTGTATTACCAAGATGAGTTTGTGAGTGTGGGTGTGTGTGATAGACTGGCACCAATTCGGTTTTGATCGCTACCTTACTCCTACACATCCCAGGGTAAGTTGTGCCAGCATTTAAAACTGCAATGAAAAAGAAAGGTTCAGAAAATGGATCAATGGACAGATGGTGCATTACTTACAGATACTTTTGCCACTACATAAGGAGATATTTATTTTAGAATCACAAGACTCTGTAGAGCTTGGGGAAAGCCACCACTGAAATGCTGTAAGTTTCACTTTGACTTTTGTACTTTGGTTCAGTGACTGCTCTTTTCAGAATGCGTTTTTTTTTATTATTTATTTATTGGGTTTTCCAAACTTAAAGGTACTGTCACACTTCAGTTCTAAGAAACATGAGGTATCAAACCAACAGGAAACACTGTGGTTTAGAGATGAGGATTAACTACACTCTGGCCAATGTCATTCATTCATGAATTTCTTACCAAGGTGGAACACAGCTAAGCACAAACACAGCACAGGAAATCTGAACATTCATTCTTAAACTTAAGGCACATCTGACTCCATCTGTCAAAAAATATTTAAACATTTTGATCCAATATTGAGAAAGAATCGCTGACAAGGACATCAGCATAGGTACTTCTCTTTTTAAATCCTTAACTGTTATGTTCAACTTTGACAGCTACTCAGAAAAAAATGTTGCCCTGATTAATTGTTTGTATTGACCTGTAGAGTGTTATGACTTTCTAGTTCCCCTACAACTACTTGAGAAATCAAATAACTGCAGACCCTAGCTGGAAAGAGGTTTCTAGGGGCAAAGGCACCACTGTGTTGACATAGGGCATGACTAGGTCCAAAGGAGAGACACTCTAGTAGCAGCAGTGTCCCAAAAGGCAAATAACAAGATGCTCCTGTACAAGCCTTAGTGAAAGATATAAATGCTTTCTCAGAATTCTAAGGCAATAGCAACACTGCAGATTCTCTTCTAAAAGAAAGTGTGATGCCAACAAAGGATCACAAGAGGTTACATTACCTCATGGTCGTTAGAGTGTTTGCAGTCGAAGAGATGAACATATGGGACTATACCGCTCCATTATTTGAGCAGACAACATGGACACCTTGTTCTTTAAGGGTAACTAATGTCTCGATGCAGGAACACTGGAACTCTGGTACAACGAAGTGTAGCCTTGTGTCCTTGAAGCAAAAGCAAGGCTATCATTGATGCCAGAAAGCAAAATTACCCTGGGAAAGGGTTTAATTGAGTCTGGAGTCGAGAACAGAGGGTTGATGAAGACTGGACTGGTGTGGGGTTGACAAAGGCCAAGGGGAATGAGAGAGGAGATAAAAAGAAACAAGGGAGGAGATGAGTAGTAAGGGAATTACTTAGGTGGGCAAGTGGACAAGCCACCCCCTACCCATACAGAGAAGTCACCTGCCTGTGTAGAAAGGCCTAGAGGAGCTATCATACTGGCAAGACAGCCCTTTATTTACATTTTTTCCGCTCAATGTTTTTTTCTTCTAGTTATGGAAGTCTGCTACAAGTGCTCCTTCCTATCAAATCTGCAATATCCTCTGCTTAAAGAGACTATGAAGGAACATTTTATATTTTTGTTTGTTTAAAATGTCTGTCTGCTACAAAAAACATCAACTTTGTTTCAAAGCTTTGAATGGTGTCACACTTCAGAGAGTTTTTGCTGGTGAATAACAAAAATGAAAACAAACTTGCTTTATTAATTACACATTAGTGTCTTTGTTAATATGATACGGGCTCACCTCGATGCACAGCTTGGACTCTGGAACCAATCTCCTTGAGAGGGCCTGGACTCTCTACCACTCTGGAGTTGCCCCCGGTGAGAGGCGCTGAGCGGGTGTGGGCATACTTATTGTCCCCCGACTTGGAGCCTGTACATTGGGGTTTACCCCGGTGGATGAGAGGGTAGCCTCCCTCCGCCTTCAGGTGGGGGGATGGGTCCTTACTGTTGTTTGTGCGTATGCACCGAACAGCAGTTTGGAGTACCCACCCTTTTTGGAGTCCCTGGAGGGGGTGCTAGAGGGCATACCTTCTGGGGACTCTCTCGTACTGCTGGGAGACTTAAATGCTCACGTGGACAATGACAGTGAGACCTGGAAGGGCGTGATTGGGAGGAATGGCCCCCTGATCTGAACCCGAGTGGTGGTTTATTATTGGACTTCTGTGCTCGTCACGGATTGTCCATAACGAACACCATGTTCAAGCATAGGGGTGTTCATATGTGCAATTGGCACCAGGACAACCTAGGCCTCAGTTCGATGATCGACTTTATGGTCATGTCGTCGGACTTGCGGACACATGTCTTGGACACTCGGGTGAAGAGAGAGGCGGAGCTGTCAACTGTCAAGTTGGCTTCGATGGTGGGGGAGGATGCCGGTCAGGCCTGGTAGGCCCAAACGTGTTGTAAGGTTTTGCTGGGAACGTCTGGAAGAGTCCCCTGTCAGAAGTAGCTTCAACTCCCACCTCCAGCAGAACTTCGACCACGTCCCGAGTGAGGTGGGGGACATTGAGTCCGAATGGGCCATGCTCCGTGCCTCTATTGTTGAGGCGGCTGACTGGAGCTGTGGCCGTAAGGTGGTCGGTGCCTGTCGTGGCAGCAATCCCTGAACTTGTTGGTGGACAGCAGCGGTTAGGGATGCTGTCAAGCTGAAGAAGGAGTCCTACCAGACCCTTTTGTCCTGTGGGACTCTGGAGGCAGCTAATAGGTACCGGCAGGCCAAGCAGAATGCGGCTTCGGTGGTTGCTGAGGCAAAAACTCGGGCATGGGAGGAGTTTGGGGAGGCCATGGAGAACGACTTTCGGACGGCTTCGAGGAGATTCTGGTCCACCGTCCGGCGTCTTGGGAGGGGGAAGCAGTGCAGTGTCATCACTGTATATGGTGGGGATGGTGCGCTGGCAGACCGGGGTAGAGGTCCCCCTCTTTAAGAAGGGGGACCAGAGGGTGTGTTCCAACTACAAAGGGATCACACTCCTCAGCCTCCCTGGAAAAGTTTATTCGGTGGTTCTGGAGAGGAGGGTCCATCGGATAGTCGAACCTCGGATTCAGGAGGAACAGTGTGGTTTTTGTCCTGGTCGCGGAACAGTGGACCAGCTCTACACCCTTAGCAGAGTACTGGAGGGTGCATGGGAGTTTGCCCAACCAGTCTACATGTGTTTTGTGGACTTGGAAAAGGCGTTCGACCCTGTCCCTCAGGGAATCCTGTGGAGGGTGCTCCGGGAGTATGGGGTACCGGACCCCCTGATAAGGGCTGTTCGGTCCCTTTACAACCGGTGTCAGAGCTTGGTCTGCATTGCCGGCAGTAAGTCAAACCCGTTTCCAGTGAGAGTTGGACTCCGCCAGGGCTGCCCTTTGTCACCGATTCTGTTCATAACTTTTATAGACAGAATTTCTAGGCACAGCCAGGGTGTTGAGGGGGTCCGGTTTGGTGGACTCAGGATTAGGTCACTGCTTTTTGCAGATGATGTTGTCCTGTTTGCTTCATTAAGCCGTGATCTTCAGCTCTCTCTCTGGATTGGTTCGCAGCTGAGTGTGAAGTGGCTGGGATGGGAATCAGCACCTCCAAATCCGAGACCATGGTCCTCAACCGGAAAAGGGTGGAGTGCCCTCTCAGGGTGGGAGGCGAGATCCTGCCCTAAGTGGAGGAGTTCAAGTATCTCGGGGTCTTGTTCACGAATGAGGGAAGAATGGAGCGTGAGATCGACAGGTGGATCGGTGCAGTGTCCGCAGTGATGCGGGCTCTGCATCGGTCTGTCGTTGTGAAAAAGGAGCTGAGCTGTAAGGCAAGGCTCTCAATTTACCAGTCGATCTATGTTCCTACCCTCACCTATGGTCATGAGCTATGGGTAGTGACCGAAAGAACGAGATCGCGAATACAAGCGACTAAAATGAGTTTCCTCCGCAGGGTGTCTGGGCTTTCCCTTAAAGATAGGGTGAGAAGCTCAGTCATCCGAGAGGGGCTCAGAGTAGAACCGCTGCTCCTCCGCATCGAGAGGAGTCAGATGAGGTGGCTCGGGCATCTGATCAGGATGCCTCCTGGACGCCTCCCTGGTGAGGTTTTCTGGGCACGTCCAACCGGGAGGAGGCCCCGGGGAAGACCCAGGACACGTTGGAGGGACTATGTCTCCTGGCTGGCCTGGGAACGCCTTGGGATTCTCCCGGAAGAGCTAGAAGAAGTGGCCGGGGAGAGGGAAGTCTGGGCATCTCTGCTAAAGCTGCTGCCCCCGCGACCCGACCTCGGATAAGCGGAAGAGGATGGATTGATGGATGGATGGATATTTGCCACATCACTTTTCTGACAATGCTTATTTCTTCCCCAGGATACATTTCATTATTTAAAACACATAACTGATAACAACTTTTGAATTATGTATACATGTTTGTGTTACCAGTAATTAATACAATTTTTAAACTAGTGATCTGTCTCAAAACTGCATGGAAGATATACTATGAATCTGATCCAAAATGTGCAGAATTGTACTTACATCCATCCATTCCTATATATACTATCAAAACTGCTTACTCCAATGCAAGGTAACATAGGGCTGAAATTTTTCCTAGCGACACTAAGCACAACACACAAATACACCATGGATGGGATGTCCATCTCGGTCCTGAACCATTCATTATTAAACCCAATTCAGGGATATGGGGAGCTAGAGCTTATTCTGGCTTCCCTCTGCCCCAGGTATTAACTCACCATGGATGACACACCAGGTCACTTTGGAACCCACTCACCAGCTCACCCATATTTACTTATACAGGGCCAAAATTATCCATTACACATAATGTCTTTGTTTGAGGATATTCAGAATGCCTGGAAAAATGATACTTAGATGTAAGAAGCTAAAATTCAAATCAAGGGTTAAAATTCAAACCAATGACTCTGGAGCTTTGAGGCAGCAGCTTCAACCACTGCTACTGTACTGTCAGGTAATATACTTGTTTAAGTTAAATTCCATAGTTATTCCATATGGATACTCTCCATAACCTTGGAAGTACAATAGAAGTCACAACACATAAATATGCCCACCATTATTTGTAATTTGTTCCGAGGGAAAAAAAATGTTTTGCCTATATATAGATAATGGTGTGCTTTTAATAGGATTTACAGTATTGTCCTTAGGATCTTCTCATTTGTTGGTCGAAGGAATAAGACCTAGTAAGACTTATAGGTGGACTGCAAATGTCTGGTTGCTAGATTATGACTAGTTTTAGAAAAAAAGCCTCAGCACCTAAGGTCTTAAAGATTAAGGACAGAAGAACAAAATACATGGAGGTCTGTACCACCCACAATACCATCTTATACACTCTGGGCCTGGAAGAAAGACAAATAGCTGAGTATACATTTGAACTGACTGAGGATGTGAATTTCTTTTTCTGTGCGGTTAGTATGAAGATAATGATTCATTTAATTAACTTTACAACATACACTTTTTCCATCAATTACAATAAATTGCCATTAAACGGGAGAGGTTTGCTTTATTTCTAAGAAAAAAATTGGACAATGGGGTAAGCAAAATTTACTTGACAAGATTTCTTCAAATAAGCTAAATAATGTTGAATACAAATTTCTTGATAAGTTGCAAAATCTTACAATAATTCAAGTAAGCTTCAGGTAAGGCAAGAATAAACCCTGGAGCAGAATATTCATTTACGGGCACACATTAATACATGCATATCTACCATATAGTAATAAAAAAAATAATAATAATAATTTATATACTTTAGGATATGGCAGGAAACTGCAGAATTTAAAGAAAAACCATGAAAACAGACAAACAATGTACAAACTCCACATATAAAAGAGCAGGCTCCAAATTAAACCCACATATCTGGAAAGATGAGGTAGCAGTGCTAACTACTGTGCCATCATTCGTCCATCCCGCCATCCTTGGTGAAGCCCACTTGACAGCTCAAACCTGCAGAACTGCCAGAATTATGTTCAAGCTGTCCCAGTGCACTCATCCACATTCACAGAGAGAGCTAATTTAGAGATGCCAACTGCTCTAACATAAGTGTGATTGGGAAATAGCAAGAAAATCCAATGCAGTCATGTGGAAAATGGACAATGTAGGGATAGGTGGAAAATTCTGGTGTGCACCCCACTTGAGTTACATAAACATTGCCCACTAATACTTAGGGAAGGGCCACATTGGTGTCCAGAGTGTGCACCACTTGAGTTACCAAAATGGCACTCCTCACTGTCCACAGACCACTTTATTTTTAGACTTTGTGGATGGGGGCGAGGGGTGGTGGTGGGGGGGGGGGGTTATCCCCCTTGGTGTCCGGAGTATGCTACCAAAACAGCACACTTCGCTGTCCTTTACGAGGATGTAACGGAAGGGTACAGAGTGTGCACCACTTGAGTCATATAAATGGCATCCCTTAATGTTCGGAGTGCACTTCCCTTGACTTTCATAAATGATGCCTCTTGCTCTAGTTGGGCGTCTTTGTTCCATAATGGATTGATCAACTCTGCTTGGGAGTTAAATATTTGTTAAATTGAGTTTTTAATTTCAGGGTGGCACAATAATAAGGAGTGCTGTATTACAGCTACAATGTCCATGTACTCTTTCTCCACCTACTTCCATCTTGCTCTGACATCCTAAAACATATGCATTTTGTAAAATGGCCCTGTATGAGTGAGCACAGGTGTGTGATTGAGTGTGCTGTGAGATGAACTGGGGCCTCATCCAGGGTTTCTTCCTGATTTATGCTCAGTATTGCCAGAAAGGTCTCCAACTCTCAACAGCCTTGAACTGCACTTGAAAATGGAGGGTTCTGAAGAATGGATAAATTGACTTAGTTTTAATTTGCTTGATTTTAGGTAACTTAAACTAGTTTTTAGCTAGAGGACAGAGATTTTCAGACTCTCACTTTATTTGTCATCGTGTTATCATTCTAAATGTAAAATGTGGTAAAAGATACTCATAACATACAATATGTTTCTAAATCTGAACTTTCCAAGTAGCTCATAATTTTGTCTTAAATGTACAACATATTTAAAAATACATTATGATAACAACAACTGCAATTCAAAAATCTTCTAAGTGCATTATTGTAATACATATTAGTATTATGTATGTTGCTTTTGTGTTGCTATTTTACTCAAGTGGACTTTATCAGCTAGATCTTTGTGGAAGTCACTCAGTAATGACGCACAGTTCAAAATAAACTCCTAATGATATAATTTACAAGTAATCATTAAGGCCATCTAAATTTGCCTTTCAGTTCCCATAAAATAAGGTAAATGTCGGTTAAGTGAAAATAATGCCAAGACCTTTATCATAAGGGAAATAGTACCTACCTGTAAGAAGGTCCTTTTTAGTTGATGGGTGTGCTAACATTACTTCTGCTTGTAATTTTATTTATAACTAGACTATTGAGAAAGATCTCCAACTGAAACAGAACTCTAACAAAACTTATCATCAGTGGTATTTCAAAAACAATGTGTGATTTTTAAAAATATTAATCTTGTGTTTTCAAGGAGAGATTACATTTTTATGATTCAAACTCAATGAGACCCTACAGTGACCAGTTCTGGACAGCAGCAAACAATGTGAAAAACATCCATGGAAAAATGAAAAAATATTCTTCAGTAACTTGTGTCAAATTGAGTTTGAATCTTCAACACGTAATTTCAAAATGAAAACATGAGATTAAAAAATTTTCTCAGCCACCATTTCAAGCTATATGGAGTAAGTAATATATAAAATATATTTTTGGGTAGTGTATTCCTTTAAGCAATGCAAAGTAAATGATTAGTCATGACCCAGCCTTATGCTTCTGAACTACCATACAAGTATACTTGGTAGCTGTGGTTAACACTAAAAATCTATCTCACTCTCACAACAGTGGGGTGATATGTAGGTGTGAAACCCCATAATGTAGGTAAAAACAACTTTTATTTCTATAGCACATTTTCAAAGTAAACATGAAGTTTAAGGTGTTTATACAAAAAGTTAAAAGAAAAACAGAATTACAAGGAACATGTGAATAAGTGAATAAAAATGAAATACCAAAGGAATGGCAGACATTGGGGAGGCAGCAAAAAGAGTTTTAAAAAATCTGGACAAGCTTCAAAACTAGGTGAAAACTTGGAAAAATGCACTTTAATGTAGAAAAATGCAAAGTGTTACATGTCTTAAAAAGGAATGTTAGTTATAAATGCAAAATAGCATTGACTGTCCTACAGGAAGTAACCTCTGAGAAGGATTTAGGGAATTATGCTGACACATTTTCATCATCTAAGCAATGTGCAAAACTTATTAAAAAAAGCTAATTAAATGTTAGGTTATATCGTAAAAACTTGGAAATAAGTCAAGGGATGTTATGCTCAGTCTATATAATGCACTAGTAGGACCGCATCTGGTATTGTATGAAGTTCTGGTCACCATGCTACAAAAAAGACATAGCAACACTTGAAGCTGCGAGGAGGAGAGCAAATAAAGTGCAACCCAGGACTTAAGGACATATCGCATCATACTGTACTCAGACAGACTCAGAGAATTAAACCTTTTTAGTCTCGAGCAAAGGAGACTTGGCGGGGATCTAATCCAAGTCTTCAAAATCCTCAAAGGCATTGGTAAAGTAGATCATGCAGAACTCTTTCAACTTAACCGTGAATCATGTACTTGAGGACACGTGATTTAAAACTGAAGCCAGGAAGCACTTCTACATAAAATGTTCTAGCAATCTGGTACAAACTTTCGAGACATGCAGCTGAAACAAAAATCTTGACCACCTTGGCACAGAAATTGGCACAACGTAGCTATTAGCTGAACAAACAAGCTTGAAGAACTGAATGGTCTCCTCTTGTTTGTCATATTTCTTTTGTTCTTATGTAAATGCCAACTTGCATGATATAGATTAAACAAGAACACAACATAAAAGGTAGGCATCAATTAAGTAATACATTTAAATACACGTCCAACGATAAATTCATGCACAATGATGTCAAACGTTGGCAATAATGTATCCTCCCCCTCAGTTCTATTTGTTTTTTATGGCTGCATTATCACAAAGCGTGAAGTGTGCAGTTTTGCTAAATGTGACTTCGTTTATAACATTTACAGTTTATCTCGTTATTTGGTAAACTTTTGTGTAAAAATAAATTAATCTAAGCACTTGATTGTACCAAGCAAGGGATGAGCACTGCGGCTCTCATCATGCTGTTACAAGAGGACATCTCTGCATGACGGCAACAGCCGCTGACGGCTTGCTAATCAGTGGCAGACACCAGCTACAGTACATTAGGCTTTTGAATACTGACATCGAAATTGGGGAGCTTAACACTAAAACTGTTTGCCGTAACCCTTATTTTAATACATGGCACAACGCCGCCGTCCCGTGGAGGAGTCGAAGCAATGCATTGTATCGAGTACGCGGATATTACGTCCTTAAAAGGAGGAGAAACGATTATTGGCCTGGCCTCACTTGATTGCTTTTTTTTCGATATGCATTTTCTACCAATAGCCTCTCTCGAATATGCCCATTTTTAAGGTCGCGTGTGATTTTTGTCGTTTCCCCATCTTCTTCCTGCCGAGTCTTAAGTAGACGAGAAGGTCAAAGTTCAGTAAATATTGATGATGTCATGCTGTAAAGATGGCTGAAGGGTGAGCGATTTGTTTATAATTTTTAAGTGTAGCTTCTTTTTGATGCTGCTTAGTAGATTGCTGCTACCTACGCCCTACTGCTTTCACCTCAGCTGGGATTTGGGAAGCTTGCTGTGGTCGGGCGTCGCGATGTACCATTGGAGGCCTCATGCTAGAATGGACGTTTTCAAAATAAAACTTGAAGGATTTGTTTACAACAAACATGCAGGCAAATTCATACAAATATATTTAAATTGATGTTGCTAGTCTGGATTAGAACGCGCGATCGTTATACTTGCCCACCCCTGGAATCTGAATAATGATACGCTTAATGAAACAATTGATGTTATTGTCCGAGCGACAACACATCGTTGTTAGTTATCGGTTCCGTCTAGCTTCGTTGCTGCTTCCTAATGTCAGATGCATTTCTTATTGCTAATTTTTCATGCAGTATATGACATATTTTTGTAACGTATCGTTGCTTACCACTGTATTTGAATAGACTAAATTTAAAGTGGTAAGATACGATGGTTTAGAACAGCTGCCAGCCTCACGGCACCTGTCACTGTCCGTATTCGGTTTTCACGTCTACCGACGTGGATTTTGTTATTATATCTGAGGGATATTGGGATGCTTGCCCAAGTGGCTTATATCAAGGTAGATGTTGTGGTTTTAATGATTTTTGCTGGTTTATTTTTTTATTCTTTCCGCCGTCATTAACCCCATTACAACAAAACAAAGTCAATAGTATACTAAAACGAAGACTATCATACAAGTGAAACGAGTTTTATTTTTAAAGGGTGTTAAAGCATTATTGCTATAACTAGTTTTAAAAAGCAATACGTAATATACAGTACGTTGCGGGCTTTTTGTCACGATATTCCAAAACGTTGTTAGAACTAATCTCCCAACACATAGTATGAGGAAAAAGCAAAGATAAAATGATTACTCAGGGTTCATAAAAAATGACGGTGTCCAAAACAACCTTCAATGTTGTATAAAATGACTGGATTGACCGTGTGTTCAGTGTTGACACATTCTCGCAAACGCACGCTCAAAAAAGTGAGAAGGATCAGGAGTCGCTAGATGACGTCATCACCTTGTTTGCATATCCATATTAAGAGGGACTACCTTTGCATACAAATATCATTACAGTAAATTAACTACATAGAATAAACTGAATTGTGCTGCACAAAGCAAGATAATGAAAATAAAATCTTAGTTTACAGTTATATTAGTGTATATCTCGAATGATGCATTCTAAAAAAGAATCCTAGAAATTTGATTCTGTTCATCTGGACAAAGTTTTTAAGTGGGAGAAATATTTTGAGACTTATCCAAGTCTCTTCCTCAGTCTCAATTGACTGCAGGTTTCCCCAACCTTATAAACAGTACCTTTGCTTAATCACAGAGACTAGCACCATTGACAAAGGGCCAGTTGATCAGTGATATGCAAATTGTCACTGATTAGTAGACGTGTGAACCATTCATAGAGGGTTGAGGAATGGCTGCAATCACAGCATTGTAAGATGGAGACAGATGTACCCTTAGGCCCCCTCCTCTGTTCAGAGATGGTCGTTCCTTTTTCACGTAAATGGCCTCCTTGATTCCTCTCTCAAACCAGCGCTCCTCCCTGTCCAGGATGTGCACCTCTTCATCTTTAAAGGAGTGACCACTATCCTGTAGATGTAAATAGACTGCGGAGTCCTGGCCTGACGAGGAAGCTCTTCTGTGTTGTGACATGCGCTTAGCCAGTGGCTGCTTGGTTTCCCCGATGTACAATTCACGGCACTCCTCCTGGCACTTAACTGCGTAAACTATGTTACTCTGTTTGTGCCGTGGGACTCGATCCTTGGGATGGACCAATCTTTGGCGTAGCGTGTTTTGGGGTTTAAAAGCCACTGAGACCCGGTGTTTCGAGAAAATGCGCCTCAGCTGTTCCGATACTCCTGACACATACGGGATCACTAAGGGTTTTCGCTTAGGCAGTGGATGTCCTTCCTCTCTCATGAATTGCTTGGAGCGTTCTTTAGGTGTCCTCCCTGCTTTGACAAAGGACCAGCTGGGATATCCACATTTAAAAGAACATATGAAATTGACAAACATGAGAAGACCATTCAGTCCATCAAGCTCATTTGTTTAGCTAATAGTTAAGCAGTCTCAATATCTCACCTAGACACTTCTTAAAAGTTATCAAGGTTTCTTCTACAACTTTTGCAGTTTGTTCCACACTCCCACAGCTCTTTATGTAAAGAAGTGCTTCCTGGCTTCAGTCCTAAATTAGGGTTAAATTAAAATTAGTCCTAAATTAAAAAATTAGAAATACGGGACACTCTTAAAATCTCCCTCTATATTACTATATATATAAATTTGTACATGCCCCCTACAATATATTATATAAAAGTAGAGACATAATTTAAAAACATAAAGCAAGGATTTTAATGGGTTATGAGGAAAACAAAAGTAAAATAATTTGAAAATTATTTAATACAAGCTAAAAAAAATCTGTAAAAGTGAAATCATTTGAAAATATTTATTTAATACAGACAACAGAGAAATATTATTTAATACTAGCAGTTAGAAAAAAAAGTGGGCCTTGGCAAGTAGTAACAACACACTTTGTTGACACGGTATATTGCAATGCTGATAGAGAACTACACAGCAGCGCGGCTGGAGAGCAAAACGGTAACAGTGTCGCTGTCCTCAGCCAACTATAGCAACTGAACAAGCTGCAAACAGGCAGCAAACACTAGTTTCCTTGTTACATTTGGGTTATTTTCATCAAGAGAATCTGAGAAAAGAAAGTATAATTACTTATAAAGTTACAACTAAGTACCCTAAGAAGGTAGTAAAAATATACTTTTATTATGAAATTTGAAAATGAACTAAATACGGGACATTTGGGTGTCCCTGAAATATTATCAAATATGGGACATGTCTCGTATATAAGGGACGTCTGGCAACCCTATCCTAAATGCATTTCTCCTTAATTTCCACTGGTGTCCTTGAGTATATTTTTCACCATTAACCTGAATGAATTTGGCTAGATCTACTTTATCAATGCCTTTGAGGATTTTGAAGACATGAATTAGGTCTCCACGGAGCCTCCTGTCCTCAAGACTAAACGGGTCTGGGTTTGTCAGAGTTTGACATGTCCTTAAGTTCTATGATGTACTTTGTTTCTCTGCTCTGTACAGCTTCAAGTTCTGCTCTGTGATTTTTTTGTAGTGTGGAGACCAGAACTGCACACAGTACAGTAATCCCTCCTCCATCGCGGGGGTTGCGCTCCAGAGCCACCCGCGAAATAAGAAAATCCGCGAAGTAGAAACCATATGTTTATATGGTTATTTTTATATTGTCATGCTTGGGTCACAGATTTGCGCAGAAACACAGGAGGTTGTAGAGAGACAGGAATGTTATTCAAACACTGCAAACAAACATTTGTCTCTTTTTCAAAAGTTTAAACTGTGCTCCATGACAAGACAGAGATGACAGTTCTGTCTCACAATTAAAAGAATGCAAACATATCTTCCTCTTCAAAGGAGTGCGTGTCAGGAGCACAGAATGTCACATAGATAGAGAAAGCAATCTCTAGCAAACAAATCAATAGGGCTGTTTGGCTTTTAAGTATGCGAAGCACCGCGGCACAAAGCTGTTGAAGGCGGCAGCTCACACCCCCTCCGTCAGGAGCAGGGAGAGAGAGAGAGAGAGAGAGAGACAGAGGAAAACAAACAGTCAAAAATCAATACGTGCCCTTCGAGCTTTTAAGTATACGAAGCACCGTGCAGCATGTCATTTCAGGAAGCAGCTGCACAAAAGATAGCAACGTAAAGATAATCTTTCAGCATTTTTAGACGAGCATCCGTATCGTCTAGGTGTGCGAACAGCCCCCCTTCTCAATCCCCATAAGTCAGTATCACAGAAAGTCAGCGCAAGAGAGAGAGAAAAGTAAGCAATCTAGCTTCTCAGCCATCCGCCAATAGCGTCCCTTGTATGAAATCAACTGGGCAAACCAACTGAGGAAGCATGTACCAGAAATTAAAAGACCCATTGTCCGCAGAAATCCGCGAACCAGCAAAAAATCCGCGATATATATTTAAATATGCTTACATATAAAATCCGCGATGGAGTGAAGCCGCGAAAGGCGAAGCGCGATATAGCGAGGGATCACTGTACTCCAGATGCAGTCTTACTAGTGCATTTTATAGTTTGAGCGTAATATCCCTTAATTTATATTCAACAATTTTTACAATAACAACAACAGCACACACATAAGCTAAACATAAATGTAGTTATACAAGTAGTTAGAATCACTATTTAGACTACTAATTAAAAATATGTTCAGAAAAATGTGTGTACACATTTGTTTTGGCTAATGTTTAAAAAGATCAGTTTCAGTACACATTAAGTAAAAATAATATAGAAGAATCAGTTTTTTTGGTTATGGGTGCTAGTGTGTATTGCTTTGAAGAGTTGCATGGTTTTGATATTTTCAATGTGTTTCAGTGGCCGTGCGCTTTGTTGCTTTACACAATTTAGCATGGAAGTCTGTTTTCCTATACAGCTAATATGCCGTAGACTCATTACCGATAACAGAGCTTCAATGATCCTTTAAAATCAGGGTTTAATACCCGTTCTTTTCTATACTTTTGCAAATATAACTTTGAATGGGACATCTACAACCAAAGCCAAGCAGTGACCTTTCATTAAATGTGTTGATTATGAGTAGTGCAAAAGAACAGGTCATTTGTATTTAACAAATTTTCTTTATTGACTTGACGCTGAAAACGCAAATTTGTTAGAAATGGGAAAGACAGGATTCATTTAGCGGCGCAGTGGTAGTGCTGCTGCTTTGCAGTAAGGAGACTGTGGAAGATTGTGGGTTCACTTCCCGGTTCCTCCCTGTGCGAATAGCGCTATGAGTACTGAGAAAAGTGCTATATAAATGTAATGAATTATTATTATTATTTACTTTTTGACTATTTGAAAAATATAACCTAGCTATTAGCTAAATCATTTCAAGTTTAAAATGAAAAAAAGGCTCTTTCCCAGGTGCACCAACAGTTGTGTATAATGACTGGATGTTGGCCACTCTGCCTCGTGTAAGTGCAGCTTATTTGGGATTCAGAATAAAAACTGTGGGTATTTTTCTGCTGTACTCTGTCGACCTGCATAGAAATAAGTTGTTACATGAACTTTTGGCTTGTGACTTGAGAAAAGTCACTTATGTCAATTGAAAATGTCACTAGGCTCTTTTTTTTTTTAAATAAAGTTGACAAAGGGGTCTGAAAAATCACTAGATATAGCAACAAAGTTGGTAACACTACTTCTGTTTCAGATAGTTGGAAACATCACTATGCTATAGCAAAATGATATAGGTTAGATTACATTTGATGCAACTTTATTGTCATTGTACAGGCACAACGAAATGCAGTTTAGCATCTAACCAGAAAGTACAAATAATAAAGTGCAATAGACAATAAGGTGCAATAAGGCAGCATGCAAATGGGGAAAAAATAAATAAACTATATATATATAACTAGACATTAAGCCCGTTACAATAATGGGCGCTAGAACAGTAGTCCATAAACATTAGTAGGAACAGTCCATATTAAATGGCAAGGGATCTTTTACTTCATTAAATTTTTTCCGTAAAATGCCTGTAATTTTCTCTGACAGTAATACTGGCTCTGCTGTCCGTAATATGCGTTTAATTTTCTGTCACAACAGTGGGCAATCAGCAGATTCTCCCCAGCAACTGATGTAATGTGCGTGAAAATAAATCTTCTTTTACTTTACACTTTACTGGGCCAAGCTTCTTAATCGCAAATCTGACATCCTCAGAGTGAACACTTGCACAACAATGGGGAAGCTGGTCTCCACGTCACAGTACCCAATTGGATTTTTCGTATTTTCTGTTTTAGGTCTTAACTCATTTACCGAAATCCAATTGGATTGGCCGTGCGATATTTTATAGGTCCCGCCCTCTCTGTCTTGTGTGACGCGTCAGGTGGCCTCTGAAGCATCTGCATTGAAGCATCGCACCATGCCCTGCGCATGTGCACTTCACCAGAAGACACACACTCACGGACACTGAACGCACACAGGGGTTTTATTAAAGAGGATATATGGTATGTAGTACTAGGGTGTTGTACAGTGTTAGCCATTATGAATGTAGAGAAAAGCCAAGCAAAATGACACCTTTTATTGGCTAACTAAAAAGATTACAGTATGCAAGCTTTCGAGGCAACTCAGGCCCCTTCTTCAGGCAAATGTAAATCATCTTGCCTGAAGAAGGGGCCTGAGTTGCCTCGAAAGCTTGCATACTGTAATCTTTTTAGTTAGCCAATAAAAGGTGTCATTTTGCTTGGCTTCTCTCTCTCTCTCTCTCTGTGTGTGTATATATATATATATATATATATATATATATATACACACACACAGAGTGTATGTGTATAGTGTTTGAATTACAGGTAGTAATGTATACAAGGAAAAGTGTGTGTGTGTGTGTGTGTGTGTGTATATATGTATATATATATATATATATATATATATATATATATATATATATATATATATATATATATATATATATATAAAATTTTATGTACAGAATAAAAATATGCAAACAAGTGAAAATATACGAGTGCAGCCAGAAGTTATTGATATTTAGAAAGGTCAGCTATTGAGTGGTAAAGGTTGAGAGTTCAAGATGGTGATGGTGTTAGGAAAGAAATTGTTCCTGTCCCTACTGGTGCGTGGTTGGGGTGTGAGACATCCTTGATGATGCTGTGAGCCCATCGCATACACTGTGTATGCTGCAGGTCAGTGATAATCAGCATCTGGATTCCAGTGATGTGTTGGGCAGTTTTCACCATCCATTGCAGGGCTTTCCTGTCAGCTATGAAGCAGTTGCCATAGCACACCGTAATGCAGTTAGTCAATTTGCTCTTGACAGTGCAGTGGCAAAAGTTCAACAGAATCTGAGGAGACAGGCAGGCTTTCTTTTAGCCTGTACAGTAAATAAAGTTGCTCCTGCGCCTTTTTAACCAGACTGGAAGTGTTTATTGTCCAAGAAAGGTCCTCAGAGATGTGGACGCCCAGGAATTTGAAGCTGGAAACACACTCTACCTCAGCTCCTTTTGTATGGATGGAAATGTGTCTACCTTTATTTTTCAGGTAATCCACAATGACCTGTTTGGTTTTCATGGTGTTTAGGGTGAGGTTATTTTCAGCACACCATGGTGCCAAGTGCTCAACCTCCTCTCTGTAGGCTGACTCGTCATTATCACCGATTGGTCCTATTATCATGGTGTCATCTGCAAACTTTATGATGGAGTTGGAGCCATATAAAGGGATGCAGTCATCATTGAAGAAGGGAGTATATAGCTCTGCGGAATACCAGTATTTAGGATCAGGGTGGAGAATGTTTGGTTGTTTAGCCGGACAGTCTAGGGTCTGTTGGTTAGAAAGTCCAGTGTCTAGTTACAAAGAGAGGTACTGATGCCTAGGTTGCTTAGTTTATTTACCAGATTGGAGGGGATGATAGTATTAAATGCAGAGCTAAAATCAACAAATAACATCCTGACGTAGGAGTTGTTGTTGTCCAGGTGTGTCAGGGCAGTGTGAATAGCCGAGGATATGGCATCCTTCATTGAGCTATCGGTATGATAGGGAAACTGATAAGGATCTAGTGCGGGAGGTAGGCCAGAACCAGTCTGTCAAAGCACTTGGTGATGATTGGGGTGAGTGCTACAGGGCGGTAGTCATTCAGGCTCCCTGGAGAGGATGGTTTAGGCACTGGTACAATTGTTGTGGACTTAAGGCATACGGGGAAGTGTTGTATTTCTGTTTGGTTCTTTCTTTGCAAGCTTAAGTGTTGGCATCTGGTGGTACTTACATGGCAGTGATTACAATAGACATTAATTCCTGGGGTAATATTCCAGATCAGCAGAGCAATGACTTTCCATTACAAGTGTCTGCATACCCAGCATTGTTCACATGAATGCAAAGTCCTCCACCTTTGGTCTTACTGGTATTCTCTATTGTTCTGTCGGCCCTGAAGACAGTGTGCCCCTTCAGTTCAGCATTGTCCGGAAAACAATCATTTAACCAAGTTTCTGTGAAATCATGTTTTTGCAGTCTGTAATAGATGTGTGTGAGGAGATCTGGAGTCATACTTCGTCTAGTTTGTTCGCCAGAGGCCGAATGTTGGCGAGAAAATTGCTTGGCAAATGCTTAAATATTATTATGAATGTCTGTGACAGTATTGACACTAAATCAGAATGATGCTTGTATTTGTACCAATCTCTCAGTACATTTGGAACAGTTGGATGTTTGCTGTGCTTATGACAGCTTCTGGATGATGGCACACAGAGTAGAGCATATCATTAGGATGACATAGTAGACTCTCTTCCTGTTTTAGGTAATGTAGATACAGGCTGAGAAATATAGTGTACTAGCCAACCCGTGGCGTAGCATACACCGCATAATTATGTATTGATGGGTGAACACTTCCTGAAAGACACAGTTGTCCAAATGGGGTGGGTTTGAGGGTACGACTGTAGGTGAATGAAAAGATGGAACTCTGGAGAGGGCAACATACAATTGTCCATGACTGAAAACTGGAGGACCGCCATCCCGCCTCCACCTCCCAGAGCGAGGGACGGGGCTGGATGGCGCTCGGGCGTGGAGGGCGGAATGGGGAGAGAGGGGAAGGACGCCCATTCCGCCCCCTCTGTCCCAGCCCCCCTGCCATTCTAGTCTGCTGATTTCTTAGTCATCTCTTAGTCATCGTTCAGTACGCACTGCCTGCTCATGTGCCCGCCCCCAACTCCTCACCTGAGTCGCTTTCGTGTGTGTACAGTCCACATGCACCTGTGAGTCACATTGACTGTTCATTTTCCAAACACCGCCTCAGTTGCTTTTGTCTTTGCTACAGTCCACATGCACCACTGAGCCATGTTGACTTTTCATTGTTCTTTGCGGTTCCGGCTGCCTTTCTATATATAATCCACCAAGTCACCTGACCATGGTAGTAGCGACGGGGGGTATGTACAAAGGGCAGGGACTTAATCAGTGTGAGCGTATGAGCCACACTTACTGGGAATTTCTCGTTCGTGGGGAACAATTGCAAGCCCCGGTCTCCATCACGAATGGGGTTCAACGGCTTACCCACGCCTCTCGGCGCCAGGTAGACACACATTGATCTGTTCAGTGTAGCGCGCGTGCAGTACCAGACATCCAAGGGCATCACAGACCTGTTATTGCTCAATCTCACGTGGCTAAAAGCCACTTGTCCCTCTAAGAAGTTGGACGCCAACCGCTCGGGGGTCGCATAACTATTTAGCAGGAGGGAGTCTCGTTCGTTATCGGAATTAACCAGACAAATTGTTCCACCAACTAAGAATGGCCATGCACCACCACCCACAGAATCGAGAAAGAGCTATCAATCTGTCAATCCTCTCCGTGTTCGGGCCGGGTGAGGTTTCCCATGTGGAGTCAAATTAAGCGAATGGCTCCACACCTGGTGGTGCCCTTCCATCAATTTCTTTAAGTTTCAGCTTTGCAACCATACTCCCCCTGGAACCCAAAGACTTTGGTTACCCGGTTTGCTGCCCGGCGGGTCATGGGAATAATGCCGCCGGATCGCCAGTCGGCATCGTTTATGGTCGGAACTACAACGGTATGTGATCGTCTTCGAAACTCCAACTTTCGTTCTTGATTAATGAAAACATTCTTGGCAAATGCTTTCGCGCTTGCTTGAATTGTTGGTGGGCGTGGCTCTGTCGTGCGTGTGCCATGGTCGGCTGCTTAGTGAATTGTTGGTGGGCGTGGCTCTGTCTTGCGTGCGTCTTGCTTGCCATGGACTTAGTGAATTCTTGGAGTTGGTGGGCGTGGCTCTGTGAGTTGTTGTCGTATCCCGTGGTGTTCGAGTTGGCGGGCGGGGCTCTGTCTTGCCTGCCCATGGTCGGCTGCTTTAGTGAATTATATATATAGATAGTTTACTCCTGTATGCCATTGCTCATGTTTCCACATATACTTTAACACACAGAAATTGTTCTCCAATGATTTTGATTGCCTGCATTGGTTTCCTCATCTTTGATTGTTACACAGCCAGACGACCTGCTTGTTGTTATTTCCTTTCAGCTCTTATCCACCAGTTTTAAAATGTCATTGAATGAGCAGATGCGGAATGTGTCTGGCTAGGTGTATCCTGTGCTCATTCTTGATGGCCTGTAATTGGTTCAAGCTGGTAAATGTTGCCAAGGTTTTTTCTTATGCAATTCTGGAAGAACACATTGAATTTCTGTGTTATTCATGCCATAGTCTTCCATCTTTTGAAGTGCGGGGATTAGGATAGTGTGTAGAGTTGGATTTTCAGCATAGTATTGTTAACCACATCAGATGTAGTCATTAGAACATTACTGACATTTAATAATGATTAATTCCATTTATATAGCGCTTTTCCAGACACAATGTATAGACTTTACTTGGATGAGGCAACAGCAGCCATTCTTGTGCCAGTATGCTATCACACATCACCTATTAAGTAGTGAAGGGGTGTGGGAAATTGTTGGTCAATTAAAGACTGGGGACAAATAGGTGGCTGGAATGACCAGGCCATGTGGGGCAATTTAGCCAGAACATTGGGAAACACCCTACTTTTTTCGAAAGATGCCCAGGAAGCTTTTATGACCTCAGAGAGTCAGGACCTTTATCTTTCCATCTCATCCGAAGGATGTTGCCAGTTTATATAGCACAGCATCCCTATCACTCCTCTGGGGTCCCCAAACAGACCACAGGGTAAATCCCCATGCTGGAATGCAAACACCTCTTCCAGATAGACTGCTCATTAACTGAAAAATAAATACTGCTTAAAATCAACTTAAGCAGTTGATTTTAGAACTTGAATTCTAAAAATTTAAACTTTGAATGTATGAATTAGTGAAAACAAAGATAATTCAGGATATTTTCATTTTCATAAACGCTTTAAAGTAACAACACACTTTTCACATTAGATTTGTCAGAAAATCACATTGTCAAGTTTGTAAACTTTTGTGAGATGAATCTTTGCGTCAGTACATGGAGGTGTCATTAGCTGATTAATTACTCTTATCGAAGACTAATATTTAATGGACCAGTTGATTTAAATTTCAAATGTCGTAAAATTCTAATACTTAAATTTTGCAAATCTCCCTTTTTTGTCTCAAATTTAGGACTACCTCAGTGAACTAAACTTGTCAATTTAAGACTTTAGAATTCCAGTAAAACAGCATTTGTTCTGTTGTTTTCAAGGTGCCATACATACCCTATTAGTTTGTTGTTGCTTATGCGTGTGTACTAATCGCAAGTTAACCATTACTCATAGCTGGATACTGCATCCCATACACTCTTTTACCATTCAACTATGAGTGGTATGCTTTCGGTCATTATATAAAAGAACATTACTTTAGTTTCAGAAATCCAGCTAATTGAGTATTTACTTGTGTTTTCAGCAATTAAAGAATAAGTTTGGTATTTTTCAAGACAAAGTTATTTCTTCTTAATCATGGTATACTTTATATTAATTTGCCACATAAAATTGTATTCTAAAGTAAAACAAATTTTATACATTTTAAAAAATAATTAGCCGGCTGTTGTGTTTTATAATGAAGCTCATGGATACTGGGATCCAATTCTGAAATAAAAGCCTTAAAACTTATTGAATATGCCTACTTTGAAGTATCAAAGGTATCATTTTAAGAAAAAATGTGTTCAGTGTTTCTGAAGCTTGCTTGTGAGAACAAAAATTAACCTAGAAATAATATTGTATCACAGATTCTTGGTACAGTTTTTGTCAATACATTTTTTACTTGTCTGCTCACAAGACACCTCATTCCCACCTCATTCCCTTGCCAGGCTATATTCTGCTTATCCTGGTCTTGCTTCTGTACTTCTGTTTCTTCAGGGCTTATGAACATGCTGAGTTCATGTTAAACCTGGCACTGTGAGGTCGGAATGACAGCACAGCGCTACCATTCTGCCTATGCTAAATTATCAGTACTAAACGTACTAAATTTCAACCTGAATAAACTTGGATGAATTAATGTTGCTGAAATGGCCCTAGTGCGCATGGGGATGTTTTTTGTACTCTCTTTTTGATGGACTGTGCCCAAGGATTGTTACTGCCTTCTGCCCGATTTTGCTGGGTAGGCTCCAGCAACTCGCGACCTAGCCCTGGATAAGCGGGTTAGGAAGATGGGTGGATGAATGGCTGTAATGTCTGTTCAGTTCTTGTCACATGTTTGAATGCTATGTGCATGCTCAACATTCTCTTTCAATGATGTATATGTGTGCATTATTGCTGCTGGCAGCAGACAGAATCTTTGCAAAATAATGAAATAAGCTTTGGTATAGTGAGCGAATATAAGCAATTGTGAGTGTTATTATTGTTTAGTTTTCCACTAAAACAGAGTCAGAAATTCACATAACAGGCGTCAGTATTAAGTGTGAATCATACCGCTCTGCTAAGACTTTCAGTGGTGACACACACCCCAGGCCCTGAAGATTGGTGCAGAGGAAGACGATCGGCAAAGTGAAGTACACAGCTGGTGTCCTTTTTAAAATAGCTGAATGTAACAACAATGATTTGCATTTTGCTTTTTTTCCCCATTTTAACATGACATCGATATACTCTTCTGTAATATTTACGTAATCTTAAGATGCGAATCAGTATTCTGTGACATTTTGTGCTTGAAAATGTTTTGCATGTTTTAAAGCTTTTTTTCAAAATGGCAGCCCAGTACCCAAAAGTTCCGTCATTAAAACAAAAGAACCTACTAGTTATTTTTTAAAATGTGTGATATATGCTTTACTTAAATGACAACTTCAGTATTTTTCAAGTTCAAAGTTATTTCTTCACAACACGGTATACATGCATTGGCCACACAGAATTGTGTTTTAAAGTTAAGTGTTTTCTATAAATAAAAAAATAATAGCCTCCACTGTAAAGTGCCAGTGTGGAAGATATAGGGCATAGAACACCCCTGGAAAACAAAAGCTTAAAAACTTCACAACTTTGAATGCATTTGTGGAATTCTATCTTGAAATGTATATAGTGGATGGACAGCTGCCATTCAAATTCAATGCCCTTCTCGATGATTTTATGCAATGTGATGATTTGTTCACTGCATGAGGGTCCATTGTAAAATTTAGCTTGCGGTTCTCGCACAATTTCATCTATTACAGCTTATAGGTATTTGGGTAGAATAGTGTGAAAACCATGCTGGGGTCTGGAAAGTGTGTGACATTTTTCCAGTTGTTACATTCAGTGACACTGCCTGGTCTGACAACTGGAAGTCCAGGCTTCTGAACCTCCCAGTCTTAGATAATGAAGTAGCAGTCTCCTCGAAAAGCCTGTTTCCTTTTCTGATTATACTTTGCTATAAGTCAATGTAAAGTGTTAAAGAAAGATTTAGCTATATAAATAGATGGGGTAGATACTAATTTCTGTCCATCCATCCATCTATCTATCCTCTAACCTGCATATCCAGTTCAGGGTCATGGGAAGATACTCATCTTAACTGCCTTAATTCCTGTGGTCAGTGCTATTGAAGAGGAATGTGAATTTGTGAATAGATATCTAAACAACAACAACATAACTGTGTTGGGTTTAACCCAGTGACGATATGTGAAGTAGAATGTGTGCTGATTTGTTGATGGACAAGTGCAGGATGGATCCAGATGGAATAGATTTTAACAGTGTAGAGTAGCTTTAAGGACCCTAAAAGCCACTTTACTGGCATGAGTTTGTGTGCGGTGTGAGACATGCCAGGACACCATCAGATAGACACCACATCTTTATAAAACACACGTTTATTTTTCTTCTTCCAATAAACACAACACTGTCCCGCACAGCACACTGTGCTTCTCGCACCAATCACCTTTCCTCCGGGCTTCTCTCTCTCTGTCCGTGGGCCGCTTTTCCTCTCTCCACGGGAGCTTCGTCCTGCTCCCACTCCCGACTCCAGCTCTCTGATTGGAGGGAGGCGGCCCCTTTTATTCTCACCCGGATGTGCTCCAGGTGCTTGATGTTCTTCAGGCAGCACTTCTTGGTATGGCGGAAGTGCTGCTCTTGCACCCGGAAGCACTCCGGGTGTGCCTGGCAGGATCATCCTCCATTTTCCCGGGTATGGCGGAAGTACACGTTTCCCGGGCTCCCTGAGGCTCGGGGCGCCCCCTGGCGGTGGCCATGGGCCCCAACGGGCTTGAGCCTCCTTGCTCCTCTCCCGTGGTCCTCTCCCGATCCAGGGCGGTTGCCCCCTCGTGGCCCGGAGGATGAATACGCCACCTCACGGTCCTTCCAGGCGTCCCGGCCGGGTCTGTCCCCCAGTCTTCTGAGACAGCCGGTTACAAAAGTAGACATATTTTTGTGTAAAGAACGTTCATATCATACACCCCTACCCAAGCAATTTCAAGTAGGAATCCAACTACGGTAAATATGCTGTAAGAAGTCAACATTTATGCTTTTTTTTTTATCATGTCTCAAGTTTAATGCACATTTTAATAAAATGCTCAAATGACAAAATATACTGTGTTTTGAAATTACATAAATCTGCAAGGTGTCCATTTGAGCTGACTTCTATTTTTTCTTTACATGCTGTATTGAATATAAAGGTATTCTAGTATTTCCAAATGAATAACATTTTTAATATGTATTTTTTTCAGGGAAGGAGATTGGTGGGGAGGTTGGTTCCAACAGAGTTTTCAAAGTGTGAAAGAAAAAGTAAGCCATTGTTTATTTTTTTCTTAATAATGTTGGTTTGAAAAAAAACAAGCAACAAGTTTGACTAATATCAAGTTGAACATGAGAACTTAGTTCAGGGATAGAATTTATTAGTATTACCCTTTATTCTTGTATGAAATACATATTTCCATTGGTGTATGTATTACTTGACTTTGAAATTATTACCTTGAAAAGATTTTATTTTGGGAGCCTCATGCACAATTCAAAAGATGATTGTGAACGTCAATTATAGTTGACTAGCCAACCCGCGGCGTAGCATACGCCGCATAATTATTTATTGATGGGTGAACACTTCCTGAACGACACAGTTGTCCAAATGGGGTGGGTTTGAAGATATGACTGTGAGTGAATGAAAACATGGAACTCTGGAGAGAGCAACATACAATTGTTCGTGACTGAAAACTGGTTTTGGCAGATACAGACATATCGTTTTGAAAGTTTGTCCCTGTGCCTTATTAATTGTCATTGCAAAGGCCAATCTAACAGGAAATTGGCTGCGTGTAAAAGTAAAAGGCAAATTTGAATCTGATGGGGTCAGGGATATCCGGGGAATAAGGACAGGTTGTGAGGTAGGAGCTGCGATAGTTTTACACTCCAGTACAGTGGAACCTCGGTTCACGATCATAATTCGTTCCAAAACTATGGTCGTGAACCGAAGTAATTTCCCCCATAGGATTGTATGTAAATACAATTAATCCATTCCAGACCGTACAAACTGTATGTAAATATATATTTTTTAAAGTTTTTAATAACAAATATAGTTAATTATACCATAGAATGCACAGCGTAATAATAAACTAAATGTAAAAACATTGAATAACACTGAGAAAACCTTGAACAACAGAGAAAACTAACACTGCAAGAGTTTGCGCTATAGCGCTACAAACCGCTCGCTAAAAACACTTTTTTAATGAGTTTTAAGCACAGGGAAAAAAATGAACATTTGAAAAATCCATAATTTAATAAACCATTACGCAAAGTAATATTGCAACAATGCACGCTACGAACCGATCGTTGTAAATAGAAGTGAAAACAAAATCAAGCCCGGTGCATTCTTTAACTGCCTTCCTACCTTAAGCGTCCAGCCCTCTCTCTCGCGCACCTGTGTGTGTGTCTCTCTCTCTCTCAAGCCTGTGTGTGTGTGTGTGTGTCTCTCTCTTGCACGCCTGTGTGTGTGTGTCTCTCTCTCGCGCGACTGTGTGTGTGTGTGTGTGTGTGTGTGTGTGTGTGTGTGTGTGTGTGTGGCTCTCTCTCTCTGTCTCTCGCACAACTGTGTGTGTGTGTGTGTGGCTCTCTCTCGCAGGCCTGTGTGTGTGTGTGTGGCTCTCTCTCGCACACCTGTGTGTGTGTGTGTGTCTCTCTCGTTTGCCTGTGTGTGTGTGTCTCTCTCGCGTGCCTGTGTGTGTGTGTCTCTCTTGCACGCCTACACAGATGAAAGCGACTCAGGTGAGGAGTTGGGGGCGGGCACATGAGCAGGCAGTGCGCATGCCTCGAGAGCCTGTGTGTGTGTGTGTCTCTCACGCGCCTACACAGATGAAAGCAACTCGGGTGAGGAGTTGGGGGCGGGCACATGAGCAGGAAGTGCGCATGCCTCGGGGAGGAGGGTTAGAGTTGGCGGGCGGGGCTCTGTCTTGCGTGCGTGTCCTATGGTCGGGCAACTTGGTGGATTATATATAGAAAAGCAGCCGGAACCGAAAAGAACAATGAAAAGTCAACGTGGCTCAGAGGTGCATGTGGACTGTAGCAGAGACGAAAGCGACTGAGGTGGTGTTTGGTGAGGTGCTACATGCCTCGAGAGTGAGGGTGGACTCGGGAGGAGGATTAGAGTTGGCGGGCGGGGCTCTGTCGTGCGTATCCCATGGTCTTAGAGTTGGTGGGCGGGGCTCTGTGAGTTGGCGGGCGGTGCTCTGTCTTGTGTGCGTCTTGCTTGTCATGTACTTGCGTGCGTCTTGCTTGCCATGGTCTGGTCTCTGTCTTACGTGCCATCGTTGGCTGCTTAGTGAATTGTTGGTAGGCGTGGCTCTGTTTTGCTTGCCATGGCTTGCTTGCCATGTCTTGCGTGCGTCTTGCTTGCCATGGACGTAGTGAATTATATATATAGATTATTTATCAACACCTTTGGTTACACTGTAGCCTTTTTTCTTTCTTCGTTGATCTAAAATGTATTTTTGACATATCCTCATTTCAATATGTTGTTGGTTTTTTTACTTGTATTTGTATTACTTAGTGTTGATGAATAAAACAGATGATTTAGGATTAAGGATTCTTTTATTTTAGCAACAATTATATAATCCCAGGGTAATAGTCTTTCACCTATTTAAACTTAGATCTACAATAACAAGGAATTTAATATTCAGAAAATGACATATTTCATTTTTCTCTTCTTAAGATTGTTTCCTAACATACAATAATACCTCCTTCATACAGTATATATGACGCACCTAGTTGACAAAATACACCGATCTTGAGAAGCCCAAGGTTTGAAGTATGAATAGATATAGCTAGTACAACTCTTAAGTTGTTTCTACTGAGTTATCCACTGACAAAAGAAAGAACAAAGAATATTAGAACAACGAGTCATCCATCATAAATCTTCATTTTCTGTATGTTGGTAGGCACATGGTTCATCGATCAACCTGTCAGTTCAACATGAAACACCAACAAGACTAAGTTCAGCTGCGTTACACTTCTACTTGGATGCTGCAGTCATGACAGCACAATGACATTATCTCGTAATGAAACATTTGACAGGAAGGATGGCAATAAATAATTGCATTACATTGTATTCTCTTCTTGTTGACATTTGCAGTAGACGTTTGGCTTGGATGCAGGTTTTTAGCCAGTTTGCTGTGCAATTAAAAACTGTGTAAAGTAACATTGGAAGTCCAGTCAACAGTAATGTCCAGGGCATGAAAAAATACATTAATTTGAAGGCCACCTGAATATATTAGTTTTCTGATAGAAAAAGCATCAGTGGAAAGCAAGGGTGGAACTAGAACTTCCAGTTTATGACTCCATTATAAATTTGTCTTGCTTTTTAGGATTTATAGTACTAGGGTGTTGTACCGTGTTAGCCATTATGAATGTAGAGAAAAGCCAAGCAAAATGACACCTTTTATTGGCTAACTAGAAAGATTACAATATGCAAGCTTTCGAGGCAACTCAGGCCCCTTCTTCAGGCAAGATGTAATTACATCTTGCCTGAAGAAGGGGCCTGAGTTGCCTCGAAAGCTTGCATATTGTAATCTTTCTAGTTAGCCAATAAAAGGTGTCATTTTGCTTGGCTTTTCTCTACATTTTTAGGATTTATTAATTCATGTTTAGAAATATTTTAAAACCAACTTTCCATGTAAGATGTATGCATTTACACTGTTTTGACATCATTAAAAATTACAATGTTATCTTTTTGAAATCAAAACATATAATCTGTGTCTCTTTTTCACAGTCAGTTGAAGCCTTTGAATTTATGAAAAGAGATCTGACCGAGTTTACTCATGTAGTTCAGCATGACACAGCATGCACCATTGCAGCAACAGCTAGTGCTGTCAAAGAGAAGCTGGCAGTAAGTATTCCATTTTAACAAAACAACAAAGATTTGAGATTGCAGTTTTCACTGTTACTATTGTAAACATAAAATGTGTGGAATACCATTTGTGCCAAAATGAAATAAATAAAATGGCAATCCACCTTAATAAAAAGACAACTGTCAATGTATTTGTGTGTCCATGTCTATGTCAGTGCTATGTCTCTGTTATATACCATTTAGAGTGGAATTTGTAAGTGCAGTGCTAGTGATTGTGATGTGTCATCTGTTGGAACGAAATATACAGTTCATTTTATTACTTCATGCATTACAAAATACATTCCAGTACATAGTGGACTGCAAAAGTTAACCCTGAATACATCCAACAGAGAATAACTGCTGAAAAAGTGTGTATTTGCACATACATGTGTCTATACCGATGCCAAGGTTAGGAAGAAAATTTTTAAAATAGGCAAAACGTGTAGAAGAAGGGAGAGAGAGGTTGAGAGCATGCACTGATACAGCGTATTGCCGCACCCACCACACGACTAACCACCTCAGGATCCCAAATTAGGACCCGAGTGCAGTCATCCAATGGGTGACATCTCCGCACCACACTAGTTTGAAAGGAATGGAACAGTGTCAGGTTTTTTGAAAACATGAGGTGTATGGTGATTATTTAGATTTCAATCCGTAGCACAGCTAACCTCTATATATTCATTTGCGGTACCATGGGGGGGGGGGGGGTTTGTGGCACTCCTCACTCATGTGCCAGCCTTCGTTCGAGTCAGTCTACCTCTGGCCAAGTGTTGGAGCATGCCTTGCCTCCGAGTATAGCGACACCTCTTTGTTCAACAGACATTATCATCTACAGATTGTTAAGGAGTAATGTTTGACATTTTTGAGAGAGAGGTCAGAGCTACGTTTGTTTTATTGGGTAACTGCTGATTGCCAGAGATGTCATGGCCACGTACCTACCTTCCACTTGGCCAAATTACATTTAAAATTTTTTTTTTTTATTGGTTTTTAAAGTTTGCCCTGTTTGAGTACTACATGGGCATAGCTGCGGGGGACAGCTAGTTATGAAATAAATAATCAGATGCAAAAGTAAATAAATGAGTTAACAAATTGAGAAAAACTGCATGATTAAGTCATATACTGTAATTATTATGAAATGCAATGTTACCATTATTATTAGAGGTTTTATTTTAAAATGGCCTTGCTTTTAAGGTCTGTTTTTATTTCACAGTGCAATATGCACAGTACCTGTGCTATTTATTTCTGAATTCCTCTTTAAACCAAAACCAGAAGGTTAAACCTGTTCATATTTTTAACAATTTGCTGTTGCTTCCTTTGTTTAATTATAGACAGTAAACTAACAAATATATTTAGCTCAACTTTTCTCATATTCAAACTGGCAACACATCAAAGTACTAAGAGCTGCAATACTTTGTCAGATGAAATAAATTGAGAGAATTTAACATATTGTAACTGTACCAAGCAATGGGAACATTTATTGAACAATAATAAACTGTACATTAAAAGCCTAACATCCTAGTTGCACATTTTCACTGTTCATGGGAAACGGCTGGTAAAAAAGACACACTGCTATTCTTGTACTGTCATCACCCTCCTTAATATAACACTAGTGCTAGTATCTCTGATCGCCCCTTCACACTGTTGTTCTCTTATCTCTTTCCCCAGTTCAGCAAGAATAACCCACAATTCCCACATGGGTCTGTTTATCCTCTCTCAAGTCTCTACCTGCTGTCTTGAATGTTTATGAGGCTTGCAGAATGCAGCTGATCCCTCCCTGTTCCCTTCTGATGGGTCAGAAGCCTTTAGCCCTTCAAATGTGAAGAGCTGTCTGTTGGCTACAATATGATGCTGTTTTAAGTGGAATTGACAATAGACTGGGAATTCTGAAACCCATAAGTGTTCTTCAAAATATTCACATTGAGGAAGAAGTTCTCAGTAGTTTAAGATTTATTCTGTCCATCCTCAGACATTTTGCAATAATGTGTGCCATTGTGATTTCTTCACAGACCTCATCCGTTAGTACACACTGCTCAGTCAGTCGTAAACTGCTAACAACTTCTTAATCAACATGAAGAGCACTTCTGTCTGAGCATTTCCAGTAGATTTTCAATTTGTCTCAGAACCGCATCATGTGTTAAATGATCTCTTTCTATTCAAACTAACCATCCCAACTTTTAACTGCCTCTGTGTGTTCTCTAGTTGGAATGCCAGTATTGCTGAAGATATTGACAGCCATTTTGAAATTAAAAAAGTAATAATAATAATCTAATGACTCTGTATTTCATAATTAGATGACTTTTATGTAATCTTGTGTATTTCTCAATTTATTGAGTCATTGATTTATATATATATATATATATATACACACACACAATCACTGAACTTTTATACTTTTGCATGTGGTTTTTGGTTTCATAATTCCCTTTTAATTTATCTTATTTTGGCATCAGTTGTATTCTATAATGTGGTTGAAAGTAATTGAGTATTAAACGTTTATTGTGTGAATTGTGGCTTTTAGTCTTTCATCATTCTGACAAGTATATTATTGAAACTGCGGTGGGTTGGCACCTTGCCCAGGATTAGTTCCTGCCTTGTGCCCTGTGTTGGCTGGGATTGGCTCCAGGAGACCCCCGTGACCCTGTGTTCGGATTCAGCGGGTTGGAAAATGGATGGATGGATATTATTGAGAATCTCTTTGTAACATCCAGCCTGCTTTGACTTAGCTCATTATTTGTTTCCTATCGGTTTACTTTTTCTAATCATATTTATATGTGGAGCTTCCTCAGTATCTGATACATGCAGAACTGTTGTTTTCAGGCTGAGGGATCTTCTCAAACAACTGAAAAAGTTAAAAAGGGCTTGTCTACTATCTTGGGAGTCATAACAGATACACTGGCTCCACCTCCTGATAAAACCATCGACTGTGATGTAATCACTCTGATTGCAACTCCTACAGGCACAACTGAGGTGTATGACAGTGCTAAGGTCAGCTATAATCCTCTTATTCATCTTTTGTTTTTTTCTTTTCATACTATACATGTGTATTGATACAAATTCTTAATTGGTCTTTTTTTTCAGGCACGTTTGTACAGTTTACAAGCTGACCCAGCTACTTACTGCAATGAACCAGATGGTAAAAACCTTCTATGTATAATTGAGTTGTCTCCATAAAACTGCTTTTTAATAGGCAAAAAGAAATTTATTGATGCCTGAAGAGAAATAATACTAATTATAATTGCTAAAAGATCCTTCTATTTTAAATATCGTCAGAATGTGCATTTAGAATAGTTTTTCTGGGAATTGTTAACAGTCCTGTCTAAGAACACTGTTACCCTTCCCATGTTCTTTTCTACTTTTATCTCTTTAGGTCCAGCAGAGGTGTTTGATGCCTGGCTGCAAGAATTTAACTTGGAACAAAAGAAAGGAGAAATTTCTGATCTCCTAGTTAACAGTTCCTCCATCAGAGCACTATACACGAAAATGGTACTTTTTAATGATGCTTTGACTTTGGATAAAGAAAAACATCCGTAAATTACCTACATTTTATTTTACACTAGCAGAAATATCCAAGTTTTTCCAAAAGTGGTTTGTGTCAGATATTTGTCAACATAGTAAATGCATCATATTTTATAATTAAGAACAAAACTTTTTCAATAAATTAAACTACAGAATTTTTGTTAGCTTTAGCAGTTTTTGCTCATTGACGCATAAAATATTTTATCTCCCATTATATAATTTTTGATGAGAAAAGCATGGTTTTCTCAAGTCAGTTCCCATTTTATTTAGAGACTAATCCTTACCTTCATTTATGATTAATTCAGAATTGAATGGAATTGGAATATGCATTCTTGTAAACTTGAATGGATATGTGAAATGGATATCTGTTGGTATGAGAGTGAAATAAAACCAATTTTGTCGTTTGGCTTATCCAGTTCTGGTATGTAATAAAATTACACAGGGGTTTTATTTGTCAAATTGTGTGATATTACAAAGAAAATGGGATATGTACATTTTGGAAATGCATAATAGGTGCTCCAATTTATAATTTAATAATTATTATAGCAACCCTAAAACTTCCAAAGATTTTAAAGGTTTTATTAGACAATATTATTACAATATCAAACAGATTTACATATCTTTGAAAAGTGTTTTAAATAGTACTTAAAGGTACTAAGTTGGCATTGATTATTTTTTCTCTACTTTTAATTGGAGATTGACATCATAATGAAGTCATGAATGTGATTTTCATTGACAAACTGATCTGCAAAAAAATATGTAGCTACCATGAGCAAGGCCCTTAAGCTGCAATTGCTCCATCCTGGGTATGACGTTAATCTGCATCCAGCCAGGCAAGCAGGTCCTCCAATTTACAGGGAAATCTTGGGGGTTGGTGGCAGGATTGACACTCAGCCACTGTAAAAAACCTAACACTGTTCAGTATGGTGCTGAGTTGTCACCCGTTGCACAGCTACACTTGGATCTCAATCTGGGTGGATCGCTGTGTGGTGGGTGTGACAACATGCTGTAATCAGCGCATACTCCCATATCATTTGACATCCTCACATGCTCAAGTACATCTGCTGCATGGTTGTTCCTGTTGATTATTAGTCACTTTTTGATTAGATAAAAATGTTTTTTTAACTAGTTATTTTTCTTATTAGTTGTCCTTTCGAAGTTTTTCCCCTTTACTTTTGCCAATCTTTGTGATTATTTTTACTTTATATAGAATATATATTTTTAAAATAGGAAAAACACTTCTGCCAGTAATATTGTGAAAATTGTCAACGCTTTTGACAAATTATCAGGATTCCTTTTCAAAGGATTTTCTTTAAATGCCTAAATACTTTTTGTCATACTTCTAGTCTAAACACAAATATAAAATCATATCATGACAAATAAAGGCATTTATATTTATGGAGGCTAATGGCTTCAAACTGTGTTGGTGTTAAGTGTTAATTTTGTAGTAGGAGTAGTGTCAAGCTAGCATCCAGAGAGTAGTACTCAATAGACTTACACTTTTCTTTTGGGATTGGCCGGAGGAAGTAATTAGTGCTGTTAGAGAAAAAAGTATCAAAATTCAGAGGTTTGCTAATCCTTGAATAGGTGCAGTTTGCATTAAGTAACAAGCTTATTTGGTATTGTGGATTAGGTAAGGTGTAATGTGATGTCGGAATGGGTTGAACTTCATGTCACATTACACGCCTTTTCCAGCAATTTTTCAGCCATAAACTTCATTTACATAATCTTAGCAAGTTGGAGGCTGTCGCGGTGCGTTCCTGTGACCACCAGTTATATAGTCTGACACACCCAGGTACTCATTCCTGATAGTCTGCAACTTTCCCTGACAAAATGAAATAGGTTTGATTTTGTCTTAATTCATAAGGGTTGGCTTGTTTGCATGAGAGCTGACAGCCAGTGCATTGACTATTTATAAGGAACATGGGTGTTTTGGATCTCGGAAACAGAAGAGATGCTCATCTGTCTGATATCTCGTGCCTTACATACTGTGACAGAAGGGAAAAAGAGAAAACAGTCTCCATTGTGACTGAACTTGCCATACCTGTAAGCCCTTCATACAGCACTAGCTCCATTAGGTAGCAAGTTATTGGTTGTAAGAAAAAGGGGCTAACGCTCGCAATTATCTGGAAATCTGCTGCAAAGTTGTCATTCTGTCACATAATTTGACATGCTTCAGCAACAAAATCAGCATCTCCAGTCATCATGGTTAAGATCCCCTCCAACTAGAAGTCTTGTAATGTGACATTGGCTTTAGGGAATGATCTGAGGCTGACTTGCTTAAACAACATTGCAATTACATATCCCGCGGGTAACCGGCTTTCAGTCATTGTTTAAAGCAAGTATAACTTTATTTTATTATATGTGAAATAGGAAACTATGGCAGCGAGTTTACATTTCACTTCCATTTTCCTCCGTGTAAACTAGCCTCTAGCTTCTAAGAAATTCTTCTCATAGCCTCTTGTATGCTAGCTTATGATGAATAAATCAGTCAAACCTTATTTTACCTTAGGCCTTTCAAAGAGAATGCTTTAATAAATCACTTAACAAAGTAGGCAATAGTGTAATTCAAAAGCCACAAAATAATAATGCTGTGTAAGATAATTAAATTGTGTAAGCAATAAGACTATACATATGTTTAAGCCTGAACAATATTTGCAAGGCATGCTTTTTCCATCTTTTTAAATGAACATGAAGTGTTCTATTGTCAACAAGATTTTCAAAAGTACTAACTTCACAAGGGGCGGCACGATGGCGCAGTCGTAGCGCTGCTTCCTCGCAGTAAGGAGACCTGGGTTCACTTCCCGGGTCCTCCCTGCGTGGAGTTTGCATGTTCTCCCCGTGTCTGCGTGGGTTTCCTCCGGTGCTCGGGTTTCCTCCCACAGTCCAAAGACATGCAGGTTAGGTGCATTGGTGATCCAAAATTGTCCCTAGTGTGTGCTTGGTGTGTGTGCGCGTGTGCCCTGAGTTGGGCTAGTGTCCTGCCCGGGGATTTGTTTCTGCCTTGCGCCCTGTGTTGGCTGGGATTGGCTCCAGCAGACCCCCTTGACCCTGTGTTAGGATATAGCAGGCTGGATAATGACTGACTAACTGACTAACTTCACAAGCTTCCAATATTTTTTTTCTTAATTAACCGTACATTAAATTGTGCAAAAGTCTGTTTAAACATGAATGAAAGTTAAATCTTTGCTCCATGTGACTTTGTGTGTCTTAAATTTAGGTCAGCCTAATTGCAACATACAGTGAAAATTCAGAAGTGTTACATTAACACTTAGAAGTGTGTGTATGAGACCAGTGTTACCATATTTACACTTTTAAGTGTTAATTTAACACTGGTCATTTTCTTGTGTGAGAGAGAGAGATCCAACTTAACTAAACACTCATTTAATCAGAACAGGAGTTTAAATACTACACAAAACTTTTTAATTGAAAAGCTTGGGTTACAAGTTGGGTTACAGTACTGGAGTGTTGTTATGAAACAGGATTATGTCAAGGTATTTTAAACCAGCTGTTAAATATTCTGTATTTGCATTTGTAAAAGTACAGCCAAACCTGATCTCCTTGGTAATCCTCATATACAACTGAATTTTATTCAGGGTTGTGACTGATAATTTATGTTTTGTTGTATTCTGTTGTCACTTTGACCCTGAATTAGATTAAGAAGGACTAATTATGCTATGCTGTTACAAAAGATTATTAAAGAATATTTTATAAAAATGGATTATATTTGAGGTAATTCAGTTAATCAAGCTTCAAAAAAGGCATTAAAATATCAAATTAAGAAACGTAAAATAGTTTGCTAATATTATATTTATTTATACAAAGGACATATGCTCAAGCAATAATGCCTTTCAAGTTAAGTAGATAAGTATTTAAATGATCCTTTAATCTGTTTTTACAAAGTAGTAAAGTACTTTAATCTTTGTAAACTGTTGTAGGTTCCAGCTGCAGTTTCCCATGTAGAGTTTTGGCAGCGTTACTTCTTCAAAGTATATCAGTTATTCCAGGTGAGTGGTCCCAGAATGTGTAAATTAACAATAGAAAATTCAACACCATAATGCACTTCACAGAAAACTACAGCAAGTATATAAATGTATTAAATCACTTACAAAAGTAACATCTAAGGATGAAATCATTATTCCAGAATTATCTGCAAGGAGTTTAAATGAGTTTGAATGTTCTAACTTTAATCACATTTCCAGAAATAAAATTGCTGAATGTTGTGCATTTTGATAATGGTGATTACTAGTGGGTACAATGGTGTATGCATGGAGTTTCTGAAGGTGCTACAGTTTCTGTTTGCATCCTACATATACACAGGTTAGTTTGGTTGGCAACTGTAAATGTGATGAATGACTGTGCACTAGAATGTACTTGTACCATGTTTAGGTTTGGTTTCCTGATAGTACTTTCTTTGACCCTGTATTTGAATAAGTATTGTCTGGACTGTAAAGAATTAAATAAAATGATTTCACAATTAAGTATAAAAGAATTCCTGGAACAATTAGTTCCAGCGTCTTGTAGTTACTTTAAATTACCATACTCTGATAAAAAAACACAATATTATTTCTTCTATACCAGTGTGAAGCATAAAAGTAAAAGTAACTACCTGGTAATGTACTTATTATTACTGGAATTGGCCTGAAGTAGTGTAAGTGTATAAAATCATTTAAATATTTTTCAAACAGGAAGAAGTCAGGAGAAAAGCCTTAAAACAGAGAGCTGAAAACACTTCACATTCAGAGGAACTTGGGTGGGAAGAAGAAGAAGGTAGTCCTTTAGTTTCCTCATTATCCTTACTTAAACTTTAAAGTAAAACTGATCAAATTAAGTATATTTTACTTGAACATTGTTGTCCTTGTTTAATTCCATGTTATGTGTTGAGTAGCAAGATCTGAGCATTTTATAGATTATTTACCTAAATGGTAACCTGCTGCTTCACAGATCCTACAACCTGGAATATATTTTTTCTCTGTGGAGTTTGGCTCTTCATCTGTGTGGGATTATCTCTAGGTACCCTGGTTTATCGGCAACATGTCAAAAATGTGGGTTAAGTTAATTGCCAATTTTTAATTGGACCTATGTGGCAGTTAGTGTTGGGATGTGTGCATGTGAGGGTAGGCTGTCTTCCACGCTGATGTTGCTGTAATGGACTTTTGATCCTGAGTTAGATTAAGAAGGTTTCAAAATGTTTAATCTTTCCCAGGACTGCTAACTTTAACTGATAGTTTAGTACTTTGCCTCCTTTTAAAATGGTAGTCAGAATAATTTGTTATATGATTGGAGGCAGTATGCTGACGTTTTTATTATTTGTTTAATTATTTTTCTTTAATGGAGAATTAGGTGATCTCCTTTAGATTTATATTTTAATAGTGCAGTAATGAAAACAATATGAAGAATTTTCTGCAAAAGCGAAATATGAGTTTTTTTCATCTGAACTGAGTGTCACATTTCTCTGTACCAAATTTATGTCTTAATTCATTTTTTAGAATTCTAAAAAGTTGCTCTTTCCAGTAGGTTAATATGAATAACTAAATCTGAAGAAAAATTACCTATGACATTAATGTTGTAATGTTCAGACTTGTAGCTTAATCATAATATTGCTGTTACTATGTATTGCATTTCACAGTAACATTAATTCCTTGTGTGTACACTGTGTGCTCCTTGTTGATATTTGTACTAACAGCATATTCAGTATACAGTGGTGTGAAAAACTATTTGCCCCCTTCCTGATTTCTTATTCTTTTGCATGTTTGTCACACAAAATGTTTCTGATCATCAAACACATTTAACCATTAGTCAAATATAACACAAGTAAACACAAAATGCAGTTTGTAAATGGTGGTTTTTATTATTTAGGGAGAAAAAAAAATCCAAACCTACATGGCCCTGTGTGAAAAAGTAATTGCCCCCTGAACCTAATAACTGGTTGGGCCCACCCTTAGCAGCAATAACTGCAATCAAGCGTTTGCGATAACTTGCAATGAGTCTTTTACAGCGCTCTGGAGGAATTTTGGCCCACTCATCTTTGCAAAATTGTTGTAATTCAGCTTTATTTGAGGGTTTTCTAGCATGAACCGCCTTTTTAAGGTCATGCCATAGCATCTCAATTGGATTCAGGTCAGGACTTTGACTAGGCCACTCCAAAGTCTTCATTTTGTTTTTCTTCAGCCATTCAGAGGTGGATTTGCTGGTGTGTTTTGGGTCATTGTCCTGTTGCAGCACCCAAGATCGCTTCAGCTTGAGTTGACGAACAGATGGCCGGACATTCTCCTTCAGGATTTTTTGGTAGACAGTAGAATTCATGGTTCCATCTATCACAATAAGCCTTCCAGGTCCTGAAGCAGCAAAACAACCCCAGACCATCACACTACCACCACCATATTTTACTGTTGGTATGATGTTCTTTTTCTGAAATGCTGTGTTCCTTTTACGCCAGATGTAACGGGACATTTGCCTTCCAAAAAGTTCAACTTTTGACTCATCGGTCCACAAGGTATTTTCCCAAAAGTCTTGGCAATCATTGAGATGTTTCTTAGCAAAATTGAGACGAGCCCTAATGTTCTTTTTACTTAACAGTGGTTTGCGTCTTGGAAATCTGCCATGCAGGCCGTTTTTGCCCAGTCTCTTTCTTATGGTGGAGTCGTGAACACTGACCTTAATTGAGGCAAGTGAGGCCTGCAGTTCTTTAGACGTTGTCCTGGGGTCTTTTGTGACCTCTCGGATGAGTCGTCTCTGCGCTCTTGGGGTAATTTTGGTCGGCCGGCCACTCCTGGGAAGGTTCACCACTGTTCCATGTTTTTGCCATTTGTGGATAATGGCTCTCACTGTGGTTCGCTGGAGTCCCAAAGCTTTAGAAATGGCTTTATAACCTTTACCAGACTGATAGATCTCAATTACTTCTGTTCTCATTTGTTCCTGAATTTCTTTGGATCTTGGCATGATGTCTAGCTTTTGAGGTGCTTTTGGTCTACTTCTCTGTGTCAGGCAGCTCCTATTTAAGTGATTTCTTGATTGAAACAGGTGTGGCAGTAATCAGGCCTGGGGGTGGCTACGGAAATTGAACTCAGTTAGGTTATTTTTTTAACAAGGGGGCAATTACTTTTTCACACAGGGCCATGTAGGTTTGGATTTTTTTTTCTCCCTAAATAATAAAAACCATCATTTAAAAACTGCATTTTGTGTTTACTTGTGTTACATTTGACTAATGGTTAAGTGTGTTTGATGATCAGAAACATTTTGTGTGACAAACATGCAAAAGAATAAGAAATCAGGAAGGGGGCAAATAGTTTTTCACACCACTGTATATAGTAACTTAGGGCAATTTTACACTAATTTCTTGTTACTGTTTACATAATTTTTTTCAAGTTTCTTTATTATAGGTGACACCTGAATATTTGATATAACTGTGTGTTATTTTAAAACAAATAGCGTATTGTGATGCAGAAAAATGTATACATCTTGCTTTTAATTCCTTTTTTCATGTACTTGTATAGATGAGTATGGAAACACTTCATCTCAGCTTCATTTTAAACCATCAGATGAATCATTAACTTCATCCGAAAAAAGATCTACCCCAGAAGAATTGGCTTTGTTTAGTTCTGTTACAGCAAAAACACCCACAAGTGACAACACGGATTTCAGCAATATTACAGGGGAGAATGAAATGACGCCCTCTGTCAGCAGTGAAAGTGTTACCCTAAGAACACAAATTGACATCCTAGGTATAGTCCCTGATAACACAACAGAGGATATTACCAAAAAATTAAGAGAAGCCACCCTAGAGGATGCTGATTATTCTCATAGTACACAGGCTCCTGTAGAAAGGCTGTCTGGAGAATCTTATAAGTCTGATTTGATTGGACAGTCTAGTCTGCAAGGAGGTGAAAAGTTAGACACTGCAGTGGAGAAGTTGAGCATAAAAAACGAGACTCTTAAAGAAGAAGGACCAACAGACTTGAGAGTGTTTGAACTAAATTCAGATAGCGGAAAATCAACCCCATCTAACAATGGCAAAAAAGGTAACCTTTCCAATTAATACCTAAAATGTTTTGTCTATTCTTTAATTTGTTATTTCTATGCCTCTGTGTACCAAATATAGTTTGTGCGACTATAGGCATATAAGAGACAAAAGATTATTGTGAGAAAGCTTTTTGGTTTATGTAACATTATATAGTATGAGGAAAATTGTTGTGAAAAAGGTGTAGGGGTGATTATATCAATGCGTTATGTTAAATGTTGATCATTCTTTCTGTGCCTGTCTAATTGTTATAGATCATCTCATTTTCTTCTGCTTACTTGTAATATTTTATCTCCTTAACACCATGAAATTGTAAGATGACCTTATCACTTCAGCTTCTTCTTTTATGTTATTTTTGATTAATAATCCTTGTCTACTCTGCAGGCCTATGATTCTTATTTATAGTTTTAAAAGTTGAAAGTTTTCATTTTTCTAAGAAAGCATGAAATGCCAAACCGACATAAATATTGAAACATTTTCAGTGGTATATTGATTTTCCAAGACCTGTATCTGGTGTTCTGTGTACAGTGGAAGATGTGGAAGATTGGTACTACAGTGATCCCTCGCTATATCGCGCTTCGCCTTTCGCGGCTTCACTCTATCGCGGATTTTATATGTAAGCATATTTAAATATATATCGCTGATTTTTTGCTGGTTCGCGGATTTCTGAGGACAATGGGTCTTTTAATTTCTGGTACATGCTTCCTCAGTTGGTTTGCCCAGTTGATTTCATACGAGGGACGCTATTGGCAGATGGCTGAGAAGCTACCCAACTTACTTTCTCTCTCTCTCTCTTGCGCTGACTAACTCTGATCCTGACGTAGGGGGTGTGAGCAGGGGGGCTGTTCGCACACCTAGACGATACGGACGCTCGTCTAAAAATGCTGAAAGATTATCTTCACATTGCTACCTTCTGTGTACAGCTGCTTCGTGAAGCGACATGCTGCACGGTGCTTCACATACTTAAAAGCTCAAAGGGCACGTATTGATTTTTGACTTTGTTTTTCTCTGTCTCTCTCTCTCTCTCTCTCTCTCCCTGCTCCTGACGGAGGGGGTGTGAGCTGCCGCCTTCAACAGCTTTGTACCGGCGGTGCTTCGCATACTTAAAAGCCAAACAGCCCTATTGATTTGTTTGCTTTCCTCTCTGTTTCCTTTGAAGAGGAAGATATGTTTGCATTCTTTTAATTGTGAGACAGAACTGTCATCTCTGTCTTGTCATGGAGCACAGTTTAAACTTTTGAAAAAGAGACCAGTGTTTGAATAACGTTCCTGTCTCTCTACAACCTCCTGTGTTTCTGCGCAAATCTGTGACCCAAGCATGACAATATAAAAATAACCATATAAACATATGGTTTCTACTTCGCGGATTTTCTTATTTCGCGGGTGGCTCTGGAACGCAACCCCCGCGATGGAGGAGGGATTACTGTATTGCATGTTGACTAGCTGAGAGTGAGTCTTCAAATGCATATTGTTATCTAGCAAAAATGAGAAATTATACGATTGCATGATTTTGCAGTTTTGGCATCCATGTTAACTTGGCTAACAATGAGAAACATACACTAAAAACCACAAATGCTGAACTCATAATTTCAAATTTCCGTGCATATAACCTAATGTTTGTCCACAAAATCAGAACTTTGGAAAACCAACCCCTTTCAGTTTCAGGATGAAAAATGTTCACCATATTTTTATATATATATATATATATATATATATATATATATATATATATTATATATTATATATATATATATATATATATATATATATATATATATATATATATATATATATATATAATATATGTAAAAAATAAATAGATAAATAAATACATAAAACTAACTCTAATATACATTAACACCCAGAATAAACAAAGAGGCCCACTGCCCTTCTGAAAATGGCAAGTCAGTCTATTGCCCCCAGGCCACTACATTTCCAAACTTTTCTGATAAACAAAACATGATTTTTCCCATGCCTTTATAGTGTGACATTATTTCTAATGTGCAGTGTAATTAATCATTTCTATAAGCTTATTTAGACTGGTGGTATATTTGAGTGGCAGTTTCATATTAATCATTTAACACTAAATATTTTTGTTTCTTCCATTCTTTTCATTGATAAAATAAAAAACACAATTCCATTTTTTTTTAATATTGTACTAAATTGCTTGTGTGAGGTTCTATTTTTGCCTACTTACATTTAGGATATTCTAACATTCCATGTAATGCCACCAATTATCTTAACAATACAGAGTTATTTGTAGTTTATTCAGAAATCTTTTTTGATACCTGAGGCAGATGACATTTCATATTTAATTCACAGGACAGTTTTCCCGTTGAAGCCTAAGACCCTTCCTTATATATTTAGTAGGCTTTTTCTGCAGAATAATTCCAAAAGCAAAGTTACCCAACACCCCCAGTCTTTTCTGCATCAGTCTATTTTATGTAGGTGAGTGCAAGTGAACATCTCTACACTGATGCTTTTGACTGGGTTGGGGTAACTATAGATGACACTTTGGACTTTATTAATGAGCACAGAGTACAAGAGCAGTATAGGAGCATGTACAGTGCATCCGGAAAGTATTCACAGCGCATCACTTTTTCCACATTTTGTTATGTTACAGCCTTATTCTAAAATGGATTAAATTCATTTTTTTCCTCAGAATTCTACACACAACACCCCATAATGACAACGTGAAAAAAGTTTACTTGAGGTTTTTGCAAATTTATTAAAAATAAAAAAATTGAGAAAGCACATGTACATAAGTATTCACAGCCTTTGCCATGAAGCTCAAAATTGAGCTCAGGTGCATCCTGTTTCCCCTGATCATCCTTGAGAAGATTCTGCAGCTTAATTGGAGTCCACCTGTGGTAAATTCAGTTGATTGGACATGACTTGGAAAGGCACACACCTGTCTATATAAGGTCCCACAGATGACAGTTCATGTCAGAGCACAAAACAAGCATGAAGTCAGAGGAATTTGTCTGTAGACCTCCGAGACAGGATTGTCTCGAGGCACAAATCTGGGGAAGGTTACAGAAACATTTCTGCTGCTTTGAAGGTCCTGATGAGCAAAGTGGCCTCCATCATCCATAAGTGGAAGAAGTTCGAAACCACCAGGACTCTTCCTAGAGCTGGCCGGCCATCTAAACTGAGCAATCGGGGGAGAAGGGCCTTAGTCAGGGAGGTGACCAAGAACCCAATGGTCACTCTGTCAGAGCTCCAGAGGTCCTCAGTGGAGAGAGGAGAACCTTCCAGAAGGACAACCATCTCTGCAGCAATCCACCAATCAGGCCTGTATGGTAGAGTGGCCAGATGGAAGCCACTCATTAGTAAAAGGCACATGGCAGCCCGCCTGGAGTTTGCCAAAAGGCACCTGAAGGACTCTCAGACCATGAGAAAGAAAATTCTCTGATCTGATGAGACAAAGATTGAACTCTTTGGTGTGAATGCCAGGCGTCACTTCACGTTTGGAGGAAACCAAGCATCGCTCATCACCAGGCCAATACCATCCCTACAGTGAAGCATGGTGGTGGCAGCATCATGCTGTGGGGATGTTTTTCAGTGGCAGAAACTGGGAGACTAGTCAGGATAAAGGGAAAGATAACTACAGCAATGTACAGAGACATCCTGGATGAAAACCTGCTCCAGAGCGCTCTTGACCTCAGACTGGGGCGACGGTTCATCTTTCAGCAGGACAACGACCCTAAGCACATAGCCAAGATATCAAAGGAGTGGCTTCAGGACAACTCTGTGAATGTCTTTGAGTGGCCCAGCCAGAGCCCAGAGTTGAATCTGATTGAACATCTCTGGAGAGATCTTAAAATGGCTGTGCACCAACGCTTCCCATCCAACCTGATGGAGCTCGAGAGGTGTTGCAAAAAGGAATGGGCGAAACTGGCCAAGGATAGGTGTGCCAAGCTTGTGGCATCATATTCAAAAAGACTCGAGGCTGTAATTGCTGCCAAAGGTGCTTCGACAAAGTATTGAGCAAAGGCTGTGAATATTTATGTACATGTGCTTTCTCAATTTTTTTATTTTTAATAAATTTGCAAAAACCTCATGTAAACTTTTTTCACGTTGTCATTGTGGGGTGTTGTGTGTAGAATTCTGAGGAAAAAATGAATTTAATCCATTTTGGAATAAGGCTGTAACATAACAAAATGTGGAAAAAGTGATGCACTATCAATACTTCCGGATGCACTGTAGATGGCACTGATCTGATCACTGACCGAAGTTCACTTATTAAGACAAAAGAAACCTGCATCTGCCAAAATGGGTAAGATTGTAAGCAACAAATCAGCGGTTAAACAGTGCTATTCATCAAAAGTCTGAAATGTTTCAGAGGATGGTTACATGAGAAAATAACCAGACATTAGTGGTTACTGTTGATTTCATCAGTAGAGAACTACAAGTGAGCAGTTGAATGAGTTTTGTTAATTTGGTGTACTGTATATACAAGAGGAGAGTAATTAACATTATTTTAAATATTGTATGGTTAGCATACTAGAAAATTGTTTAGCAGTTTATATATAGCATTTCCTACACACAGGTGAATTAAGATATATTAAATTACGTGCACATTTAAAAGTTGTAATGTTATATTAAGTTGTTTGCACATACAATGCTGTGAAAGAGTATTTGCCCCTTTGTGATTTTTTTTATATATATTAGTTCATTTTTTAAATACTGAATGTTTTCAGGTCTTTAACAAAACTAACAAATAACACATTTTTTCACTTATGAAATTTATTGAATGAGAAATGTTACAGAAAACACCACTATTTGAAATCATAAACAAATGCCCCCGTACATTCAATAACTGATTTTGCTGTCTTTAGCTGCAATAATTGCAACCAAACCCTTCCCATAATTCATTATCAATCTTTCATAGTCATAGCCCCCTCTTCTTTACCATACTACTTTAATTCTGAGACATTGGTGGGTTTTCCAGCACATACTCCCCATTTCAGGTCTTCCCTCAGCATATTTGTAGAGCTTAAGTCTGAACTTTGACTAAATCAATGCAAAACTTTAATCTTGCCTCTTTGTAGCAATTCTTACATGGACTTGTGATCATGCTTTGGGTTATTGTTTTGCTGTATGAGCTAAATATGGGTGGGATCATTGGACATTCTCCTAAACAATTTTCAAAGAGAGAGCAGAATTATTTTTTTCCTTTAATTATGGCAAGTCATTTAAGTCCAGAGGCAAAAAAATCATCCCCACACACTTACATTGATACACTCATTATATAATGTTCTTACTATGGAATGATCTGTTTACTTTATGCCAGACATGGGAGCATGGTCATCCAGAAAGTTCAGCTGTTGATTCATCTGTCCACAGAACATTCCCTAAAAACACTAGGGCACTGGTTCTGAACAGGGGAGTCTTGGCCCACATCGGGGGAGTAAAGTTCCAGGGTGATTTATTGCAAGTGATTATTGAATCAAATCTCTAAAATTCTGGCTACAGGAGAGGTGTCACCCTTATGGAGAAAATGCAGCCTGAGGATCTATTTAACATGGCCCACCTCATCAATATCTGAACCATGTTACATAAGACCCACAATATCTGTTAGTTTTCTCAAAGACCTCCTTTAAAGTGAGTTTCATTTAAGGATTGTATATACTTTAGGTGGGTTACATTTACTCCTGGCATTAAAATGCTTCTCCAGTGTCCATGCCATGTCCGAAAAGAGATTGGATGGACTCCAACATATGCATGGTAATTTAGGATTTACAGATCACTTGCATTAGTTGTACAGCACAGAGCATCGGCACTGCTGACTTTTAATTAGATCGGAACAGGTTGCTTGTGACAACCCTAAAGTATGTGACATGCCACACTACCATAAAAATGTATGTGTTTTAACATGATGGCAAAGATTTGACAGTCTTATGAAGGAGATGGTAGCTTGACTTCAGATGCTGCTTCGCTTACTTTTTAAAACTGCACAGGTATCAATTCTGGCCACCCTTCTGCAGAATAATTCTTCACCCTACATAATTCCTTGTCTTTTCTGCTGACTTGATTGTTGTATGTGGACAGAAAGCACATTTGCGTTTCCAAGAGTGTTTAATGTTGCCATCACAGATAGAAACACTTCAGACCTGAATCCAGAGGATAACAAAGGAGTTTATGTAATGAAGTTAGGAAAAATTCTATAGCAACTATTTCATTGTTTTAAATATTACTTTTGATTTTTTTATCTTCAAAAATACTTAATCATTTTATGCTTAATTTAAGAAGAAATGTTTAGGCTGAGGAAGTAGTGAGCAGCTAAATTTGTGCAGTGACAAATAATGTATTTTAGTAAATACTGGTCATTATTTATCAAAATGTTGCCTACTCATGTTATATTATGATTAAGAAATTCAGGCACTAGTAAAAAAATAAATTGTATTTAATTAATAAAAGCATACATGCTGTCTTTGAAATGACTTGTTAATTTTGTATTACTAGTGGCAAGTATGCTTTTATTACTAAATGTAAGTTCAAAAACAAGCAAGCAAGCAAAAATGCAAAAGGGTAAATATTAATTGCCTATGTAGGTGGGCCATCACATACAGTATTCTAAATATGGACTGGGAGCTTTGAAGAAATAAAGGCTGAGAACCACTGGATTAAAGGATCATCCAGGTGCTTCCTGGCAGAGAATAGATGAGCAAATTTATGCCATTTTGGGTTAGCGGTGGTTTCTGCTTTGCCTTTTTCCAGTGAGGTCTATTTAGTCTAATGTCTTGCCGATTGTTGAGTCATGAACACTGACATTTGCTGAAGCAATAAAAACCTCCAGTTCTTTAGATTTTTTTATCTTATGTGTCTTACTAAAGGATTTAGCTCTGCACTGTTTGATTAATTTTGGCAATCCAGTCTTTCCTAGGAATAGGAATATTCACTACTACTCTTAAATTTTTTCATTTGCAGATTATGGCTGTCTCTGTGGTTTAGTTATGTCCCTGAGTATTAGGAATGGCTTTGCAGTCCTTTCCAGACATATACTTTCAAACAACATTTTCTCTTATCTATTTGGGGATGCCCTTTGATTTGGCCTTGTGAGCTTGTTGAATCTTTGTGTTGGCAAAATATTGAAATATTTCAGTATATTTAAGGTTTATATTGAGCAGAGATTTCGCTTTTCAATTAGCTTACTCTAGTTGTCCCTTTTAATTGGGTTGATTTATCTTGGGGACAGTTCCTTATTCACACAGTGCCAGTTGTTGTTGGATAACTTTGTTCATTAGACAAATTAAGTAATTTTAAAAATGTGTTATTTGTTCATTCAGGTGTCCTTTTCTGATTGAGAACCTAAACACCTTCGGTATCAAAATTTTGTAAGAAAGGAAACTAGGAGGTATCAGATACTTCTTTCACAGAACTGTTCATTCTACTGTCTACATTGAGACCATTTGAAGTCATTATTGTTACTGCTTTTCAGTGTTGTATTCATTTAGTCCAAAGCCTAGTCCTTGGTTTAGCTAAAGTCCTCCAGGTAGCCTGAATAGAGCACTCCAGTAAAGTGCAGATTTAAGAAAACTAAATGCCACTTTTTTCTTTTTAAACAGAGTGGTGCCTTTGAAAAGCAGGCATCAATATGCACATTATTCAAAGAAATTTCAGTAACTAAGAATTCAATTAAGCAAAAGTATCAGATTACACATTTTAAGAAAGACACAGTAACAAATATAACAGAGATGATGATCTAATTTGTTGGTTTTTTTTTTGTTTTTTTTTTAATAAACTGATATTAATCCACGTATAAGAAATTAAGTTTGTTTGTCAGAGAACTCTTAAGTGCCACATATCATTGATATGTATTTGGATGTCTATTGGCCTAGTTTCACTAAAACATACAAACATATGTTAATTTAATGCAATGTGACATTTTAAGGAAAAGCTACAGGGTGGCAAAGTTGTAGTTAGTGTCAGAACGTGAAGTGGAACTTAATGCTGTGTAATGATCCACTTTTGCAGTGTAACTGCACTCTGACCTCCAAAGGTCAAGCGAAAAGACAATTTCCCCTTGGGGATTAATACAGTGTACCAAATACCAAATAATTGTTTATTATTTAAATCTTTTTATGTTAGACTTACGGATCAAAATGCCTTTATTAAACTAAACATTTTGTGTCATGACTGGGCATAAATAATATCCTTTATTTACATATCATGCAACCTTTTAAACATTTTTGGGGTTGTTCCCAAACTTGGCAAAGACAACTTTTTGAAAAATCTCACATAAAGTTTTACACTTTTATTTATTTATTTATTTATTTTACAACATCTGTGGTGATACTTCAGTAGCACATTTACTTAAATATTTCATTGTTTCATGCTGTTCCTTATTTATTATTAAACAGGCTCAAGTACAGATATTAGTGAGGACTGGGAAAAGGACATTGATTTAGATATGACAGAGGAAGAAGTTCAGCTAGCGCTGTCAAATATGGAAGCATTTGGAGAAGTAAGTCTTGTTTGGTCTTGACCCATTTTACTTATTTCTGAAGTCATCTATCAATCTATTTTTCACAACTCCGTTATTGTGGTCTGGGTTACAGGGAGCAGAGTATCTGTCAGAGCAGCAGCACGTGTAAAGAAGGCATCCGCTTGAAGTAGAATTTATTAGTTATGTTCGGCAGGTGTCTGTATTTGTATGTGTCTGCTAAAGCAGTAAACGTCTTCTTTGTGAATAGTTCGGGCCTTCTTAACTCTGCTACTGACGTGTAACAGTGTTAGCTCACTGTAACCTTCACTAGAATAATGGATTTTGAAAATGATCAAATGTAGATCATGTAAAGTATTCATTTATGTATGATTCCAGAATTCTTATTATTTTGTTTTTTGCATGGATACATGGACTGAGGAGAAGTGCCTGTAATGTCTAGATATTTACTGTATGTCTGGTTAAAGTGGTTTGCTTCAGTTTCAGTATGTAATTATAGCTTATTTATAAAACTTTGTGGTTTTTTTTTCCCTCAGCTGGATGAAGAGGATTGGAAGGATTGGGAATAAAGATTACTAAATGTTGTTAACACAAAACATGACAAGGAAAGCACCTTTGCTTGCTAATTATTAGCGATTACTATTTACCTGTTAGCTGCTGTTTCTTCCCCAACAGTTTGAAGAAGTCCTTAAACATCTAGCCAATTTTTATAATATCCTTATAAAAATATTTATTGTAATATAAAATTTTCCCAGATTTTACACACCTTATTTTAAAGGGTCATTTTCAATTAATCTGATTTGGATGCTGACCATTGATATGATTTCATAAGTCTAGTGTATTATAATGGACTCTTTAAAATGCTGCCATCTTTAAAAGCAGGTCTGATGTGGAGAAATAATTTGAGTTAAAGGAAATGCTTAGTAATGAAAAGACATGATGATAATATGCTGGGTTTTTTTTAATTATATGGCCTGACCCTGTATTGTAAAATATATAAATATTTAAAACTCTCCTTCACATGTTAAGTGGGTATTATACCTGCAGCTAAGTATAAAAAGCAAAATTTGCTAATTGCTGTATAGTATACATTGTTGAGAATATATAATATAAGGAGTTATCATTTTTTGTTTGTTTTTCATACCTATTATTAAAAGTGAAATCCTTGTAAATCATCTTTGTACTCGATTCTACATTTGGGATTCAAAGAATATACTTTAATGCAAAAAATGTACATTTCTTTTCTGTGTGTGCTTGAGTATTCTTTTATATTGCTATTTTTATTCACAGATTCATTCTGTGATGTATAAAGTAACAATTGTTATGATTCTATAAGCTTTCTGTTTAGGGCATCACTGTGCCATTTTGTTCTCAAATGTGATCATTCAATACGGAACAGAGCATGCCAGACTCTGTAGATACTGTGGTAAGCTCATTTTCCAAAGAACAATTTTTAAAAATTGTTACATCTTCTAAGTGCTGCTTCTTAACAAATTTCCTGTCTGTTATGCATGCTGGTCCAATTGAATAAGCAACATGGTTGGTTAATACATTCTACTTTTAGTTAAATGTCTTTGTTAAATGTTATCTCAATGATAATTTTGCGTAATTGTCTTATTCATGTTTGTGTATTTATATTTGAAATTGAAATCATTATTATTTTAGCATTGGATAGCTGACGACCAGTCATTTTACTCTTTAGACATGATAAAAATGCAACTGAGCTAGAATCAATCTTCATGTAAGATCTTACTGATCTCTACTGACATTATTGTGTGATGTTTTGTTTTTAAACGAAATTATAAGGTGCCAAATATTTTACACCACTTAGGACTTCACCAGAGACTGTATTTCTAATACTTGGTTTTTCAAATTTAGATGGCAATATTTCATGAAAATGGAATGTTTTGATGTAATTAGAAATTAAAAACCAGGACATATTTGAATTTTACAATAGCACTCATTTGCAACTACTGTTTGTAATTTGCAGATAATGAATAGTGAAGAGTATAAAAATCCCAAGTATAACATTGCGGTTTGAGAGTAAGTGTAATCTATGTGCAGGTTAGTTTTGTTGAAGTTTTTTTAAACAGTGTCTGATTTTGATTTTTTTTTTCTTATCTTTTGTTCTTTTATTGTATGTTATATTGAATATGGGTCCAAAAAAACTAAAAAGTCTGTCAGTTTTCTTTCCAGCAGTGCTTTTTCATTTTGGTTAATTAAAAACAATAAGTAGTATCTTTTACAGGTTCAGTATGACCAAGATGTGTGAAATCAGTACAACTCCTTTCATACATTTAGTCTCTCACAGGTATTTTCTAGTTGCTGCCCTGATGGAATATGGGAAGAAAATTGGAGTAAATTATCCTGTCCTAAACTTGGAAAGTACTGTCTTTGTGTGAGTGTGAATAAAAGTGTAAATCTGCAATATGTCACAGTAGCCTTAAGTAAAACACTTTTACGTTAATGAGGGTGAGTCAATTATAAAAGATTTGGAAGGTGGAGTCTACAAGTGTATGAGCATCTAAGTGCTTTTCAAGAACAAGCACAAAAGTTAATTTTGCTTGTTTAAAAAATGTAGCTATATTAAAATTTCTGAAAATGGGAGCATCGCTGAGAATTGGAATCTTTTAAGCTTTGGCCACCAAACATGGTTGCGTCCTTTCTGCTTTCACACTATTAATTTAAAGCTCTTACTATGGAAGCTGGAGCAGTGCACTAAGGTTGCAGTGAAGTAATATTATAAAATGGCTAGCGTACATTATCAGATTTTGATGCCTCCTTCCTGACTTTGCTGTATTTCTTTTTATTTTCCATTATTTTTTTATTTATCTGGATCTAGTGTTTGAATATATTGTTCAAAACTGTATTTGTCTAAACAATTTCAGAAATAGGGCAAAAACAACACTAGAGATCTGCTTCTCACTCGCCAACTTCACATACAGCAGTAACATCCGTGATCACTGAACTTTTACCATACTTTTGGCACCCTCACCCCATATCTGGCACTCTGGTACTCTGGAGAGATGTGGACTCTGGTCCTGGTACTGTTGTGTGCACCCTATAAACCTGGGAAAGTAATCTAATCATGCCTGTAAGTCAGAACAAGACAATCCTAGGTAACCTCTTTGGGTAATGTAAAATTGGATGTAGGATTGTATCTTGCATCTAAACCATTTTGAAAGTTATATTAATAAAAATTGTGTAACGGCCATGTCATGTTGTATTTGATCCTTTTGTTAACTTTACCTCTGTGCTTGCTTCAATACAGCACCTATTCTGTACTCTACAAATAATTGTCTTACAGTTAAACAATTGTAATTTACCCTCATAAAGTCATCTTGGATAAAGCTTTTTGCATGTTATGTATTAACTAGCTGTGAAGCCTGTCTAAAACAGATTGATATCTAGGTGATCAACATAGACCTTAGGATTACCGTTTGCAGTGCAGCATGTATTGCAATGTTTTTTTGCAATGCATTTAATATAAAAATGCATTGCATTAATTATTCCAACAGATGGCACATCACAGCCGGGTAGTAATAAAATGCATTGCATCTGTCATACCAACAGCTGGCACATAACAACTGTTTGTAGTAATAAAATGCATTGCATTTATTATTTCAACAGATGGCCCATCATAAACATAAGCACTGTTTTACATGAATCCTATACAAAATGGCATATAACAGAGACATACTAACTGGAAGGACACACAGATACACAGACACAAACGCAGCGCACTTGGCCTTTTATTAAGGTGGATAAGCTGATTTCAGCCTGCCCAGTAGTTAATCTCTATTGGACATATTCAGAGATAATATTTGCAGTGTAGTGTGTTCGTCCGGTTGCTATGTCTTTGTTATATGCCAGTAAGATGTGCTACCCATCTAAGAGGGGTTGAAATCTAAGTAATCAACATAGACCTCAGTGTTAACGTTTGCAGTGCAGCAACTATTGGAATGTGTTTTGTAATGCATGTAGTAATAAAATATGTTGTTGGATTTGACATTTCAACAGATAGTGTATCACAAACATTTGTAGTAATAAAATGCATTGCTATAAATGTTTGTAATGTGCCACACATTGCCTTTTGTTGCGCCTTTTGTTTGTAAGTGTTTGTGATTCGCCATCTGTTGGATTATAGAGGCATAGCAAACACACAGACACTTGTCCACTTATTAAGGAGTTGAACATCAGTGGTCCAGATTATGCACAACCATCACAGACACCATAGTCAGAGATCTGGTCTCCTAAGTTACTGCACTGTCTGAGCTTCAAACATTTTAGCAAGTAAACAAATGTGCTTATTTGAAAATGATTCAAGGTTGTAACCTTTTTATTTGTATGTCCACCATCTTAAAAACTATTACATTTGGTTTCCATGTCAAATCTGCTAACAACTGAAGGACTACCAACCCTTCAACCCTTAGTCTGATAAATAAAGTGTTTACTATACTAGTGTAACCTTGAAAGAATGCATTTGCAGGCATGGCTGAAAAACATAAAAAGCCAATAATATATTTTTATATCTATCTGGCAAATTACACCAAAGTGGATGTTATGTCTAGACTAAAATACTGCAAGAGATTTGTTTCATGTCAGCATTTAAACTGATGCTCAGTGATATACTTTCCATCTAACATTTTAGGATTAACTAAACCAGCAACAATCTTTTATGGATATAAAAAACAAAGTCCAATCAAACTCTGGTCCATATCTCTCTATGGCACTGTCATGATAAGCAACTCACTGATTTTAGCCTTTTTTGATCACGGTTGCAGACCCCTACCATCCATTACATGATCTTATAAATCATATTATGACTCTTAAGTAGTAATAGAAGGAGATGTTTAATCACATACCAGTATTCACAAAGGCTTTGCTTTGCTGTTTTCTCTGCATTTTAGTAATTCAGATGCTTCAAAGTTCTGTTTGAAGTTCACATACTATATTTATTGTCCCTTGTATCCAAAATGCAGGCATACAAAAAATAAGACAGTGGACTGTTGAACGCAACCTTGTATAAGAGTCTTAATACAAAAGCCATAATTTCCTGTAGTTCATTTTGTTTCCACCTGATAATATTATGTTAATACATTTTCATTTTGAAAACTATTTTTGTATGCCGTTTCTTCATAATGAACAAGTATATGCTTGGTGTTTAAACAGAGAAGTGATGTAAGGGATTTTCCTCACAGTGCTTGGTGTGCAAACCTTGTCATACTCTTTTTGGCCAATTGTATTCCTATATGTATTGTTTATTAACTGTACAGATATAATCAAACTAAAAAATTGAACCAGAGAAGTACATTGTCACGGGACCTTTTCAAGTGTAAAATCTGGCCTCTTCCACACTGTTGTATTTTTTTCCACTGCTTCTGTTTGATATCCACAAGTAACATTGCTGTGTACTTCATCCTCGTAGGTCATACTCCTGACCATGGCATCCACTGACAAGTCTTCACAAGAAATGAAAGCTGTGCGCATGAAAATAGAAAGTTCTTTTTAAGAGTTTATACCATAGGCTTGATTGCACACCATGGGGTTCATTAGTTACCAATGTTTGAAAGCAATAGCTGAAAATACAGTAGTTGATTGGCCAAATACAGTAGAGCCTTAAAAAAATCAAAGTAATTCAATAACCTATTGTCTGCAAATAAAATCATAGTAAAATATAAATCTGTACATTAAAATGCTAAGGGTTGTCACACCTTGACCTTGGTCTTAATTGAGAAGTTATGACATGATACTTTTAACATGATCCAAGAGTTGAAGGTGTGGCTACTTTGGTCATGTAATTGGGCTTCAGGTCCTTCTCATGGTTAGTGGTGGTGTTTCCACATTCCGTGGCAGAAATGAAAAGAACAGTGGCATGGACATGCAGCATGGCTGATGGGAAAGAAACCATGGGGACATCTGCTGACAGTTAAACGTATTGCATAGGTCAGCTGATCATTCTCATTGCAAACACAAATCTACACTCTGAGTGCAAGAGAAAGTAATAACCAAGGAACTGGAGGTGCAGGCTAACTCCACCATGTTATTGGGCGTTAGCTCCTTCTCATTTCCTAGTAGTTCAAAAAGGAATACGCTACTTGCACTGTGAAGTACATCCTCATCAGACTGAGAAAACCATAGACGTGGAATAATCTACCAAGTGGTGTGGCAGACAGTAGGACTTTGGGATCTTTCAAAACTAGACTTGATGTAATTTTGGAAGAATTAAATGAGCTTTGTAGGGCTGAATGGCGTGTTCTTCTCTAGATTGTTCTTATTTTCTGACAGAAACACTTAACCAGGAGTAAAGTAATTTGAAACAATGGGCTTCCTGCTGAAAAGAAAGTCAAAGGCACATATAAGTATCTGGTTTAAGATAATAGACTGATACTGGGAAGTTTTGGAAAGGGGCAAAAGAAAAAACTTTATTGGGGCATTTTAGTGTGAAGGGAAAATGACCTTGGAGACATTCAGAGTAATCATGGAATTGTCTATAAGATTACAGTTCCAATGTTATTATTTTCTTTCATTTTCCAAAGACATGCACCTTGGGTTCATTTGCTTCTCTAAATGTTTCCTTTGTGTGTGTGAGTGAGTGAGCCAGAGGATGGACTGACGTCTATGGCTTCTTCCTATCTCATGCCTGTTGCTGCCAGGATAAACCCAACCTCCAAGCAGTTTCAGAATGGTATGCTGTGCTTTCAAGTATATTCAGTTGAAGTCACTAGTTGGCTTCTAAAATTATTAAAATAATTTTGATAATGTACTATGCATTGCCCCTTTTTTCTGTTTTTATTGCCACATTGAATGTTTTAATTTATACATTTAACTGGGTAGCATAGTGCTTGGCATTGCTCCCTCACCGCGTCACTGGCCCCAGTTGGAATCTGGCATCAGTTGTTGAAGCGTGGAGCGTACACACTCTTCTGATGTACAAGTTATATAGTACATAGTTGACTGACATCTCCATATTGGCCCTAACATATTAAGTTGACTGACATCTCCATATTGGCTCTATTTCAGCAAATATGAGTAAATGTCTCATTCATGGTTTATTCCTACCTTGTACCCAACAGTCGTCAGATCACAACCACCCTGTAATGAATTAAGTGGGTCCAATAAATGGATGGATGGTTGTTTCCTTAAGCCCCCTTTCTATATATGTAGGTCAATGTGATGCACTTGATTTGTGCAAATGAAAATGAATTTTAAATATTTACTCCCACTGAACCTGTCTGCATTCTGTATTTCATGTTTATTTTACATTCTGTCTTTTGAATGGTAACATCAACATAATTTAACTTCGATAAACAAACATATTAGCAGCTATATACACAATCTTAGGTTAGGTAGACTTCATAACTGCAGAGGAAAATGTGTGTGCAGCAAGAAAGTAGAAAACCAACATACTGTTCTAAACATTCAGGAAAACAAGTGAACAAATGAGAAATGATATCCATTTTTACAATCTGGACATAAGCCTAGTATTATTACAGATAAAAATATTGAATTATAAAACTATGATATAACATCTCAAAGAGTTCAAAAAGGTTAAAGAAGTGTGAATAAAAGGTTTTTAAATCTATTGCTTGTAAGCCTTAGAAATCTATATCTACAGCCTGATGGCAATGTTTGAAACTTTAGCAAAAGAAAATGGCTACTGTCTGACAAAACTGAATCTGACCTTTTAATAATGGAGTTTAAACTTAATATGTACAGTTTACTAATATTAACAATGTGTATAGAATTAGCTAATTACCACCTCTAAAGTGAATGTGGGTGTGGGCATGGGCATGTGTGTGTTCAAAAAACAGAGAGCCCCATCCAGGGTTGGTTCCTTCCATATATCCAGTACTGCTGAAGTAGGCAGCCCCTGTGACCATGAATTTGGTCATTTATTTATGGATGGATGGATGGATCTTTATTCCTAACTAAAAGCAGAACGTGTACTCCAACCATTAAATGGAATCGATCGACATCACAAAGAATGCAATGTTATTCGGCCAGTAGTTAACTAAAGCAGCAAGACAGCCCCTGAATCTGCTACTATCAACATCCACATTTATTTTCTGCTAAAGGCAAATAAGATGCAGTAATCATTCACTGTTGCTAATTATTGTGGTAGGTGAGAGAAAGCTGTGATGTAATAGGCTAGAGTTTTAAGGGCTTTATGAGGCTTATGTAAAATGTTTTCATAAAAATCACAGATATATATGCTTCATGTGTTGCATACAGCAGCACACTTGTTGACAGAAATCACATTTAAAGTGCACATTCCATAATCAGGGAAGAAATGTTTTTATAATGAATTCAATTTGAATTTGTCTCTTTCTGACTTGCAAAGCAAAAAAAAACTGACACTTGATACTTCATTAGCTTGGGTCTCAATTTAAACATGTGGGAAGTGCACCTTTGGTTATAAACTTTTTGAACACGTTATGAACAACAGACAACTTTCAATAAAAGCAAATCTCTAAATTAACATAAGCCACAATAAATAATAATAATAATAATTCATTATATTTATATATCAGGGTGTTCATAAGAAATGTAATGATTTACTTCATGAGGTAGAAGTACATAATAATCAAGAATAGTTGCATCAATTGATTGAAATACTATCCATCCAGCCATTGTCTCCCGCTTATCCGAGGTCGGGTCGCGGGGGCAGCAGCTTGAGCAGAGATGCCCAGACTTCCCTCTCCCCAGCCACTTCTTCTAGCTCTTCCGGGAGAATCCCAAGGCGTTCCCAGGCCAGTCGAGAGACATAGTCCCTCCAACGTGTCCTGGGTCTTCCCTGGGGCCTCCTCCCGGTTAGACGTGCCTGGAACACCTCACCAGGGAGGCGTCCAGGAGGCATCCTGATCAGATGCCCAAGCCACCTCATCTGACTCCTCTCGATGCGGAGGAGCAGCGGCTCTACTCTGAGCCCCTCCCGGATGACTGAGCTTCTCACCCTATCTTTAAGGGAAAGCCCAGACACCCTGCGGAGGAAACTCATTTCAGCCGCTTGTATTCGCGATCTCGTTCTTTCGGTCACTACCCATAGCTCATGACCATAGGTGAGGGTAGGAACATAGATCGACTGGTAAATTGAGAGCTTCGCCTTGCGGCTCAGCTCCTTTTTCACCACGACAGACCGATGCAGCGCCCGCATTACTGCGGATGCCGCACCGATCCGCCTGTCGATCTCACGCTCCATTCTTCCCTCACTCGTGAACAAGACCCCGAGATACTTGAACTCCTCCACTTGGGGCAGGATCTCGCTACCAACCCTGAGAGGGCACTCCACCCTTTTCTGGCTGAGGACCATGGTCTCGGATTTGGAGGTGCTGATTCTCATCCCAGCCGCTTCACACTCGGCTGCGAACCGATCCAGAGAGAGCTGAAGATCACGGCCTGATGAAGCAAACAGGACAACATCATCTGCAAAAAGCAGTGACCCAATCCTGAGTCCACCAAACCGGACCCCCTCAACGCCCTGGCTGCGCCTAGAAATTCTGTCCATAAAAGTTATGAACAGAATCGGTGACAAAGGGCAGCCCTGGTGGAGTCCAACTCTCACTGGAAACGGGTTCGACTTACTGCCGGCAATGCGGACCAAGCTCTGGCACCGATCGTACAGGGACCGAACAGCCCTTATCAGGGGGGCCGGTACCCCATACTCTCGGAGTACCCCCCACAGGATTCCCCGAGGGACATGGTCGAACGCCTTTTCCAAGTCCACAAAACACATGTAGACTGGTTGGGCAAACTCCCATGCACCCTCCAGGATCCTGCTAAGGGTATAGAGCTGGTCCACTGTTCCGCGACCAGGACGAAAACCACACCGTTCCTCCTGAATCCGAGGCTCGACTATCCGACGGACCCTCCTCTCCAGGACCCCTGAATAGACTTTTCCAGGGAGGCTGAGGAGTGTGATCCCTCTGTAGTTGGAACACACCCTCCGATCCCCCTTCTTAAAGAGGGGGACTACCACCCCGGTCTGCCAATCCAGAGGCACTGTCCCTGATGTCCATGCGATGTTGCAGAGGCGTGTCAACCAAGACAGTCCTACAACATCCAGAGCCTTGAGGAACTCCAGGGGGAATCTCATCCACCCCCGGGGCCCTGCCACCAAGGAGTTTTTTGACCATCTCGGTGACCTCAGTCCCAGAGATGGGGGAGCCCACCTCTGAGTCCCCAGGCTCTGCTTCCTCAATGGAAGGCATGTTAATGGGATTGAGGAGGTCTTCGAAGTACTCCCCCCACCGACCCACAACGTCCCGAGTCGAGGTCAGCAGCGCACCATCCCCACCATATACAGTGTTGACACTGCACTGCTTCCCCTTCCTGAGACGCCGGATGGTGGACCAGAATCTCCTCGAAGCCGTCCGAAAGTCGTTCTCCATGGCCTCCCCAAACTCCTCCCACGCCCGAGTTTTTGCCTCAGCAACCACCAAAGCCGCATTCCCGCTTGGCCTGCCGGTACCTATCAGCTGCCTCCAGGGTCCCACAGGACAAAAGGGTCCTGTAGGACTCCTTCTTCAGCTTGACGGCATCCTTCACCGCCGGTGTCCACCAACGGGTTCGGGGATTGTCGCCACGACAGGCACCGACCACCTTACGGCCACAGCTCCGGTCAGCTGCATCAACAATAAAGGAACGGAACATGGCCCATTCGGACTCAATGTCCCCTACCTCCCTCGGGATGTGGTCGAAGTTCTGCCGGAGGTGGGAGTTGAAGCTACTTCTGACAGGGGGCTCTGCCAGACGTTCCCAGCAGACCCTCACAACACGTTTGGGCCTACCACGCCTGACCGGCATCCTCCCCCACTATCGAAGCCAACTCACCACCAGGTGGTGATCAGTTGACAGCTCCGCCCCTCTCTTCACCCGAGTGTCCAAGACATGTGGCCGCAAGTCCAACGACACAACCACAAAGTCGATCATCGAACTGAGGCCTAGGGTGTCCTGGTGCCAAGTGCACATATGAACACCCCTATGCTTGAACATGGTGTTCGTTATGGACAATCCGTGACGAGCACAGAAGTCCAATAACAAAACACCGCTCGGGTTCAGATCGGGGGGGCCATTCCTCCCAATCACGCCCTTCCAGGTCTCACTGTCATTGCCCACGTGAGCATTGAAGTCTCCCAGCAGAACGAGGGAGTCCCCAGAAGGTATGCCCTCTAGCACCCCCTCCAGGGACTCCAAAAAGGGTGGGTACTCTGAACTGCTGTTCGGTGCATACGCACAAACAACAGTTAGGACCCGTCCCCCCACCCGAAGGCGAAGGGAGGCTACCCTCTCGTCCACCGGGGTAAACCCCAATGTACAGGCTCCAAGTCGGGGGGCAATAAGTATACCCACACCCGCTCTGCGCCTCTCACCGGGGGCAACTCCAGAGTGGTACAGAGTCCAGCCCCTCTCAAGGATATTGGTTCCAGAGTCCAAGCTGTGCGTCGAGGTGAGTCCGACTATATCTAGCCGGAACCTCTCAACTTCGCGCACTAGCTCAGGCTCCTTCCCCTTCAGAGAGGTGACATTCCACGTCCCAAGAGCCAGCTTCTGTAGCCGAGGATCGGACCGCCAAGGTCCCCGCCTTCGGCCACCACCCAACTCACACTGCGCCCGACCTCCTTGGCCCGTCCCATAGGTGGTGAGTCCATGGGAAGGGGGACCCACGTTGCCTCTTCGGGCTGTGCCCGGCTGAGCCCCATGGGTGCAGGCCCGGCCACCAGGCGCTCGCCATCGAGCCCCACCTCCAGGCCTGGCTCCAGAGTGGGGCCCCGGTGACCCGCGTCCGGGCAAGGGAAAACGCCGTCCAAAATTGTTTTCCATCATAGGAGGTTTGTTTAACCGCCACCTTATCGTGGTGGAGGGGTTTGCGTGTCCCAATGATCCTAGGAGCTCTGTTGTCCGGGGCTTTATGCCCCTGGTAGGGCCACCCAAGGCAAACTGGTCCTAGGTGAGGGATGAGACAAAGAGCGGTTAAACAAACCTCCTATGATGATGATTGAAATACTAAAATAGACTAAAAGTCTAAATATTCTCGATTGTAATGGAAAGTTGTCATTTTTGATCCTCTGATGGGGTCCATAGAGGGATGGATCCCTAATAAGGGATTAGAAACCAAAAAATAAAAAACATTATCAAATAGTTTAAAATGGTACCCCACATGCGTATTTTTGAAATTTGTCAATTTTAACCTTGTGGAAGCGAGCTAGGGCTGCTGGTAAAGAACCAGATATAAAAAACAATTTGCATATTCCTGATCTGTAACCTTGTAATAGCATAAAACAACACTCCAAATGCTTACATTACTGATCCTAACTTTTTCAAACTATTGTAGAATGGATTAACTTTGAACCCTTCTATCGCATTAGGGGATGAACTCCTGGGGTCATGCTCAACTTCACGTCCTTGTGATCATTTTTGCTGAAGACACCTATTGGTTTATTCATTATCATTATTTAAAGAGGTTCTGTAAAAAGCCAAATTTCCCCTGGAGATAGATAGATAGATAGATAGATAGGACAAATCTATCTATCTATCTATCTATCTATCTATCTATCTATCTATCTATCTATCTATCTATCTATCTATCTATCTATCTATCTATCTATCTATCTATCTATCATGAGGGTGTAATTTACTGCTCAAAATATGATCAAAAGATTGTCTATAAATTACTGTTTTGGGTCAAAAATAGGTGGGAGCCCCAAAAAGCTTGACATCTTGCATAACTAGACATCAAGAATCATCAAACAGTGTATCATATGTTGGCATTCTCACACTTGTGAGTCAGGAGGCACCGGATAAAAAGGAAGTGAAGTATTTCTTATAAACACAATAAAATAAAATTTAAGAAAAGATGGCAATCCATGGCAAAATACATACTTAATGGTTAACAACTTAAAATCAGACAACTTAAAATTGATAAGCACCTCGTGTTGTCTTTTTACCTGTAATCCAGTCGATCATTGCTTTCATCTTCATTTCCTGATTTAGTGGTCTGAAGAATCAAAAATTTTAAAAGCATGCAGTTAAAATTATTAGGGCTGACACAGATGATTTGGTAAGTATGTGTCAGAGGGTAATGTTTAAAAAAACGGGACGTTTTCTCAGCCGATGACAGGCACCCATTATGCTCAGAACATAACTTCAGTAAATTAGGAAAGATAGCTGCTTTAAAGAACCACTCAAACTGCTAGAGATATTCCTTTCTTTCCAGTGCCACACATCATCTTAATAAGGAATGATGGAGATAATAAAAAAGCTAGGAGTGTGCAGTTTTTCACATATATCACATAACCGGTTTAGGTAAAAAATGTACCATCAAACTGGTAGAAATAGTGAGTGGAGAATTTGTGTAAATAAATTACAAATTTTAACCTGTCTTGTTTGTTTTTTGCATTTTTTTTATTTATTCCATTTCCATCTGTTATTGGATGCAACTGAGATAACAAATTTAATGTTTTCACGCATAAATATAACTAAATAAAAATCTTAAACCTATATACAGTACAGTAGCACCTTTCCTACATAAAAAATAGTTCAGATTGCTTTACTGGGAATTAAAAGAAGAAAACACAGGTAAAATACACGCTAATATTTAAAAGTAAAATGAGAAGAATACACAAGTTGCATTTTTCTTACAATTTTCAGCAGGTCCTGGAGTCAAGGCAATAATACGTTATGTAAAGGTGGAAGCAGTCAAACCATTTTCAATGTTATACACAAGAAGGAAGATTTAAAAATCAACTCGAAAGTTAACTAAAAGGAATTTAAGAACTGGTGTTCAAGAACTAAGTTGTAGTTATCATATTTAAAAAAAAATGTAGAATGACTGATTTTCAAATTATTTATCTTCTTTGCACCTAAAGTAACATAATTAATTGAATAGAGTGCACCTATGGGCAATGAAGTTGTTCACCTTGTCAAGTTAAACCTTCTTTCTTCAAAACAATTCCTAATCCTTAGGAAAAATAGAAAACAACATCATGAAGAGAAGGGACCATTCATTTACATTTATTTGCTTAGCAGGTGATTTTTATCCAGAGTGACAAATAAAAGAGGTCAATGTATGTGAGTAAACATCAGTCTGGGGGGCTGTTTGGGATAGATTGTTACAGGACTAGGTTAGCCACCACAAGTGAAGAAATCAGAACAAAAATACAAGTTGTGGTAACAATTCCTAGATTATAAATCCTAACAGCTAGTATCAGCCATACAGAAAATCACGAAACAAGAGTCTTCAAAACACTTTGAGGGTGTCAGAATTCAGAATGGAGGTGGGCAGCTTATTCCACTAGCTAGGAGCTACACATGAAAAAAGTTTGGACTGAGATTTGATACCATGCAGAGCTGGCATCACCAGATGCATCTCATCAGCAGACCTGAGTGTTTGAGAATGAGCAAAGGACTTTGCAAGTGTCTCTGTGTTTATAGATGCTGATCCATTGACTACGCTGTAGGTAAGCATCAAGGATTTGAACTTAATAAGGGCTGCTACAGGGAGCTATTGTAGTGATCTGAAGAGAAATGTGCCTGCTTCAGCTGATTGAACACGAGATTTGTCATTAAATCTTTTGCATTCAGAATGTAACCTGTAAAAGAAAATATATTAAACACATTAAAATTCTGAAAAGCATAGTAAAATCACTTTTAAAGTGACAGACAATAGGCAAATTTACACACACCATGCCGATAATAGCACTATTTATTGAGGTCACCAAGAAGCCTATGGCAATTCTTAAGGTAACTTAATCTTCTGAGGATGAGGTAGGACACATTGTGCATAAGAAAACAATCACTTGGGTGCTTACCAAAACTGGGCTTTGTAAGACAGTGTGGCATGTGGCTGGGGGTGGTACCCAGCTGGTACGCCCAGGAGGACCAGAGGAGTGGGGGCCACGGGTTCAGAGCTTTGAAGCTCAACCCTGGAGGGGCCCGTGGTCACCGCCAGGGGGCGTCTCAATGCCTGGGGAGCCCTGGACCTCAGCACTTCCCCCACACCAGGACGTGACGGGGGAAAGAGAAGCAGGGACACCCGGAGTGCTTCCGGGGATACAGCTGGCACTTCCACCACACTGGGGCGTGTCGGTGGAAGATTGCCGGAGCACACCTGGAGCACATCTGGGGGAACATAAAAGGGGCCGCCTCCCTTCATTCAGGGCTGGAGTCGGGTGGAAGAGGACAAGGTCTGAGAGAGGAAAGAGGCAGTCTGAAGAGAGGCAAGGCATTGTGGAAAGAGGCCTGGACTTGTGGGGTGATTGGTGCTGCGGTACTGGGTTGTGCTTTTCTGGGAATTGTAAATAAACGTGTGTTGGACTTTAAACGATGTCCGTCTGTCTGTGTCCAGGCTATTTCACACAACAGTAACAAAAGAATAGCCAATGTGGAGAAAAGTTTACATCACAACTCAACTAGTTTGCCAGAGGGCATATGTTAAACTAAATTAAAGTGGAAGATGATTTTATGTTTGAAGAAGACTTAAAATGTATTCTTTTTTTCTTTATTTGTTAAATATTAAGCAAAATCACAGCCTGACAACAAGCTGCAATGGAGATACATCTCAGTGTCAGGGTCCCAGAAAAGTTGTAAAGAGAAAAGTTAACTACACTTACAAAGAACATTATAGTGGAGAATTGTGGAGCAGGTCAGTCAAAGATCAATCGTCATTTTATTGAATGTGGCAACAGTTGAAGTATGATGGACACAATTTTTTTTTTTCATTTATTCAGATGAATCTATTTTTTTTTTTATTCTGCATAATGAAGTTCTTTCTTTATATAAAAGACACTCGTGTCATACTACAATGAATTTAAAGGTGAATGCTATTTATAGCCATTGTAAATAAATATAATTTACTATAAACACTGTACCGCTTACCATGAAAAGCAGATGGAAAGATGAAATATATATAATATTTTGTTCAATATATCCTCTGAAAAATAGAAAAATCAGCAAACGATCCTGAATATGATTTTTTTTTTCAGAATAAAAACAATCAAATACCAAATACATTTTCAAATTAAGCATGGTTACATTCTGCATGTTTTACAACCTAAGGATCTTATTGTTTTTGCTTTTCAAAAGAGTATTTTTACTTTCTATAAGAAATGGTTGTTTGCTGCTTCAGAATAATACACTTTTAAAATGTGATGTAGTGGTAGATACAACATTATATAAGTGAAAGTTGTCATAATGGAAATGTTCATCATCAGGTGTGTGGTGTCTGAACCACCAACTTAAGTTTCAATGGCAATGTGAGGCAGTTGTGTGAATTCTTCACCTGCAATACAAAGACAAGTAGTAAGCAAGCATGAATTATATTCAGATGGATATTTGATTTCACAACATAGAGCAGATTCAGAAACACTTCCATCCTCTTCACTTTCTGCACAATTTGTGCTGTAGATTTAATTTTAAATGGATAACTTTGCAATTTTTGTCCATCAATCTATACTCAATGACAAAGTGAAAACATGATTTCAAAAAGGTTTGCAAATTTATTAAAAATCAAAAGCTGAAATCTTACTCATATATGGTGTGTATTCAGCTCCCTTATTCAGTTCTTTGCAGAAGTCCTTTTGGCAACAATTACACCTGCAAGTCTTCTAGGTAAGTCTCGGCAAGCTTTGAACACCTGGATTTGGGTGACAGTTTATCTCCATTCTTTCTGGAAGATTGGATGTGAAATGTCTGTAAACTTCAGGTCCCTTCACAGATGTTCTGTGGGGTTTAATTCTGGGTTTTGACTGGAACACATAAAGACAGTTAAAAACTTTTCCAATCCGGCGATGTCTTTGCTGTATGCTTTGGGTCATTACCTTCTAAAAGGTGAACTACTGCATCTCTCAGTCTGAGGTCGTGTGCACTATGAAGCAGTTTTTCTTCAAGGATCTCGCTGTATTTGGCTGCATTCATTCTTCTCTCAATTCTGAACTGTCTCCTGTCAATTTCGCTGAGAAGCACCAACCATAGCATGCTGCTGCCATCACCATGTTTCACTGTAGAGATGGTACTCAGCAGGTGATGAGCAGTGCCTGGTCTTCACCAGATGTAGTGCTTGAAGTTGTGCTTAAAGAGTTCAATTTTTGACCCATCAAATGAGAAAATAATTTTCCTCCTGCTCTCTGAGTGCTATTTGGAAAACTTTTACTTGAGTGGTTTCTTAGATGCTCTACCCTAAACACCTGAGATGGTTGTCCTTTAGACAGGTATTCTCATCTCAGCAGAGGACTTCTGAAGCTCTCTTAGAGTGACCATTGGGTTCTAGGTCACTGGATAGTCCATTTAGCCGGATGGCCAATACTTGGAAGAGTACTGGTGGTTCCAGACTTCTTCCATTTCACTTATTGAGGCCACTGTGCTACTGGTAACACTCAGGGCTTCAGAAATGTTTTTATACCCTTGCCCTGACTTATGCATGACCACAATTTTATCACCGAGATCTGCAAAGAATTCCTTGAACTTTGTAGCTTTCTTCTGACACAGTGTTAAACTGTAGATCCTTTATTACACAGGTGTGTGCCTTTCTAAACAATTTCCAATCAAGATGTTTTGTGTGGTTATATTAATAAATGTACGAGTGGGTCTTATTTAGTTGGAAATTGTTGGACTGGATGGGTGTAGAGTCATCTCCTATGGTAAATCAAATTAACAATAATCATACCAAGAAAATTAAGTTCATATTTTTACCATTTGAAAATCACCTTAACCCTTTTTGCAAGTAAGTTCAAATTTATTTAAGATATTATCAAATGAATACATGTATACCATACCAGGATCCATCCATTTTCATTTGGATCAGCACATTGTCCAAGCCAGAATATGAATCCAACATTCTGAGCCTGTGAGATATTTGCACATATATGACTGTAAAAATTGTACACAAAACTAAAAGCAAGAAACAAACAAACAAAAACGAAAAACTATTGTAAAGTATGATTGAATTGTACAGAGATATCGCCACTCTTAAAAAAAGTTGAAGCACAACGAAAATAACTGTATGCATAATTAATATTCAAATATTTTCACTTTGTATCCATTATTTTACATTTATTGTATTACACTTAGAAGTACTGTAGTCTTCTAATACTTTATAAAAAGAATCCATTCCGACTCCGTTTATTCATTCTGTCTCGCTCTCACGTTTCGTTAACAATTGAGCCAAAATGGCGAGAGGCGACGTAAAACTTTGTTGCCGCCTTTAGCCCTCCTTTTTAATGACGCCACGAGGATCACAAAGATTGGTTGTTAATCTACATATTTAAATATGCCGGGAGAGCTTTGCTTCTGGATTGGGTAAAACGTATTGTCTCTCAATGTCGAATGTCATTTTCACGAGGGGGCGGACCCGTAGAGGTCTACAAGCGGTAAAGCTAGCTTTACTTCGTTTGGAGCTAAAATGGCGTTCACGACTCAAGGAACAAAGAAGAAAGTTTGCTATTATTATGACGGTAAGGTGAAACTCCAGGCTGTGTTCCGGGAGAAAAATTACAGCACGCTGGCATGGACATGGAATGTTTATTTAAGCCATCAGAGCAAGTCTGCTGTTGTGCAATTGGCCTCGTGAATCAGCATCCTACCGGGATCTGTAATATAGGTTGCGAGCGTGAGCGGCACAAGGAAGTTGACTTTAGAGGGGTGTCGCTCATCCATGTCCCTGTGCCGGCAACCTACCGGTTAGCGCCCGGTGTTGCCGGAGAACTTACACCACCATTTCTGTTTGATTGAAATGAAAAGGTTGATCATGCGATAACTGTAGTAAGGTTTACTGTTGTGTTGCATTAGTTTAAAATTATTACCCAACTTTGCTTCCACCATACTGGTAGGCCGATCAGTGATTTAGCTTGTGCCGGTTAGTGTATATTAAAAAAGGCACCCTATATAACTTTACAAAAGGATTCGGTTCTGCGCAGTTAAAACCACGCGACGGTCTCCGATATCTTACCTGGAGGATCAATGTTAAGGAATACCAAGTTCAGGCATCAATGGGTGCAGAGGTTTGCTCAGGCTTCAGCTTTTCACGTTTGCTAGATATCTTTCTTTTTCTGATTATAGAGTGTTTGCTTTGATTAGTGATATTTATTTTATATATATATAATAAATCAGCGTAAACGTATAAAAAAGCGTGTCTCATTTGTAGTTGCAGTGTGTGTTTACTGTATTTGCAATAGAGTACCATTTGCTTGATGCAAAAGTCGGTTCTTAGCCCTCTTAAGATCATACATCTTTTACATCAGCGTTGATCCTGATGTTTTGAAGTAAGTGATATTCATTTTGTTTTATCTTTGTGAACATTAATTGTTTTTCTCATTTAGTAAATATTTCTGGTTGCTTCTTTTATAACACTGATATTTAAATTTTCTGGTCATTTTTAATTAACAATGTTTTTTGTCATGCACCTTTTACCAATGCTTAGATGGTCATGGTTAACTTTCCTAAAATCAAACTAAAAGTAATAATTGGTCTTTTTTGCACAGTGTTGAAAGCTTAGCGCATGCAAGTAGGAAATTTCCCTATACTCTGTACATGTGACAATGTTGAACCTCTTGAGCTTGATGTGTGTTGTTGATATCCCTCTCAGTGCTGAATTCAGCTATCACTATAGCTAGTAGTGGTACTTTCTGGTCATTTTACGAAACTGAATGTGCCAGCAAAATAAGTTCGCCTTGGATCAGTTGTCCTACATATTCTTGGAAAATAATAATTTTATTTTAAGACCGCTGCTTTCATTGAATACATCATTATAGTTCATGGCATTTATTTACAAGAACGGTTACCATAATTTCAAAGTTTGATATAATACTAAGCAAAGAGTATATTATGTAACTCAATAAAAAAAGCTTATTTTAAAGAATAGCAATTCTGTATGTTTTAAAATCTTTACAAAGATCAAAATAAATAATAGACATTTTAGTGATTACAATTAAATACTTCAAGTAGTGCAGTGTTTTGTAAAATCTTAAAGTTAAGTTCTGTAAACAATATGAAAAAAAATACTGAGGTAGTACAAAGTAGTGTTACAAATGTCATTAAATTGTAATTTAACAAGGACTGCAATCTTTTGCAAGTAATATACATAAACAATTTTATAACAAATATTAAATGAACATTCATGTAAAAAGAACATAGTGCACATTTAATTTTAAATAAACTATCATGACTTTGTATCTTTTAAACTTTTTGCAAGAAAGGCTAGTATGTTAAGTAGCTCTTCCACAGGGCATACTTTTGTTGGGCTGCAAATAAGCCCTGATGTGCCAAATACTTACTTTGAAGCACAGCTGGAATTCTTTACCACACAGGAAAGTCACACCACTAAAAGAGTAACATACTATGGCGTATGGCAGCACACTTCTTGGGGACAGTTTAAAAATTGAGGGAGCAAAAGGAGCTCCAGTGCTGAAGACTTGTTCCTGATTGAATAGCAAAGAGTAAAACTAGCTTGTAGGTCAAAATAACTGCAGATCCCTGTCTTAATGCATTAAGCATTTAACTGATTACAAAAAACATTTTAACCTAAAGAAAAGTTAAGCAAAATAACACCTTTTATTGGCTAACTAGAAAGATTACAATATGCAATTTTTCAAGGCAACTCAGACCTGAATAAGGGACCTGAGTTGCCTCAAAATCTTGTATATTGTAATCTTTCTAGTTAGCCAATAAAAAGTGTTATTTTGCTTAACTTCTCACTACATCCATAATGGCTAACACGGTACAACACCCTAGTAATATAACCTAAGGAAAAAAAAAATGTACATCACATCCTGACTTCAAACTCAACAGTTTACAGGTTTATACTTATTAATGTTTCCATAATTTAGAAATGAGGTACATCCCAAAATGGTTTGTATTAACTTGCATGATGATCCTTTAAGCAGGGCTGGTCAACCCATTAGGTGACACAGGGGGCCGCCTAGGGCACCATCACCTAATGGGAGGTATTTCAGTAAGTAAAGGGGTAACTGCCCCAAACACGAACTGGGATTTCCTCACCTGTGGCTCCATGTGGACTTCAGCTTGCACTTTCTTTAAGTGTTTGACAAAATTGTTTGTGTTAGCCACTGTATCTTGTGGGTTTTCCATGCCCATTTGCTGCAAAAGGCAAAGTAATTCCAGACGCCACGCTGGCTGTCCTTATTGTCAATTAAATGTGGTAGTGAATGCTTTGAAGCCACTAAAGTTGCCATATTAACACCAGTAGGTGGGTTGGGCTGAAATGGGGCTGCAACTGCAAACGCGGTGACCTGGAAGTGTGTTCATAATGCAGACTGCAGAATCGATACCATGAAAAATGAGTATTAAAGTAATTTTAAAACAAGAAAATTTAATACTTTTGATAATCATACTATTTATATCAGAGTAATTGTGAAGCAGGAACCAAGATTTTTATGAAAATGGTCTTGTTTTACCACTTCTCCATTACTAGTGGAGGAAGCAAAGTTGCAATAAATATTGAAATTAGACAGTTCAATAAAAAGATGGATAGACTATTTTTTCAGTGTTTTTTAAAGTGCTTTGTTAAATTTGATCTTTCCTTTTGCCTCTGCCAGGAATACATTCAGAATACATATCCACTCTATAGTTAATTGTTTTAAATAACATTGTGTTTGTGTGGTTTTCCATCACTTTAAGAATACAGTAAACCTGAGAGAATATGTACTGGCTTGATAATGGTTAAAATTGCTCAGTACAGTATATTCAGTTGGCAGCTGCACAAATCTTATATCTGCGGCATATGTACAGTTGTAAAAAGCAGGTGCACATTCATGGTTTTATTTACCAGGATGTGACAAACTTATCATCTACTTCCGAACAACACCTAAAATTAGATAAATGTAACCTCAGGAGACAAATACAGTAATCCCTCGCTATATCACGCTTCGACTTTCGCGGCTTCACTCTATCACGGATTTTATATGTAAGCATATTTAAATATATATTGCGGATTTTTTGCTGGTTCGCGGATTTCTGAGGACAATGGGTCTTTTAATTTCTGGTACATGCTTCCTCAGTGGTGGCACGGTGGCGCAGTGGGTAGCGCTGCTGCCTCGCAGTTGGGAGACCTGAGGACCTGGGTTCACTTCCCGGGTCCTCCCTGCATGGAGTTTGCATGTTCTCCCCGTGTCTGCGTGGGTTTCCTCCAGGTGCTCCGGTTTCCTCCCACAGTCCAAAGACATGCAGGTTAGGTGGATTGGCGATTCTAAATTGGCCCTAGCGTGTGCTTGGTGTGTGGGTGTGTTTGTGTGTGTCCTGCGGTGGGTTGGCACCCTGCCCAGGATTGGTTCCTGCCTTGTGCCCTGTGTTGGCTGGGATTGGCTCCAGCAGACCCCCGTGACCCTGTGTTCGGATTCAGCGGGTCGGAAAATGGATGGATGGATGGATGCTTCCTCAGTTGGTTTGCCCTGTTGATTTCATACAAGGGACGCTATTGGCAGATGGCTGAGAAGCTAACCAACCAGAGTGCGTATTACGTATTAAATAAAACTCCTCAAATATATTGTGAGCACGGGGGCTGTTTGCACCCCTAGAGGATACGGCTGCTCCTCAAAAAACGCTGAAAGATTACCTTCACATTGCTGCCATCCTTGCTGGGCTTACACGTGGCTGCTTTGTCAAGCGATATGCTTCCTGCACAGTGCTTCGCATACTTAAAAGATCAAACAGCACATATTGATTTTTGATTGTTTACTTTTCTCTCTCTCTTGCTCTGACATTCTCTGCTCCTGACGGAGGGGGTGTGAGCAGGGGGGCTGTTCGCACACTGGCCTAGAGGATACGGATGCTCCTCTAAAAAATGCTGAAAGACTACTTTCACATTGCTCTCTTCCTAGCAGCTGCTTTATACGGCGGTGCTTCGCATACTTAAAAGCCAAACAGCCCTATTGATTTTTGTTTGATTTTTTCTCTCTCTCTCTCTGACATTCTCTGCTCCTGACGCGCACTCCTTTGAAGAGGAAGATATGTTTGCATTCTTTTAATTGTGAGACGGAACTGTCATCTCTGTCTTGTCATGGAGCACAGTTTAAACTTTTGAAAAAGACACAAATGTTTGTTTGCAGTGTTTGGATAAAGTTCCTGTCTCTCTACAACCTCCTGTGTTTCTGTGCAAATCTGTGACCCAAGCATGACAATATAAAAATAACCATATAAACATATGGTTTCTACTTCATGGATTTTCACCTTTCGCGGGGGGTTCTGGAATGCAACCCCCGCGATCGAGGAGGGATTACTGTAAATAATACTTAACAGATTTTATGGTATCATTATTTATTCATCAAGCCCAAGCCAGGTGTGAAAAAGTAAGTACACGCTGAGATTCACCATACTTTGCAGTAATAACTTTGAATTAGTAAATATTCTGTGTGGCTTTATCAGTATTTTATATTGTATCAAAAGAATGTTGGCGAATTCGTCAGCTGTACTGCATTAGCTTATTGATTTTCTTTTTTACTGAGAGCATTCATTTATGTACATCCCTCTTAAGATCATACCATAGCATCTCAGTGGAGCTGAAGTATGGCCCTGTCAAAGTCCAAACCAAAACATTGATTATTTTCTTGCTCATCCCTTCTGCAGTGTATTTTGTACTGTGCTTATGGTTTTTATGCTAATGTATGATCCAGTTTGGCTAAACTTAAACCAGAGCTGCACATTTTTCTCTAAACTACCGTGTAAAGAAGAGTTGGCGATTTAATACAATGAGGCATCCATATTCAAATTTTCACCCATTCCACCACTGTGCTTGAGAGTTGGTGTGAGGATTTTGTGGTGTCACACTGTATTTGGTTTTCTTCTAGCAATTAAACAAAAACACTGTGGTATGGATATAAGTTTTGGGTACTTTGCATTTTATTTTCATTATATAGTCTTGATTGTTGGGTGAATCTGGTTGTATGTCAATTATTTGGAGGACTGGCAACTGAACTGAAGGCTTTAAACTTGTAAATAATCCTTCTCTCAGTAGAATGATAGAGTTCATATTGTTTGAAAATTACATTAACCCTTTGCAAACTATTGAATAGCAATACTTGCTGTTCTGAGACCACTGGAGATGTTTATTTTGTCCTGATATGGAAGTAGTAAGGGTGTGAATTCAATGTTACAAATGGCTTCTGCTTGTTGCCATATTTATGTATTTATTTTGGTTACATAAATGATAAAAACAGTTGTGTGGTGTTTGTTGTATGAAGTTAGATTTATCAAATTTAAGAACTTTGTAAGAATTTGATGCTTACTGTGGCTTAATATACAAAAACATAGAATTAAAAGAGGGAGTACTTTGGTTTTTCAGATGAGTAAATGTGCAGTTCAGTGTAACGTACTGGTTAGGATTCATACAAAGGTGCAATTGACAAATAACTGTATTTTGATGACATTACTGAAAATGTAGTGAAATGAGAGGATTGTGAAAGTTTTAATATCACAAATCAGTAATTTAGGGACATACATAAACCAGATATTAACTTTCCACCATGTACAGTGGGGGAAATAAGTATGGAATGTGTCAACATTTGTTTTTCAGTAAATATATTTCCAATGAGACTATTCACATGAAATTCTTACCAGACATTGGTAGTAACTGATGAAATCAACAGATATACAGAATTCACATTAAAGGCCCTAAATAAAGGTATATATATAATAAAGTGGAATGACATAGGGAAAAAGTATTGAACACACTAAGAAAAAGCACAAAGACAAGGAACCAGCTGAAATTCATAAGTAGTAAGTAATTCCACCCCCTATCTGTACAAATTGATATCAGCTGGATTAGTACATCTTGATGGGCTATAAAAAGGTGTTTTACTACCAAGGTGTCACACAAGAAATATATCGCGATGGATAAAAGCAAAGAGCTCTCTCAAGACCTTTGCAACCTGAATGTTGTAAACCTTATGAAAGGAACTGGTTACAGACCTATTTCAAAACTTCTTAATCTTCCAGTGAGAACCATTGGGGCCATTATCTACAATTGGAAGGATCATCAACAACAACAACATTTATTTATATAGCACATTTTCATACAAAAAGTAGCTCAAAGTGCTTTACATAATGAAGAAAAGAAGAATAAAAGACAAATAAGAAATTAAAATAAGACAACCTTAGTTAACATAAAAAGGAGTAAGGTCCGATGGCCAGGGTGGACAGAAAAAACAAAAAAAAACTCCAGAAGGCTGGAGAAAAAAAATAAAATCTGTAGGGGTTCCAGGCCACGAGACCGCCCAGTCCCCTTTGGGCATTCTACCTAACATAAATGAAATAGTCCTCTTTGTAGTTAGGGTTCTCATGGAGTCACTTGATGCTGATGGTTATACAGACTTCTGGCTTTTAATCCATTCATCATTGTTGGAACATCATGGTGCTTTGGGTAGATGGTGGTGGCACAAGCCACCACCAATAGGACACCGGAAAAGGAAACAGAAGAGAGAGTAGGGGTTAGTACAAATTTTGAATGAATAGTTATTATAATGAATTGGATATACAGAGTGTCAGGATTAAATTACAGTGAAGTTATGAGAAGGCCATGTTAAAGTAATGTGTTTTCAGTAGTTTTTTTAAAGTGCTCCACTGTATTAGCCTGGCGAATTCCTACTGGCAGGCTATTCCAGATTTTAGGTGCATAACAGCAGAAGGCCGCCTCACCACTTCTTTTAAGTTTTGCTCTTGGAATTCTAAGGAGACACTCAGTTGAGGATCTGAGGTTGCGATTTGTAATATAAGGTGTCAGACATTCCGATATATAAGACGGGGCGAGATTATTTAAAGCTTTATAAACCATAAGCAGAATTTTAAAGTCAATTTTGAATGACACAGGTAACCAGTGTAGTGACATCAAAACTGGAGAAATGTGTTCGGATTTTCTTTTCCTGGTAATGATTCTAGCAGCTGCATTCTGCACTAATTGCAAACGATTGATATCTTTTTTGGGTAGTCCTGAGAGGAGTGCATTACAGTAATCTAGCCAACTAAAGACAAACGCATGAACTATCACCCCACTATCAACATACACACACACACACACACACACACACACAAGCTCCTTGTAAGATTTCTGACCAGGGAGTCGAAGGATAGAAGAGTTGCCCAAGAGCCAAGGACCACTTGGAAAAAGCTCTAGAAGACGTGGAGGTAGCAGGAACAATTTTTACAATGAAAACAATAAGCAATGCAGTCTACCAGCATGGCATCTATGCACGTTCAGCCTGAAAGACTCGCTTCAAGTTTGCTATACAACATTTGGACAAGCCTATGAAATACTGGGAGATTGTAGTCTGTTCAGACATCATATTACACACCATGTTTGGAGTGAAATGGCACTGCACATCACCCAAAAAACACAACTGTTTCCCATCACATGGTATTGGCAGACATGTAATTGAAGGAACAATGAATGGGGTCATGTACTGAGAGATTGTTGACATTAATATGCTGCCATTTACCAGGATGATGAGGATGAGATGTGTTTGGACCTTCCAGCAGGACAACGATCCAAAACATGCAGTTAAGAAACTTTTAGTTGGTTTCAGAGAAAGAAAATCAGATTGTTGGAATGGCCCAGTCAATCACCTGACTTAAATCCTATTGAACTTTTGTAGAAGGAACTAAACATCAGGGTTCACAAGAAGGGAGCCCCAGAATCTTCAAGATTTAAAGACAATCAATTTAGAAGAATGGGCCAAAATCATACCTGAGCCCTGCAGGTGATTGGTTTCTTCACAAAGGAAGCGTCTTGAAGCTGTCATTACAAACCACGGCTTCTCCACCAAGTATTAAATTATTGTGTTCATACTTTTTCCCTGTCTCATTCCACATTATTACACATACCTTTATTTATTGCCTTTAATGTTATGAATTCTTTATATTTGTGAATTTCTTGAGTTAATGCCAATGTCTAGTGAGAATTTCATGTGATTACCATCTTTGGAAAAATACTGAAAAAAATGTCATGTTCAGTACTTAATTCCCCCACTGTATAATGCAAAACTGAAATGCCAAATGTGACACCGATGAATGCAATAGGAAACTGGAGTAGTAATAGTGTTGCTGGAGAAGAAAAATCATTGCCCATAAAGTAACTAAGATTACCTGTGTACACTTATTAAGTGTGAACAAATACAGTAAGTACAAACAGCTTAAGCCTCAAATGTAGCCATTCATTATAGGGTACACACTCAAGCATTACATGGTGATTTTAGAGTCTGCAGTCATCACAGTATGAACATTTTAAAGATATTGGAGGAAAATCTTAATAGCCAAACAACAAAATTTACGTAAATTCCACTGTGGGAGTGTACCCAGTCTCCTTTGGCTCTGAGGCAGCAGCATGAACCAATCTACTCACACTCTGCTCAGTTAACACAGAATGAAAATTAGGACTTTGTGCATATTTGTGGCAAATGCTTAATACAGTTGGCAATAAGTTCAAATTGATTAATTACCCTTTTTTAACCGAAAACATAATCACATCAGTGGAAATAAATATAACCAGAGCCTTTTAATACAAAAGAACACTGAAAGGTGGTTATTTCTATATTATTTGCCAGCTAAGAATATAATAAAAATAGTGAACTATATGATCTTGGAGATCTTTAACATTTTCTTCCTCTTGCTTAGCTAATGAAGATGATTCATATGGTTCTCTGTTAATGGAGTGGATTCCAATATCCACTAACTAGACAAAGAGCCCGTTTCGACAACGTAAGATGAAACGGGCACGAGTTTGTGTCAGCAGTGTATGAAGAACAAATGATAAGTAACGAAGAAGTTGTTTTATAATGATTGTAGTCCGCTTTACTCATTACTGTACAGGCTTGTACTGTTAGTTGATGAATTTTCCAGGCCTATAGTATAATATTGAATGATGAATGTTCCAGTACAATATGGAATAGTAATAAGTATAAGCACCACAAACCTGATATAGATGTATTGAATGAATGCGTAATTGAATTGGAATGCGTAATTAGGCCTCGAGCTGTAGTCGAAATCGCCTTTCAGGCCTCTAGAGCTTTAATCGAAGTCGTCTTTCCCTTTGAATTTTTGCGGCCGTAAATCCACCGCCTGCCGCGATATTGGGGTTGGATGTCGGTCTCGTAAGGTTTTTCGGGCAGCTGCGCAGAAGGCGACTGCGCATTCGGCTTCGGACGGATGTGAGTGAGTGAGGAGGCAGGCGAATTATGTATTAAGATATATTTTATGGCACCAAAAAAGCACAGTAGGTGTCAGGCATGTACAGATCATATTGGAAATTGGGCTAGTATCCTATAAATGAAGGAGAAATCAACACATTATAATGGACTCTCTGCTGCTGAGTGACAAGATGATGCATTCAAGAAGGCACAGTTTGCAGATGGTGTTTGATCTGGAAATTATTTGTAATGTTTTGCAGTAAAACACTTTGACATTGAAGGCAATGGAATTTGAAATTGCACTGTTTGCAAGATGAGGCACTTCCTTTTTTAACCAGGTGACCCGTTTTCCTTTTATATAGCTGTGGGAAGCACTGATTTGATCATAATTGAAATGAGGAAAAACCATTCATTGTTTACTGAAACACAGTGGAGTGGATAAATGTTAATTCATTTGGCATAACCTATTATAAGTTATCCAAACAAAACAAGGCATCTTGTGAAGTAGTGATTCGATGGGATATGTGTTCAGTTAGCTTAAACGAGTGTGAGGTGTTTTACTATGTAATAGCATTTAGAGATGTCACTGTACCATAATTTTTGTATTTGATACCAATGCTAGTGAAATTTGAAACCACGGCAATAACAGAAATCCCATTCAGTGATATTTCATTTAAGTATCTGTATTACTAAAGTGAACAATATTGTAACTTTTTTATGTAATACAATATAGATTATACTACCAGTCAAAAGTTTTAGAGTACCTCTGTTTGTCTGATTTTAATTCAAATATAATCACTTAAAATGCAATGAATGACCTAAAATGGTAAAAATGTAAGCAAAAAGCCACCAGTGGTTTAAATTAAAAGTTTAGTTCAGTCAAAACTGAAAATAAGGGGAATTTTGGAATATAACTAATGGGCTTTCTTCAGGGAACAACTAATGGGTTACCACTTACAAGTATTCTGCAGCAATTAAAGTAAATTGAGTCCTGCAAGTTGAAGCAATCAATTCACACAGGTGTCTCAGCTTCTGGTGGTTACTTAAGAACCCACTGTCTGTCTTAAAGCAGAATAATGCAATGGCCTACCCAGTGCATTCTCTATGCATTCCATTACAGCATTTTAAGCTTTTCTTTTAAAGTACATATGTCAGTTTATTTGGAATCAGCTCACAAAAGGTCATAGAAATGATCCAAGATAATTTTGTATTGTCATGCACATCACTACTTTAGTTATTGTAACCTTAACAGCTGACTTATTTCAAGTACTGGGTTTCATTCTAAATGAGAATTTACCAAAATCTTTTATTTTTGTTTTAGGGGATGTGGGAAACTATTATTATGGACAAGGTCATCCAATGAAGCCACATAGAATGCGTATGACTCACAATCTTCTACTCAACTATGGACTTTACAGAAAAATGGAAATTTATGTGAGTATTGTATTCAGGTTAAGACTGTTTTCCTTTTTCATAATTGACAAAATAACCACTATATTTGATTCCTTTCATTATTTTAATAGACTTAAAATGCTATTTTAAAGAGCCCCTTTAATGTTAATCATTCATTTTAGTCCCTTTAACCCACACACAGTTTCACATGTAGTTTATATATTAGTTGGCTGCTGAATTGACACACATTTGCCTCATACATTTAGGTTAAACTAAAAGTCTTTAGGTCAGTTGTATTTAGGCTTGGGCCCATAATTGAATTTTTAAATGTTGATATTTTTAAGAGGCATATCTGTAATATTGAATTACAATGACCTTGCCAGCATATTTGCTTATGACATTAGGATTACATTTTCTCCTATTTTAGTTCTGATTAACAAAGAGTATTACATATATTAGGGATGCTTTGATAACTTTTTGAGACAATACAAAGAAGCTTCATTGATGCATGGGGCATACTTGGGCTTGGTGGGAGGGGTGATGCACATGGCCGTGACGTAAAATCAATCATGACTTCTTTTAAGTTTTGTAATGTATTTCAGAGTGCTTAACAAATCATAGCCCTTTCTATTAAAGAACTAATAAAAATGGCTTGAGCTTGTAATCTAAATTGGTGATTGTCACAGTGATGGGCATGATGGAAATCTGAAGGACGCCTGACTCTTTTGTAAAAGTATATGTAGTAGTGGATTATAAAGGCATGCAGTGCTTTATTGGCAACTTGTCACTTCGACAGTTTTAAATCAGCAAGCTTTGTAATGGCAGTGTTCTGGTCATTATAGAAATTGGTTTCCTCAAAATTCCTTGCTCATTCTTATGACAATCCTTTTATTTATACTCCGTAATCAAGGTGGAAAATTGGTTTATTTTAAAGCAAAAAATAATAATCAGAGAAAAAATGCATTTTATCTTTTAAGTGACAAATCTAATAGATCAATTGGAATGGTTTGTTCAAGAGGATAATAATGAGGCAAAGGGCAAGCACTTTTTGGAAAAGAAAGTGACAATATATAAATGTCAAGCTGATGTTTTAAAGTATGTATTTACATTCTTATCGTGATATTCCCCTCTACTTAACCCTTTACCTGTTTTCTTCAAGTATAAGTGTACTCCTCAGGTTCGTTGCTGGATTGGCCTGCTGTCACACCTTAAGATTAACATGCATGCACACACACACACACACACACACACACACACACACACACACACACACAGACCCCAAACTCAAAAGTACCATATGAAAGATGTATATACATGCACTTTAAACCACACAAATACCGTATGAATAACACATACACAGAGCGCTTTCCCTAGTACTCCAAGTGACCTAATTGTCCTAGGCACGAACAGTGCATGATGTATTAGATATACCTTCGACCTAAATAATACTTTTGGTCTGCAAGAATGTGTTCGAACATACATAGTCTCAACATCCTTGGCTATAGGCCATTCATCAACCAATGAATGTCTTACTTTAACACACTGTTTATTATTGGACAGAACATCTTCGTCCTCAGGTCGATAAACTTTGCAGCTCAGATCATATGGCACTTTCTTACTGCTCCAGGTGCTCAAAAAAATTACCTTATTACTTCAATCACTCCAGCTATACAGACAAAGTATAGAAAGTTAAAAGCCCTCTCGTAACGTCGCTCTCGCCCTCTCATGACGTCCATCATATTTATTTTTTTCGTGTTTTGGCGATTACATGTCTCTGTTAACACTGTTCATGTCACATTAATAGGGAGCTGTTTCTTGTCCTTCAAACCATTAAAACACAAAAAATTTTTATTTTGGTATCAACAAATGGAGGAACATCTGGCATTGCCGGTGTAGACAAACCAAATTGTCGCTTCATTCAAATCTTGCATCAGTGTTTACTTGCTACTGTTGTTTATGCTGGAGGTCCTCCCACACACCAAGTTCTATATGGATTACAGTGGATGCATTTAAGTCGCACCCCAGCATGACGCTCAACTGTGTACACCTGTTAGAAAATGGACAGATGCTTGGATTGATGGACATCTGTAGAAATGCTCATTAAAGAGAATCAGATTAATGCGAAGCCTCTGTTCATTTACTAGGGTTGTGTGGCACACTGTTTAAAACCGATTAATCTTCTTATCTTTTCATCTCCTCTTACAAATGCGTGACAATGCAAGTTAAATGATTACACCTCATTTGATCAACATAATTTTGCTTTCAAAGCACACACATCTGTTTCTGATTTAATTTCATAATGGGATAAAAATGGTAATAACGCAAGGTCCATTTCTGCATTCACATGCTGAAATTTGTTTGCACAAATGCAAAAACATTTCCAGATTACTGCTGTTTGTCTTTTCATCATGTTGATGCAGTGCTGTATCATCGACACTGTGTGCCTTCTATAAGTAGTTTTTCTTGTGTTTCATTGGGCCTTCCGGAGTAATTTGTCTCCATGCAAGTGTGTAGTACTGACTTTCTCGGTACTACCGATACTGTATTAAAAAAAAAAAAAACAAAAAAAAAACTGGTAACATAACAGTTTTGGAACTTTGGTACCAAATTAATACAGAAATATCAGTTCACATCTACGGGTGGTGTTCAGTAATTTATCTACCTCAGTAGGAAAGAAAAATGTTTTCAAAAAATGTTTGTTTTATTTTTCAATTTGGTCCCCTGATAGCTCCATACACTTCATCCAATTTTCCTGCAATGACTTTAACCACTTTGAAAAATAATCTTCTGTTTGACCTTCAAACCAGGACGTCACAGCTACCTTGATGCCTTCATCACTTGAAAACTACTGTTCACTGAGAGATTTGTTCAAAACTTGTAACACGAAATAGTCTGAGGGAGCCAAGTCAGGACTGTAGAGTGGCTGGTTAAGCTGCTGGAACCCACATTCTCGGATGGCAACCGGTAAATGATGTGACCTATGAATCGGCACATTATTGTGAAGAAGTTTACTTAATTTGCACGAGGACTGTCCTGACATCCTGTCTCTTGGAATGTTAGACTGAGCCACAACTGTGCATGAGTAACATTGATACATGTCCCAATATGCCCAGACTTGTTTCAATATGTTTGCTACTTTCTTTCATACTCGGGTAGATAAATTATTGAACACCCCTCGTATATACAGGATTACTCCCCAGATTATTTTACTCAGTCTATTAATCCATCCATCCATCCATTTTCCAACCCACTGAATCCGAACACAGGGTCACGGGGGTCTGCTGGAGCCAATCCCAGCCAACACAGGGCACAAGGCTATTCCATTTTCTTTAATGTAAAAGCTTATATTTTAATCTTCTCACTCCTGAAATTTGAGTGGCAGCTATCTAAAGTTTAGAATGTCAGATTGGTCAATGTATTGAACTCTGATCAAGAGATTTGGAGTGAAAAATCACAAGTGGACCTAAAATGGTAAAAAGTGGGACTCAAATGACCCTTGATTACACAGCAGCCAAACCAGAGTCTCCACGCTCAGCTGTGCTTCAGTTCCATCACTCTGTCTTAGGGCTTGTTTATACTTCATGCTCAGAACATGCATGCATCATGGCTGCCACGCTTTACCAGTGTTCATTTGACGCGTCCACTGAGTATGTCCTCAGAAATTAACACGACGCATGCGCGAGTTGCAGTCCCAGCAAAAAGTCGGGGGGCGCAATGTGATGAAAATCAGAATGTGACATCAGAGTCTGTGTTTACTATCTACATGTGACAGAAAGCCGCTTTGAGGATTCTACAGGATCAATGTGCCTGCTGCATTGTTTGAACAGTTTGATGTGGTGAAGCAAAATGCCAACATACAAATGCATTAGTGGTGGTTTTATATTCAAGTGTCACATATTCCCCATCGTAATAACACGATACATTTTAAAAGTCTCACATACCATCTTCTGTGCCGTCATCAGAATGTAAGGCGGCGTATTTGAGCCACAGAGATAAAAAAGTTACGGACGCAGTGAAAAGGTGTATTTTATGAATAAAGTGGAAATTTCGATTCAATTTTCAAATGTTCACTTGAAACTCATAGTGTACTTTATCATTAAAGTAGACTGTCGTAAATGTCATCTTAAAACCGACCCAGTTTTTAATCGCTACGCACTTCTGGGGCTTCCTCCTGACCTGACAACAGCAGCAGCAAGCAGCAATAGCTCACCACACAGAACACATTACATTCATGATATTCCAGTTCTCTGCACATTTAGAATCCATAGATTTATACTTGATATCACTTTCATGATGAAATAAATTAAAGTATGTGCGTTAAATTTTACAGATAAATCGTTATTTTCATTTAAGTAATGAATACTGTTAATAATTACACACATGGGGGTGACACGGTGGTGGAGGGGTAGAGCTGCAGTCTCGCAGGGAGTCCCGTCGCTAGTGTTCCCTGCCTGCAGTTTGCATGTTTTCCTGGTAGGGTTCCACAGTGTGCTCCGGTTTTCTTCCAAAGATCTGCAGATTTGGGGTTTTGGTGACGCTAAAATGACGTTAGTGGTCCTATTCAAAGGAGTGACATGTCATAGGAGTGACATAACAAAGGAGTGAAACCTCAGATATAAATTTCAAAGGAGTGACAACCAACCATCCAAGTGGTAGCAACGATTTTTTTGGTGAATGTACTTTCAGTTTTGTGTGGTAGGTAACTCCAAAAAAATGTCACTCCTTTAATACGGTATTGATGTCACTTCTTTGTTATTTCACACGTGACGTTAGTGTATACGAGTAGCATATTCGCCTTGCGTTGAGCTGATGCCCTGTCCAGGGATTGTTTCTGCCTCGTGCCCAATGCTAGCTGGAATGGGCGCATCCCCGGATTGATGGATTTAATCATTAAACATCCTTTTCAGATATATTTTGGCAAGTTGTCCTCAGAATATAATGGATGTTTCAGGCAATTCACAACACTGCGAAGCCGAACGTTTTCTCACCGTGATGAATTCTCACACTGCCACCTGGTGGAATCTTCCAGATTTACGTAAAGTAGTACACGCGCAAGTATGAACAGTAAAATGCTTGTGTAGCAGTAATGTCCGCTGAAGCATGTGTCACGTGAAGTATAAACCTGGCCTTAATGGTGCTTCTGCTGTAAGACTCCACTACTGTCTTTCCCACGCCCCTTCTCCTCTTCCACGTCCATGACCTGCACTAAATCAAGTTTTTCCAGTGCTCACATTGGCTCTCATGGAAAGCTCCCTCTTGCTTCCACACCCTCTTTGAGCCGATCCATGCTAGGCTGGAGACTGCTCGGGACGATGCTCCAAGACCAGTGGATTTCTGTGAAAGAGTACATCTCTTTCTCACCCCTCCACCTCACAATTAGGCTGTTCAGCATATCTGTCTCTGTCTCTGAGGCCTAGTCTTGTAGCCTTACAAAATTGTGCTTAAAGTTTTCAAAACTGAAAACCAACATTTACAGTAATGGCCCTATAAAAATAAAGATATTCAAACTTCACAATTGGCTGACTTAATTTGTATGATTTTTTTTTGTAAATGAAAAATATGGAAAGTTTAGTCTTTCTAATTTTTATTCGTTATCGAACCACACTACTCTTCTTACATTAAGAAATAATTTGTTAAAAAAAAAACTTGATTTATGTAAGGAAACTAAAATACATATACATTCACACAAAAATTATCTTTTTGTCACTTGTTAAAATCTTCCTAAGAAGTGCATTATCAGGGGGAGGGTGGCTGTTAAGAAATCTCGGTTTTAGTTGTTTACTTATCAGTACTTTACAATTTAAGAGTGAAAAAATAGTGGTGCTTCGAAATACTTCATTTTATGGAGGAGACACATAAAAAAAAGTAGAAAAACCCTGACCCAGAGATTTCAATCTGGTCAGGTCAGGTTGGGGAGCATGCACTGGTACAGTGTGTTGCCGCAGCCACCACACAACAAAATGGCTTGGGATCCTGGTTGGCAACCCCCCAGGCAGATACGCATTTCAGTCCCAACCTTTAGAAATGACCATCTATCTGCCGCAGCCAGGTGTTACATGGGCTTCCCCTTGGCCTGGTCCAGTCACTCAGGTCTTCAACAATATGGATCCTGCGAGCCGGATCACCCTCGGGGAATCTTGCCACATGGCCATAGTGTCATAATCAACGCTCCCTCACAATGCAGGTAATGTGCCTCATTCGGGACTCTCTGAGCAACCGCTCATTCAACACAAAGTTCAACCAGTGCTACCCAAGGATTCTCTGAAGAGACACAGTACCGAAGGAGTCCAGTCTTCGTCTCAGGTCACTGGATAGAGTCTGTGTCTCGCAACCATACAGTAAACACAGTAAGCAGCAGGATTCTAAAAACATGGACCTTCGTCCTATTGCATAGATATCGGGAGGGCCACACAGCCCTTTCCAGTGACATCCCATGCTCTCCCAGTCTGTCTACTGACTTCTTAGGAGGAGTCACCACAGACATGAATGTCACTGCCAAGGTAGGTAACAGCTACTCCCTCAGTATTACAGCCATGAGAGCAGTGAGACCAATAAAAGGTGTACCCACCTACAAAGATCTGACCCATCCCAGGTCTGCTCAACTCGGAGAATGCCGTCACTGAAATGTTTAGTATACGGAGCTCCTCCGACAGCAGTGGAGGATGATCATCATGCCGGAGAGACAAGACGTTCCACACGCCTACCCGGATGGGCCGCTTCAAATTGGGATCCGAGTGCTGCCATGCAGTGGGCGATGCCTCAGTACCACATCAGTTCTGATCCCCAACAGGCCTGACCTCATTGGGTCTCCGACGGTTTTGACTCTTCTGGGGATGTGGCTCCTGAGGGCTTTCCCCGATCCACTTCATAGTGCAAGCAGCCTTCCTGTGGGCGGCTGCAGCAGAGCCACTCCCACTGATGGCAGAAATTAGTCCTGTCTGTCATCTCAGAGCTGCGTAAAGTTTTTTTTTGTTTTTCTAAGTGGTGGCTGGAGTGCCAGTCCTGCCACCAACCACCGTGATTTACCTGTAAGTTGGAGGACCACTTGCAGGGCCGGATGCAATTGAACGTCATACCCAGGACATTTAATCACGTACACTGAGCAAGTGAACAATCCGTTGCTGAAGGTGATGTGTTGAAACCAGGAAAAATTGATCAACATAAAGATCTGAGAGATCTTGACAAGGGACAGATTGTGATGGATAGATGACTGGGTCACAGCATCTCCAAAGTGGGAGATCTTGTGGGGTGTTCCCATAATGTAGTGGTTAGTACCTTCCAAAAGTGGTCTAAGGAAGGCCAACCAGTGAACCGGCAACAGGGTCATTGGTGCCCAAGGCTCATTAATGCGTGTGAGGAGCAAAGGCAAGCCCATCTGGTCTGATATCGCAGAAGTGCTACTACTGTAGCAGAGAGATTGCCGAAAAACTTAATGCTGGCCATGAGAGAAAGTGTCAGAATGCACAGTGCATCACCGCTTGCAGCATATGGGACTTTATAGCCGCAGACCGATCATAGTGCCCGTGTTGACTCTTTTATACTGCCAAAAGCTCCTACAATGAGCATGTGAGCATCAGAGGTGTGGACCATGATCCAGGAATATGTTCTGCATCATCGCATTATGTTTATGTTATTGGAGGCCATGACCAGATGGTACAGCAGTTTGGGGGGCCTTGACTTAAAGTTTAGGTACCTGTATCAAAGCTATTCTGTTAACAATGGCAGAGAAAGATGAAATTTATGATGATTGATTTTGATTTAAAACTCTCCCAGACTGTTCAAAGGAAAAAAATATTTGTAAACTTTGTGCAGGAAGATATAAATATCACAGAAGTGCAGCTTTCTTGGCTTATCTCCTATAAGCAAAATTATGCATGATGCCGCTATTAAATACTATTATATTAAGTATCAAATCTGTGGCAGACTGAAATCTATGAATGTAAAACTTATCTTTGTGATGCCCTGTGCACTGGCACCTCTGCATTCTCTCAAACTCTTGAGTGTCTAACATAAGCAAATTAATTATTAGTGTAAAAGGGAGGCACAGAACCAAAAACAACATTCAAAAGAAACAAGTCTTTAATACAGAGCCATCAAAGCAAAAAAAATCCTAGTGTCATGCAGTTCAAATTAAACACAGTCCTCTGCAATGACACAGAACATGTATATCAGTGAAACATAAATAACTTCATATGCAGGAGTGCCCGTCAAGGTTCGCTTTCTGATTTGTTCAGCTAAACTTCTCTCTCCTATTGCAGATGGTCAAAAGATGACCTATTCTGCATGTCCCTAGGTTTTATATGCCAGGCTGAACTACCTGACCTGTCATTAACACCTGCCCAACATAATCCATACAACAATGCTGCTTGTGACCTTCCACCCTTGCAGCCTTGATCTAAACGGAAGCCTTCCTCTATCTTATGCTTCTTGTTCCTGCGTGTTTGTGACTGCTAGCACGTACACACACGCCTCCAGCTTCAGGCAGCATCCTGAAGTTGCCTTCATTTTTACTCTTTCTCTGGGACTTCCGATCTCATAGCTCCTGTGCACACTGGGCTTATGTGCCTTCAGCTGGTTACTCTGCCACGACTTCCATGGCCAAATAGACATCCATCCCCTGGATGGCACGAAGTACCTCTGAGATGTCAGAGTGCCAGCGCACAACAGTTAAGTGAGTGACAGACTTCTCACTTACATGAAGCAGCAGTATTTCCACCCATGCCATGCCTCCATACCACCACTGCAGCCGTTTGCTTCTGAAGTCTTTTCACATACCACTCAGATTAGTGCACGGTTTATAACTAAACTATACAAAAATGTTTGTAACATATTTGTTACAAAATGGATCACAATTGACTGTAGACCTTTAAAAATAATTTAAGATACAGGGCTAACAAACATCTTTCCGAGTGGTCTGGCAATTCTTACACATTATCTTCACATGGGACAATTGTATCGCATATTAAAGATCTATATGAAGCACTCAGGTCTTTGCAGTTTGATTAGCTAAGACGTTATGTCGCAGTCACATTCAATGGGGACTACTGGACATTGCTGAGCTATCTTGGTTAAACACACAATTGTGATCAAGTGACATTTTATGATTTTTTCCGAATTTAAAATTGTAATCAGTATATTAAGTCAGTCCTCAACTTTCGCTGGGGGTTACATTGTTAGGAAATTACCTGAAAGTCGAAGAAACAAATGTTAATAAAATAAACTTGGGAAATGAACGGTTAGGTCCCAGGGATCACCAAAAACTGTAATCATTTACTAGAGATTGCTCAAAATACACTTTTCTTCAAGGAACTATTTGTAACAAAGCACAATTTGTGGCAATCTGCGCTTTTCATAACACAGTAGCTATGAAATAACCCATTAAGTGAATTACTCAAAATACAATTGACATCATGCAAAAAACATCTCCTCCAGCACTCTGTCCTTCATGGCTGGTAGATGGTGTTGGACATTGTGAAGAGCACACCTGCTTGAAGTAATCTGTCAGCGACATCTGCTTTGTCTGCCACTTGAGATCCTTAAGGGTCTCAGAGGATGGTAGCATAGCAGAGGCAAGTTGATGTTTAACGTTGAGGCTGCAATCGATGTTGAAATCAGCAGCCTCGATTTCTCTAGCCAGCTAGTCAATTCTTTAATACCAAACTTGTGGCTGACGACATTCTGGCACAAAGTTTATTTAGCGCATTTAGTTTCTCACTAAGCCGCATAACTGACTTGGCATGTTTTGGCTTAGAGCCCGAAGGTCTTTCAACTGTGCTTTGGGGGTATAATTGGAATGCAAAACTTGATTATTTTAGCAAAACAATGGAAATATGCAGCAAATGCACAGGGAGATCTTTACTCTGCAATTGCAGGCTGAACACGATGTGTATTTTATCCAATTCAGTATCCCCAGGCAGAAATATCAATCAAACCTCAAAAGCTGTGATGTTTCATGATCAGGACTTGCACCGAAAACTTAAATCTTTTTAGTAAGTCCTGAAAAGTTTACTGAAAAGATAGCTTTGTGTTTTTTAAAAAAACACCTAGCGCAAAGAGGCATACTGATTACCTGCAAGCAGTGTTGTCTTTGTGACAACAGAGAACCAAAATACCGTAGCTGAGCTTTGTAGTTATTAATGCTAGTAATCCCCAACTTGTTGATGAACAAGGCAGTCAAAGTGAAATATGGTAGTGCTTTGCTTAAAAGGCAAATTAAAAATTTGAACCTGAAGATATTACAGCACCTGTTTGTAAATGGTGTTACAGGGCATGTGTCACTAAATGAGGCAATACATCAAATACTTATCCGCGCATTTATCGGCTCAGAGCTCAGCAGTTATGAAATGGTGTTTACAATAAAAGTAGGAAAAGTTATGATCTTGTATTTCATTTGGTTAACAAGTGCAGCATTTTCACACAATGCAAATTTGCAAAGAATGCTCTTCCAAACTTTTTTTGATAAACAGACACAAAAGCAAACTTTTCAAGCCTAATCATTTTGGTTCTGTAAAGTACAATGCAAATACCATAGTATATAATGTTCATCCCAGTTGTAGTATATGCATTGTATATACTCTTAATTGTTTATTTTACTAATAATATTTATTAACTCCCAGTAACATTTTGAAGTGTTTTTTGTTTCCCTGATTTATTTTGCTTGTTTCTTTGAAACATTCCTATTTTGAAAAGGTTCAGGTACTTAATGTATTGTAATGACTGGGCTCAAAAGTCAGAATTCTATGTATATGGCTGTAGTGCTGCCGAACTGTGTGCTTACTAATGGAGTGGAGGGTTAGGCAAATGAAGAATCACAGTGAGCTCTTGGGGGCAGAGAGGAGAATGAGGAGCTGATGGAAAACAGTTGAAAGAGCTCAAAAGTCCAGTTCTGTTTAATGGGCAGAAGGTACACAAAAGAGGAAAGGACCTGTCTCTGAGCAGTCAGAAAGCTGTTGATGGAGAAAATAAGAATTTGCTGCACTGCAGTACCAGCATAGCAGGTGTACAGTGTAGTTTGCAGGAGCAGCACAGGCAATTACAAGTAGAAAGAGAGGGAAGGAGCAGCGTCTCCCTCTTGAGGAGAGTCTCAGAATTAAACAGTAGGGCAGATCAACGCCTAAAATTGATTTGGTTCACAAGTCAGGGAAAAATAACTGATCTTTTTAACCATTTAAACAAGGTGAGCAGGCTGACTGTATTATGGATTTAGATGAAGGATCAATGAGCCTTATTATTAGATTTAGAGCTATTAGCTATTAAAAGCTTATGGTTGAAGTACCTTGAAAGGTCACCATTTATTTTAGCATAAGGGCTGCTAGGCCTCTGTCTTTTGCAGCCTGCCTGTCTTTTCACTTGCTGTTTTGAACTACCGTGAATCAAGGACGTGTTCTCTAAGGGAACTGAGCAGTCAGACTTTTGTTTTGGGAATACAGCTGCTGAGGTTTCCGACTGACGGACTAAACAAACTTCCACATGCTTTCATTTTAAGAAAACTAAAGCAAACCCTCACATTAGCATATAAACATTTTAGATGGCATTTAAATGTATATTAAGGCTTATCAATACCTTAGACAATCGAGTTACAGCAAAACGTATTGTGTATAGGTGTTTAAGAGTTGATTAGTACAGGCTAGTGCTTCCATTCCCAGCAGCTTGGCCTGTGTTCTAGCAGGTCAGAGACAGTGGGAGGCTACGTGCTACTGCCCAACAGGACAGCTGTCAGCTTCTACAGGCTTTCACATTAGTGTATGTGTGTGTGTGTGTGCGTATATATACATATATGGATATAGATATAGATATAGATATATATATATATATATATATATATATATATATATAGATATAGATATAGATATGGATATATACACATACAGTGCATCTGGAAAGTATTCACAGCGCATCACTTTTTCCACATTTTGTTATGTTACAGCCTTATTCCAAAATGGATTAAATTCATTTTTTTCCTCAGAATTCTGCACACAACACCCCATAATGACAACGTAAAAAAAAGTTTACTTGAGGTTTTTGCAAATTTATTAAAAATAAAAAAACTGAGAAATCACATGTACATAAGTATTCACAGCCTTTGCTCAATACTATGTCGATGTACCTTTGGCAGCAATTACAGCCTCAAGTCTTTTTGAATATGATGCCACAAGCTTGGCACACCTATCCTTGGCCAGTTTCGCCCATTCCTCTTTGCAGCACCTCACCTCCATCAGGTTGGATGGGATGCATCGGTGCACAGCCATTTTAAGATCTCTCCAGAGATGTTCAATCAGATTCAAGTCTGGGCTCTGGCTGGTCCACTCAAGGACATTCACAGAGTTGTCCTGAAGCCACTCCTTTGATATCTTGGCTGTGTGCTTAGGGTCGTAGTCCTGCTGAAAGATGAACCGTCGCCCCAGTCTGAGGTCAAGAGCGCTCTGGAGCAGGTTTTCATCCAGGATGTCTCTGTACATTGCTGCAGTCATCTTTCCCTTTATCCTGACTAGTCTCCCAGTTCCTGCCACTGAAAAACATCCCCACAGCATGATGCTGCCACCACCATGCTTCACTGTAGGGATGGTGCCAGGTTTCCTCCAAACGTGACACCTGGCATTCACGCCAAAGAGTTCAATCTTTGTCTCATCAGACCAGAGAATTTTCTTTCTCATGGTCTGAGAGTCCTTCAGGTGCCTTTTGGCAAACTCCAGGCGGGCTGCCATGTGCCTTTTACTAAGCAGTGGCTTCCGTTTGGCCACTCTACCATACAGGCCTGATTAGTGGATTGCTGCAGAGATGGTTGTCCTTCTGGAAGGTTCTCTCTCCACAGAGGACCTCTGGAGCTCTGACAGACTGACCATCGGGTTCTTGATCACCTCCCTGATTAAGGTCCTTCTCCCCCAATCGCTCAGTTTAAATGGCCGGCCAGCTCTAGTAAGAGTCCTGGTGGTTTCGAACTTCTTCCACTTACGGATGATGGAGCCCACTGTGCTCATTGGGACCTTCAAAGCAGCAGAAATTGTTCTGTAACCTTCCCCAGATTTGTGCCTTGAGACAATCCTGTCTCGGAGGTCTACAGACAGTTCCTTTGACTTCATGCTTGGTTTGTGCTCTGACATGGACTGTCAACTGTGGGACCTTATATAGACAGGTGTGTGCCTTTCCAAATCATGTCCAACCAACTGAATTTACGACAGGTGGACTCCAATTAACACTAGAATTACCAGAGCCTACGAAAAAACTCGTAGATCCGGCCCACCTTAAATCGCTTCTTAAAACCTTTCTCACCTCTCTGCCAGCGTCTTTTGTCATCTAAATGTACTGATAAAGACAAGCTGCCAGCAGCCGGCTATTCCATCCCCTCCAACGACTTAGAACGTAAACAAGCTTTTCCCAGCTAATGCCTTGATTGATTATCTGGGAGTGAAGTGGAGTTTTAGAGTAGAAATAATAAGATTGTTATTTGGAACACACGCATTTCATATGTGTTTCATTTCTACAGTAATCTGTGTAAACACATTGTTAAAACAGAAACGGTTTACAATATTCTAGTAGCAAATGACAAAATGTAGGCATAAACTATATAAAGTATGAAGCCTGAAGTCCAAATATCAAAGAAACACTTTCACAAAAGGTACAAAAAAAAGCCACCGCCAAAAAAACCTGCCTTAGTGTGAGACATTGACATGATTTAACTATCACTGCTTCCGTGGCGTAACAGTATCAGTCGCTGACTGGGAATCAGGAGGTCATGAGTTCGATCCTGCACAACTCCCATTTGAGAAGTGTTCTTATTTTCACTATTTTAGAATAAAATGATACATTTGATTTCAGTCTGTAACAGCCGGTGTAATTTATGATATTTGTAAAGGTTAGCTTTATTTTTTTAAAATTCACTTTTCATTGTCTCAGTCGTGTTCAGGATCCATCCCTACCGCCCCCCACCTGACACTGCTGTTTTTACATAAAGACGCGCTATAGTTCTGCAGTGTATCACGATACATACGACCGTGTGTTTTTTTTCCCCCAGTATTGCCAGTCCCCACGTGTTGCTGTATGCTGTTTCTTTTGTACTCCAGGACATGCAGAGGAAAGCATAGTAAAGAGCAGTAACTTCAGCGCTATATGCAATCATCAGACACTCCCCATCTAATGCTGTTTTCACATAAAGACGCGCTAAAGCTCTGCAGTGTACTTGTGACTGCATTGTCGTACCAATGCTTGCGAACTGAAGTGTCTGCATGCACTTTTCGTGGCATTATACGTGTATTTTTTGAGCATGCCCATGTAGCTCAAACACAGGAACATATGTTGATGTTAAAGTATAACAAAACAAGTGCACTTTTATTCAAGACTATAACCGAAGAAAAAAGAAAGCAAGTTACAGTAGGTGGAATGCTAAGAACTGCTGATTTCCATTCTGTGCAATATAACTGTTAACATTTGAATCTGATGATTGCATATAGCGCTGTCTGATTTAGTGTGCGCAAGAACATGCAGGTGGCCAGTTGCTGAGTGCTACAATGCACATTTTATAAAAAGAAAGAGACAAATATATGTGACGTTTTGAAGAAATCATTTTATGACGAGAATAGTACCAATCAGAAAACATCGTCGAAGTAATGCAATATTATTTGAAAACGAACAGCGTCAGGTTGGGTGTGAAGTTATACTGGCGCTGTTTGAGTCAGATCAGAAGCTAAATAAGCTGAAAAAGCTCCTGTTCTGACTCTAAGTAAAAAAGCATGAATTAATCAACAGAAATAACCGCGATTGACATTTTAAAGTTAACGATTTACAGTGCATACCAATTTATAAATTCAATGTCCGTTTGAGGAAAAAAAAAACACTTTCTTCAAAGCTGGGAATCGAACTCGCGTCTCTGTGGCACAGTAAGGCAGTGGTGCTCCAAGTCAGCAAACCGTCCTTATAACTTATTTTTTCAAGATCCATAACACACAGACAGACAGAGCACTGAGTAATACAGAGACAGACAGGCAGAGATATACAAATAAACAGGGAAGGCACATGTACTGAAAGAAAAAAAAAAAATCAACATGTGCGTTGTTTCTGCAGCACTGAATAAGCTCACCCGCTCTAACATCACCCCTCACCCCCGATCTGACTCTCTAAATAACAGCGCAAGTACAGACACAAATCAAGTGCATGTGTGTACTGTATAATATTAACAAAAAGAGCAGCTTACTACTGAAAACGGCAAATATAGGAGTGAGTGGGGATCGAACCAGGACTCTTGATTACACTTGGTTTGCGTCTGTACTTGCGCTGTTAGTTAGAGAGCCAGATCGGGGGAGGGGTGATGTTAGAGCGGGTGAGCTTATTCAGTGCTGCAGAAACAACGCGCATGTTGATTTTTTTTTTTCTTTCAGTACACGTGCCTTCCCTGTTTGTTTGTATATCTCTGCCTGTCTGTCTCTGTATTACGCAGTGCTCTGTCTGTCTGTGTGTTATGGATCTTGAAAAAAATAAGTTATAAGGACAGTTGTTCATGTTAATTGCAGTCTCAATTGTTAAAAAAATATTTTAAAAGGAGCATCCCACATGAAAATATAACTGACAGTGCATACCAATTTACAAATTTTATGTCCGTTTGAGGTTAAAAAGAAAAAAAAGAAGTAACACTTTATCCCCAGCGGGGAATTGAACTCATGTTTGTGAGGCAGAGAAAAGCTACTCGGTCTGAGAGGCAAATCTTAGCGCGCTACGCCACGGAAGCTGTTATATGGTGTGTGAAGCTTTTGTGGAAGTGTTTATTTGATCTTAGGAACTCGGGCTTTACACATTCTATAGTTTATGCCTACATTTTGTAACATTTATTACTAAAATATGAAAAAGTTTCTGTTTTAGCAATGTGTTTACACAGATTACTGTAGAAACGGAACACGCATGAAATGCATGTATTCCAAATGGCGATTTATTATTTCTATTCTAAAACTCCAGCAGTTCAGTCACTCCCAGGTAATCAAACAAGGCATGAGCTAGGAAAACTTAGTGAACGTTCTGCGACGGTGGAGGATGGAATAGCCGGCTGCTCGCTGCTCCTCTTAATCGGCACATTTAGAAGACAAAAGAGAGGTGAGAACGGTTTCAAGGTGGGCCGGATCTACGAGTTTTTTCGTAGACTCTGGTAATTCTAGTGTTAAGCTGCAGAAACATCTCAAGGATGATCAGGGGAAACAGAATGCACCTGAGCTCAATTTCGAGCTTCATAGCAAAGGCTGTGAATACTTATGTACATGTGCTTTCACAGTTTTTTTTATTTTTAATAAATTTGCAAAAATCTCAAGTAAACTTTTTTCACGTTGTCATTATGGGGTGTTGTGTATAGAATTCTGAGGGGAAAAAATTAATTTAACCCATTTTGGAATAAAGCTGTACCATAACAAAATTTGGAAAAATGATGCGCTGTGAATACTATACAGTAATCCCTCGCTATATCGCGCTTCGCCTTTCGCGGCTTCACTCCATCGCGGATTTTATATGTAAGCATATTTAAATATATATCGCGGATTTTTCGCTGCTTCGCGGGTTTCTGCGGACAATGGGTCTTTTAATTTCTGGTACATGCTTCCTCAGTTGGTTTGCCCAGTTGATTTCATACAAGGGACGCTATTGGCAGATGGCTGAGAAGCTACCCAGCTTACTTTTCTCTTTCTCTTGCGCTGACTTTCTGTGATCCTGACGTAGGGGGATTGAGAGGGGGGCTGTTCGCACACCTAGACGATACAGACGCTCGTCTAAAAATGCTGAAAGATTATCTTCACGTTGCTATCTTTTGTGCAGCTGCACGGTGCTTCGCATACTTAAAAGCTCGAAGGGCATGTATTGATTATTGCTTGAAAAACAAACTCTGTCTCTCTCACTCTTTGTCTGCTCCTGACGGAGGGGGTGTGAGCTGCTGCCTTCAACAGCTTTGTGCCGCGGTGCTTCGCATACTTAAGCCAAACAGCCCTATTGATTTGTTTGCTAGAGATTGTTTTCTCTATTTATGTGACATCCTGTGCTCCTGACAGCACTCCTTTGAAAAGGAAGATATGTTTGCATTCTTTTAATTGTGAGACAGAACTGTCATCTCTGTCTTGTCATGGAGCACAGTTTAAACTTTTGAAAAAGAGACAAATGTTTGTTTGCAGTGTTTGAATAACGTTCCTGTCTCTCTAAAACCTCCTGTGTTTCTGCGCAAATCTGTGACCCAAGCATGACAATATAAAAATAACCATATAAACATATGGTTTCTACTTCGCGGATTTTCTTATTTCGCTGGTGGTTCTGGAACGCAACCCCCGCGATGGAGGAGGGATTACTGTATATATATATAATATATATATATATATATATATAATATACAGTATATTTGATAGCATTTAAGTCTATATGTCAGTGTTTCCTCATGAATCAATATAATAACTAATTAAGCTACAGCAACGTATATTATACTACCTAGCCTTAAGCTATGTAAGAGTTAATTTATGTTGCAATTTTTTTTCTTCCAAGCGGTCAGGAAGTACTATGCTTGTCTGCTCAAGGCCATCCACAGCTTAGCCCATGTCAGTGAAGGTGCATGCTGCCACTTGCCGGTACATCTGCCTATGATTTTAGCCTTAAGGGATGTTGGTGAAATAAGCAATTATTAGTTGAGCAGTCCAGTTTTCACATGTGGGTCATCCTGATTCCAACTTAATGGTTTGAATTGATTAATCAAAAGGCCATCAGTCTTTAACAGCCCAGGATTAGGAATATAGGAAGAGTAATTGGGTGATGCTCATCTCCAGCATGTATGTCCTTCGAGCCAAAGTGACAGTTATGAGAGTGTGTGGACTAGGAAGGAATATTGTTATGAGAAGATCTACTGGGAAAGAGATTGCTATGAGAAAGTCTGCGGGGCAAGGTAAAGGTTGTGAGAAAGTCCACAGGAACAGGTAACTGTTATGGAAAAAAAAGGTATTGAGCGAGGTCATTATCATGAGAAACTGTGTAAAATGGGATATTTTGAGATAAAAATTGTAATAAATATGAGGCTCGCCCCGAGCAGGGGGCTCACTTCATTAAACTGAGACAGGCTTTATGTGCACTGCTATGGTTTTATGTGCTTTGCAATAAAGTCTATTCTGACTGCTTATCCAGAGACACTATGTGTTTTTTTTTTGTTTTTTTTTTCTTTCTTTTCTGATGTGGATTTCTCCACGACAACTGGAAGAGCTGTGACAAAGAGAATGTACTGTTGATCATGCTTCTTAATGAACCCATCTTATGTTGTTTGGTCAAAAACTAGGTTTGGGGATCTGACCACTTTTGACAGGGCATACAGAAGACACGAGAAAAGCAATAAACACATGAGTTCATGTGCAAGGTTAAGTTGTCTTGGTAGGGTCAGATTAGAACATGCAGTTAGTGATGGTTTTTGCATCCAAACACAATGAAACAGTGAAAAAATATGGCCTTTTTTAACTGCCTAATTGACATCACTTCACTGCTTGGCCATCAAGAGCTTGCATTCAAAGGGCATGATGACCGTAGTGAATCTGCTAACAAGGGGAACTACAGAGATTCTGTCTTGGCCAAACACTTCCAGTCATCTTCTGTGTTTTCTGGCATGTCTCGTTCCATTCAAAAATAATTTGATTTCTGCTATTGCAGCCACTGTTGTTGCTGAAATCAAAGGTCACTTTTAAGCTGCTCACTTTTTACATGGCAAGTAGATGAGACAACTGTCATGCACAACTGTCTGTCATAGTTTGATATGTCGATACTACAGGTCAAAATCAGGAGCGATTGGTTGTATTTTTTTGATGTTTCAAGGTGTGAGATGCCAAGCCTGTCTAAATGAAAACGTGTAGGGCTACAATTACAAAGAAAAACTTGTGGTTCAAACCTTTGACGTGGCTGCTGTCATGGCTTCCTCCCTGAATGGACTTCGTGATAAACTTAAAGCAATAGCCTCCAGTGCAATGTTTGTACATTGCTATGCACACAAACTGAACCGTTGTTTCATGGGGCAAAATGCTTGTCTGAATCAGGAGTATTTTTTTTTAATCTCTCTCTGTGTTTGCCACATTTTTTTTTAATCTACCAAGAGGATTTCTTTTCTCGAGTCTACAGGGTATTCAAGGTTGCCCAGAAACACTCCTACTTGGTGGAACTTTACATCAGGAATAGTGAGCACTGTGGTGAACAACTATGATGGGCTCCTGCAGACTTTTGAAAAGATTATCAAAGATGAGACCATAGTAGATGGGAACAAACGCAATGCTGCTAAAGGCTTCTTAAGGGCACTGGAGGATTTTGAGGTTTTTTTTTTTTTTTCTTCTATGTTGAACACATACTGTACGTACATAACTCCCCAGAAACTGATGCGGTCTTTGACATTGTGCAGCAAAGGGCTATGGATGTTCTTCACTGCAAACAAAGAATTGAGAGTCTCCTTGCTTTTCCTAATGAGAAGAAGTCGGTGGAGGCTTTTCAGGCTGTTTATGCAAAAGCGGCAAATCTCCTGTGTGATCCTCAAATTAACCGTAGGCAGAAGTGTTGGTGTGTCACAATTCCAGGATTAGGCCTGGGTAAAAATATTGATTTTACAATTAATCTTTATTTTCATTTAAATAATTCATATCAATTCTTAAAGTGTCAAGATGGTTTCTGTGAATTTCTATCCTGCTTAATTACTATATGTAGATTTTTGCTTTTCTTCTTTTTTTGCTTCTGATGCAGTAGTTGTCGCTAATGTGTCTGTTAAGGCTTTCTACGGAAAAAAGCACTTTAATGACTAGCTCTTGCTGCAGGACACAGGATGGGGCAGAGACAGAGCTTGGGGTGCAGACATCTAACTATGCAAATGCAGATAACATTACATGGGTAGGTTTGTAGTACTAGGGTGTTGTACCATGTTAGCCATTATGAATGTAGTGAAAAGTCAAGCAAAATGACACTTTTTATTGGCTAACTAAAATGATTACAATATGCAAGCTTTCGGGGCAACTCAGGCCCCTTCTTCAGACAAGATGTAATCGGTCTGAAATCATAACCATGACTCTGTGTGTGTATGCCCCACTGAGCTCCAGCAGTCTTAACTTGTGACAGCTGAACATCCTGGGCAGCAGATTCTGACATCACAATCGCCTCTCACTAAATTAAAAATGACTGGGCAGATGTGTTGCAGACAAGCATGCTGCATGCCAGTCCCACCGGGAGCAGCCTCACTATGTATACAGTATGCAGAGATGGCTGGCCAGCAGCTGTTCCAAAAACCTTTCCAATGCTCTATTACATCACTTCACAGCATCAATCACAAGTTTGTGTGTTGGCAAGTCCAATAATTGTTGCTTCTCTTTAAGCACATGGCTAGCTGTACTGCTAAGGTGAAAAAAGTATACATCACACCTCACTTGCTCAGCCTGCTATACCAAAGTGAACATGTGGGAAAAGCAGCTGATGTCAAGTAATTGCGTAAACTGTACCATGTGGATCATAATAGCAGTGTTATCAGTCATAATATTTGGTTCTTTTTTCTTTTATATTAAACTAGCAAAATACTCGCGCTTCGCAGCAGAGAAGTAGTGTGTTGAAGAGGTTATGTAAACATATATATACATATACATACATATCTATATATACATATATATATATATATATATATATATATATATATATATATATATATATATATATATATATATATATATATAATACACACACACACACACATATATACATATATACATACATAAATAGTGTGTTGTAACACTGGCTGTGATTGTTACATGGGAGGGAGACGACAAATCACAGCTTCCCGCTTTCTAATTGGGCCTGTGATTGGTGCTTTGACTGATGCCTAGATCCCACAGTATCTCCCCTTAGGAGAGGCGTTAGGCAAGTGTAATTGAATAGTGGTGCTGCAAGTTTAGCTTTACACCTGTTTTTAAGGCTTATTGACTGAAAGGGGCTATCATGAAAAAAGTTAGGGCTTTGCTACAGGATACACCCTCCACAAGTTAAGGAAGTAAAAATAAAGGTATATATTTCTGTTTTATTTAAACCTTTTAAGTTTGTATGCATAGCCCCATTTGGCTGTTTTAAAAAGTCTTAAAAACAGGTGTAAAGATATTGACAATAAGCTACGCAAACCCATCAAGACATGGAATCGTTTAAATCAAGGCGCTGCGCTACCTTCTTCCAGATCGGCCCCAAGGTGTTCATATTTTTCCAAAGCAGTTCTGGTCTCCATCGGCATCTGTAGCTGAGTCGAAAAACACCATCCCATATTATTAGTTAACGATTAACACATTTCTAAATGTATTTTAAGCATACAATACAACTGCTAATATGTTGCGCTTATTTATCTGGTGTACCGACATTTTTGCGCGTTTAACGGCTGAAATCCAACGTGGTTTGTGCCCTTCAGAATGAAAACAGTTTGCATTTACCTTTTTAATAAAAGGCGAGCTTTTAAGCCTGAGAAATCACCCCGTAAATGCACACGTTTAATTGCACATGTGTTAATATGTATGCTAACACAGTATTAAAAGACACTCAACAATTAACGTCATTTACCTTCGTTCCCGCGTTTGAGTCGTGCTGTAAATCTCTTCCTTGTTTTCAGGGAAATTTGATGAAATGAGACAGATGTTTCCTGAGGAGGCATTCCAAAGTGTCTTGAAATGTTATGGCCATTTCTTTGATTCAGGGAGACAGAGATCAGAACTCTCAAGTCCTATATTCAAATTATGACTGGCAGGGCAACAGGGGTAAGCTGTGTTATTTTTTTGGTGGGCCTATCAGTTATAAGAAGCAGATCATGAATATGTGATACAGTACTTGCCAAATAATACAAAGAGAGTACACAAAATGTGTTTTGCCTTAGTTGGGGCTCATCAGGCTTCTCGCAACTGAGAGAACAAGGCGGATGTTTGCCGACTGGCTGACCAACCACAAACATTACCTGGTAGGTAGCCATCCAAATAATCAGATTGCAATTCAGACCTATGAAAATATATATGGTGATACAGTTAGCATTTTTGTAGCTGGAAATCCACAAAGGGAGAATATGAATCAGTTATGTTAAATTAGTTTTTTATTCCTGGGCTTTCAACTGTTATCAGGAATCATCATCAGAGGAAAATGATTAGACATACAGGAATCCAAGGCAATATAGAGCAAATTAGGAGGGGAAGGTAGATGGGTGTTGGGGGTACAGGGCTAATGAGATGGGGTTCTGAAGATGTCGCTCATAAAGTTTTATTTACTATGTGTATGTTCTTCTTTTCAAGCCTGCATACGCTGGGTTCATGTCGAAATGTCTGTTAATGGCGTTTTTATTGGATAACCACGATTCAGGCACTTTTAGTATTAGCCTTGAATTTTACTTGCACTTAAATGGGACTCAGTTCAAGTAAAATTCAGGGCTACTTTAAGATACTTAATTCATTTTCACTCTTTGTGGATTTCCAGTTGTACAGTTGACTGACTCCCTTGTTCGCTCATTAACAAAAAATTTCCCATTCAGTTAAAAAACTGAAATCTGACTGTAGGGTGTATCTAATGCAGTAGATATAGTATCTGCTAAGGACATTTTGATATATCGATTTTTAAAGATAAGGAGAAAACTAAATACCCCAAAATCTCAAGGGCTTTCACATATTTGATTCTGGTAATGTTATAGAAAATAAAAAAATATCCAACTTGTGTTTTTTTTGTTTTTTTTTAATTTGTTAATAATAATTCTATAACAAGTAATAGCACAGAGAAATGGAGCTTGCAGTTAATGCAAATTAATACTGTAAGCAAAAGAACACCACTGACAAAGCTGTGGCTGTAATCACACAAAGAAATGGGGCTGACGACAAGTGAAATAAGTGCCCTGTAAGGGATAAAGAGATGGATTGGCAAGCTTCGTGACAAATGAGCAGTGAAGTGGAAGACGGAATATTTGGCAAAGCCAAGATTCTTACTCTTGACCATATGCTGTAGTATGAAATGCATAACATTTCAAGCCAGATTGGGTTGTAGATACGTATAATTCAAAGAATGGGGTGGTGGTTAAATACCTGCAATATTATATAAAACTGGGGTGACCAGTTTAAGGTCACACACTATATTCTTCTACTGCAGATCAACTTCACCTGCCTGTACTCCATTTAGAAAAAACAAAAAACAACAACATTTATTTATATAGCACATTTTCATACAAATGATGTAGCTCAAAGTGCTTTACATAATGAAGAAAGAGAAAAAAGACGAAATAAATAAGATAATAGAATTAGGGAACACTAATTAACATAGAATAAAAGTAAGGTCCGATGGCCAGGGAAAAAGCAAAAAAAAAAAAACACCAGGCGGCTGGAAAAAAAAAAAAATCTGCAGGGGTTCCTAGGCCACGAGACCTCCCACCCCCCTCTAGGCATTCTACCTAACATCAAAGAACTCACAATCATTCCTCATTGTATTCAGGGTTCACATGGAAGAACTTGATGATGACTGGCATGTGGATGTCTGGCCTTTAATCCATCAATGTTGGGACATCACGGTGCTTTGATCAGGTGGTGGTGGCGTAGATTGCCACCATAGAAAACTGGAAAAAGAACAGAAGAGAAAGTAGGGGTTAGTAGGCCTACGGATTATGGAGCCACTAGGAATGATATTGATAATTAAATGCATATACAGAGTATCGGGATTAAACTAAAATGAAGCTATGAGATAGCCATGTTAAAATAATGAGTTTTTAGCAATTTTTTTAAAGTGCTCCACCGTATCAACCTGGCAAATTCCTATTAGCAAGCTATTCCAGATTTTAGGTGCATAACAGCAGAAGGGCGCCTCATCACTTCTTTTAAGTTTAGCTCTCAAAATAATAAGTACACACTCATTTGAAGATCTAAGGTTACGATTTGGAGTGTAAGGTGAAAGACATTCTGAAATATAGGACGGAGTGAAATAATTTAAAGCTTTGTAAACTATAAGCAGTATTTTAAAGTCAATTCTATATGACACACAGGTAACCAATGTAGTGACATCAAAACTGGAGAGATGTGCTCGGATTTTCTTTTCCTAGTTAAGATTCTTGCAGCTGCATTCTGCACTAGTTGCAATCAATTGATGTCTTTGTTTGGGTAGTCTTGAGAGGAGTGCGTTACAGTAATCTAGCCGACTGAAAACAAAAGCGTGAACTAGTTTCTCAGCATCTTGCAATGTTATAAGAGGTCTAACTTTTGCTATATTTCTTAAGTGAAAAAATGCTGTCCTAGTAATCTGACTAATATGTGATTTAAAATTTAGGTCAGAATCGATAGTTACCCCTAAATTCTTTACCTCCATCTTGACTTTTAATCCTAATGCATCACGTTTATTTCTAATAACCTCATTATAGCCAGTCACTAAAATTTCTGTTTTCTCCTTATTTAGTTTGAGAAAATTACTACTCATCCATTCAGAAACACAAGTAAGACATTGTGCCAGTGAATCAAGAGTGTCAGGGTTGTCAGGCACTATTGACAAATACAGCTGTGTGTCATCAGCATAACTGTGGTAACTCACGTTATGCCCCAAAATAATCTGACCTAATGGAAGCATGTACATCGAAAAGAGCAGCGGACCTAGGATAGATCCTTGTGGAACACCATATAGAATATCATGTGTCTTTGAAGTATAATTGCCACAATTAACAAAGAAAAATATTATGTACAGAAAAGTTTACCTTTGGCACTAAAACCGACACCCATTGTCTAAGAAAATTTCCAGGGTGAAGCCAGGTAACACAGCTAGTATTTCATATAACATTTGAAACAAGATTTGCTTTTTTTATATAATGGAGGAGTATTGGTCAAGCTTATATATAACAGCTACATTGCACTCTGTGCATGTGAAAGTGAATTCATGAAATTCACATAATCAGTAAATTTTACATTTTCTTTTTAAAAGGACAAACATCAGTGGTCACCTGCATTTACTTACTTAATATGCAATGTGAAACATTTGGCTTTAAATGCTTTCATTAGGATTTGCACATAATAAGAAAAATGATAAGGGAATGAAGACTACAGCTGAGCTGGAGCGGTCTCAAAAAAATGGAGATTATGCAATGTTGCTAAGCCAGTGTTATTGAGGATATGATAAAGAGAACAAGCACAATTGAGAACACTTGATTGAGTGAGTTAATCTAATTAATAACTTTGACTTTTTGTTGTCATTGGTTAATTTATTGAGTCTACAAGATAAGGCATTTCTGGTTTTAGGCTGTTCTGCAAATATGAAGTTGTAATTTATAGCAAATTAAAAAAAAAAAAAAATTACTTTACAATATAACTGAAAACCAACCACAAGCTTCCTGCACTGTCAGCTAGTAGTGTGAACCTCAGCAATCTCTGCATATTATGTTTCCCGTTGGTACAGAGGCCTTCCGTAGTCCATTGAATGAAGGAAGTTGTTTGTTAATTGTTGGCTAACCTGCTCAGATTAGAGGATTGCAGCATTTTTGTATACAAAAAAAGACAAAAAACGCTTGAATCCCAATCCAATTGACTTGCAGTATGATCAGCTAACATTTGTGCTGTTCAACAACTAGCGTAGACCAGTAGTAAGATGGTGACTTCTGACTATTACATGTGAAAGATTAACACTTTTTTTCATTTGTTTTGTTTTGATTCCCACTGAGGTTGGATATTTCTGGGCCTCAGGCCCATGAGATGAATCCATTTGTCAAGAACGTTTTTCCTTAGGTTATCTTGTCAGTCAGTGAGTCAAATAGTGACTGTGTGTGTGTGTGTGTATATGTATATATAATATATGTATATATAATATATATATATATATATATATATATATATATATATATATATATATATATATATACTGTATCTTTTTTTTTCTTTCTTTTTTTTTTTTTATAACTTTAAAGATGAAAATTAATGCCATAGTTTGCATAGGAGGTATAGCTATCCCCTCCTGGGTCTAGCATTCAGGGTTTGAATCATGTGCCTGCTTATCATCTGTGTTGCATTTGCAAATTCTTCTTTTATCTCACTGGTTTGGTCACTTATGTAATTCAGTTTACTTTTCTGTCTGTAAGTAGGTCACTTGGGTACTCAGATTTTCTTCCAACATCCCAAATACCTATATTTGATTGATTGGTGACTACAAATTGGTCCTTAATGGATGTAGGTATGTATGTGCACCTAGTCCTGAGATTTTCCTGTCCTACACACAGAAGTACAAGTTAAGCTTCAGGCCCCCAGGAAGACTTTATTGTGCTCTTTCATTATACTACAAATCAACAGATAATTATAGTTGTACTTAGTTTCTACATGTTTGTGCTCTCAGCTGGTCAGCAATATTATGTAATTTAAAAATATTAAGAAAAAAATGTAAAATATTTTAAGAAAGTAAGGTTATGATTAATGATGATCTGTACTAAAAGTGATTATTCAGCACTTTCAGATGAAGATACTTATAGGTCATAAGAGTGTTGTTATCTAGGATGACCTGTACAACCTTCATAATAAATGGATTTTTTTGCATGTCCTTTTCTTTTTATCATTAAAGCCCAATAAATGTGTGTTCCTTGATCTTTTAGCGTCCACATAAAGCCAATGCAGATGAAATGACTAAATACCACAGTGATGACTACATCAAGTTTCTAAGATCAATTCGTCCGGACAATATGTCAGAGTACAGTAAACAGATGCAGAGGTGTAAGTAGTTAATTTATAAAGTTTCTGTATTTTTTTTTTTTTTTTTTAAGTGTGATGTCTGAAATTGGAGATTGACACTGGATATTTTTTGGAAACATTGTTTAATTACCCTATATTATTCAGTTAAAGTATTGCATTTGCTGACTAACCATGATATCAAATGAAAAAAATTCAGTATTGTATAAAATTTTTACATGTAGTGCGACCTTCATAAATATTGAAATACATGAAAAGATTTCCATGTTAACCAGTTACAACAGAGAAAACAATACAAGATTTGAATCTAAGTAGTATCTTCAGGGAATTGAAGACAAAAGAATAGTGAGCTGTTTTTGACTTTAGACTCAACTAAGAGGACTCCTCAATTAAGTAACTGGCTGCTCCAAAGTTGCACTGTGTGGATGTATGCATGAGGGTGCAAGGCTGTTTTCTGCCTTGTGCCCAGTACTTAAGGAATTTGCTCTGGCACTTCATGACAATGAATTGGATTTTGAGAATATTTTGTTATTTTAAAAAACAATCTATATATTAAGAAGGAATCGGTTTACAAATGTTATGGCTTAGATTAATTAATTTAAAGGAGCCTTTACAACAAAGACAGGCCATTTACTCACGTAACAGATTAGTCATGTGGAGAGGGAAAAAAAAGGACACCAGCTTTTGTTTCTTGATTATGGTAAACAAATACAAAATAAACCAATTTTACAATTTTTTTTTTAAATCTTGCAATTAGTGTGCTCAAGTATACAGCATCTTCAGAAAGCATTCAGATCCCTTCAATTTTTAGACATTTTGTTATTTTGTGGCTTTGTGCTAAAATCACTTAAATAATTTTTTTCTCTTATCAAGTAATACTAAGTAACCCAGGGTAACAACGCAAAAACAAGATTTTAGAAATTTTTCAAAATGTATCAAAAATAAAAACTAGAGTTCACATTGATACAAATATTCAGACCCTTTATTCAGTGCTTCATGGAAACACCTTTGGCGGTGATAATGGCCTAGAGTCATCTTGGATATGATGCAACAAGCTACACACACCTGGATTTGTGTATTTTCTTCGGCTCTTGTTCAGAAAGCGGTCACCATTTGGTTGTTTCACAATAATTAAGATTAGGTATATAAGTAGGTTTCACATTTCTGCTATCATTTTAGCCTTAAAATAATGACTTCACATCAGGGACCTATTTTATTGACCTTAAGGTTAGTGTTTGGGCGAGGGGAAGGCTGTCTCAAGTGGTTTCCGCTTTCTGAACAAGACCCATTTTCTTCCATTCTTCTATGCTGATCCTCTCTTACTCTCATGTGGGATGGAGAATGTCAATAGACAGCTATTTTCAGGTCTATCCAAAGATTTTCGATTGGGTTAAAGTCTTGGCTCTGGGCCACTTGAGGATATTCAAAGAGGTGAGCCTAAGCCACTCCTGTGTTATCTTTGCTTAGTGGTTAGGGTCATTATCCTGTTGAGAAGTGAACCTTCTGCCCATAGAGCTGTGGAGCAGTATATCTCTGTACTTTATTCTGTTCAGCTTTCCCTCCACCATGACTAGTATCCCAGTCCCTACAACTGTAAAATAACCTCATAGCATGATGCTGCCACCTCTTGGAATGTTCTTGCTCAGTTGCTCAGGCGATGAGCTATGCCTACTTTCCTCCAAATGTGATGCTTAGAATTGAGGCCATTGAGGTTCAGTCTTGGTTTCATCAGACCAAAGAATCTTGTTTTCTCATAGTTTGAGTCATTCATTTTTTGCAGGCTTCAATGTGTTGTTTCACTGCTGTGCCATAAAGCTGATTAGTGGAGTGTTGCAGTGTGGTTGTCCTTCTGGAAGTGTCGCATACAGTTTCTTCAGAGCTCAGCCAGAGTGACAATTCAGTTCTTGGTTACCTCACCAATGGCCCACTCACACTTGAGCATTTGTTTAGCATTTTTCAAGTTTTTCAGTGGCTTTTTTGAAGCATTTTCAAAGAAGTGTTTAGTAGGGAAAAAATTATTTACATTATTTGCATGTGTGAGTGAGGCATTATGTTTTGAGGTGATTGTTGTGTCTCCAAATTATCTACTGTTACTTGAGTGATTTTATTTTAGTGAAGGTTGGAGCTAAATGCTATTTCCAGTGTAGATTTAGACTCTACTCATTTGAATGTCGACTGAGATTGTTTATGGGTGATGTAGGGATAAATGATTTCTCAAATTTGATGTGTTACAACAATACTTAACTTCTGAGTTGCACAGCCTACATATGATGTTGCTTTTGTCCAGTTATCCAAGTGTATTAGCAACATCTACTGGACTGGATGCAAAAATCTACATATAGTATTTGAGGAGGATAGAGAGTTACAAGATCGATCTTGACACTTTAAGAATCAATATTGAATCGTTTAAATGAAAAAGAATGATTAATCGGAAAATCATTATTTTTACCCAAGCCTATCATTTAGTTATTTGCTGAATGCATTTCGAAAGAGTATGATCATTGCATTGCAGCAGCCCATGTTCACCTGGGGACTCAGATAGTGGATTTCAAAAGGGGATGAATGTTATATACTTCATACAGAACTAAACATATTATTTGAAAAGTATTACTGACATATTTCCAGTTTTCACTTTTAAAATTGGAAGTAATACTCACACTAACTAATACCACTCAATCCAGAAATGCATGAGTGAAACACGTTTATCCCATACATTGATGGTGTGTGGAAGAAATGTCATCTCTTTGTTACCACTCTCCTGTATGTCAAACATCTGTATCAAACTTTTACCTGATTAAAACTAAATGCATATCTATAACTTTTGTTGCGTTCTTCTCATTTGGCTGCAAATGATGCGAGTACCTTAATCTGTCCTTTAATAGATGTTGCTAGATGAGTGAAGCATGTATTTGCATGTCAACACTGCCCTTTTTTCTGTTTCAGTGAGCTGCTTCAGTGGCACTGACTTTCTGTAAAAATGCTTTCAAAATGTACTTTTGTTTTATTCGACCAGAGTTTTATAAGCATTACTTTTGATTCAATGGAACAAGCAATTGGCTGAAAATGCTCCATGCAGGAATTTTCAAAGCCCTTTCCTGCTAAAATGCTTAGGTGTGAAAAGTGTCATTGAATACAATGGCAAATAACGTTTCAAGCTGTTTAGGAGCATTGTAGTCTAACACTAAAACATTAGAAAAATGATTAGTTGTGAGTGGGCCTTTATTAAAGCCCCTCTCCCTGACTGCTCAGTCTGGCCAAGCAGATAACCCAAAGAAGAGTTGTGGTTGTTTCATACTTATCCATTTTGGATGCTACAATGTTCTTGAAACCTCCAGTGCCTTTTTGGTAACCTTTCCCAGATGAGTAGTTTCTGATACATGGCTTCAAATTAGTGCAGTATGCATCATTGGCTTAGTTGCTTTGTTTTTGTTTGTAAAGCATGCCTGGAGAATTATATATTCGTTAGCAAAAAGCTTCCCTCACATAAGCTTCTAGTTTTATTAAAACGGGGTAAAGCATTATTTCTCGACTTTTACTATACATGAGAACTGGATAAATAAAACCTCTTAAAGTGTTTTTGTGTATATATATTTGACAAAGGGTAAAAATGACTGTCTTCCAACATTGTTTGTTAAATAAATACACTTTGTTCGCATTAATGGGTGATGGCAACACCATGAAAAATTGAAATAAATGGATTTTAAAAAATTAGTGTGTGTAATGACCCTTTGAAAATTGAATAATTTACATTTGATCTTTTAATGTAGTAAGACAAGAAACCTCAGATCCTCTCACTAACTTATTAAATGTTTTTTTAACATACTTTAGCTAGAATGTTTCAATTTTTTTCTTTTTTGTGTATACATGGATCTTTTTTGCCTCCTTCTGTTTTCAGTTAATGTAGGAGAGGATTGCCCTGTGTTTGATGGTCTTTTTGAATTCTGCCAGCTGTCTGCTGGTGGCTCAGTAGGTAAGAATGTATAGCTTTCTTTGAATTATTTATTTGGGTTTCTTAGTTATCATTTTATGTAGAGAAAAAAGTCATTGCCATCCTATAATGTGTTTATTACTTTCATCAGTATTATAATTTTTCAGTTTTTACAGCATAGTGCACACATTTGCACATTACCTGTTTCAGTGTGTAAAAATCTGTCACCTTTTCAACATAAGCCTATTTTTTCCTTCACTGAAGTTTTTTCCTATTTTTAAAATTGCTTAAGAATAATCATTGATCTTTTCTTTTCTAGCTGGAGCAGTTAAACTGAACAAGCAACAAACCGATATTGCTGTCAACTGGGCTGGAGGATTACATCATGCTAAGAAATCAGAAGCTTCTGGATTTTGTTATGTTAATGATATTGTACTTGCAATCCTTGAATTGTTAAAGTAAGTCATAGAATAACTGTAAGAGTAAATTACTACTTAGCAACTTAGTATGAATTCCTCATTTGTTGAATTTAAGTTGAGTTGTACTTGTTTCACTTGTTACTTATGAGGTACTCTGCTCTTCTGTTAAACATATCTTGATTCTTTTATCCACTGACTGACTTTAACTTTTTTGAAATGCTACAGTATAAAATGAGAATTAAATACTATTTAATCTATGAAATCATTGGTAATTATGTTAAATATTGCAGTTTAATTTTCATAGACATTTTGGGGACCTTGCAAATTAGCAGTGTTTTGAGTCTTGGCCCCTGTGAAACTTTATCCTTTTACCTTTCATTTTGCATCAGGCTTAATCACATAATTGCTATTATTGAAGTTTTAATATTTGGATGGTCCTTATTGACTTTAGTGCACTTCCGCTGCAATAGAATTGTGATCATCGTGTCTTGCAACTGGAGAATCCTTGTGTTTAGCCTGCTTGTTTGATTTCAGCTGCTACTTAAGTGATTTAAATATCTGTTTCAGGCAGGAGGTGCTAATTTGGTTTGTTACTCTTCATCTTTTGTAAACAAGTGATCTGAAGATTTTAATTTGGAAAAAATCACTTATTGAAAGCTAGTGGGTTCTAATTTACAGAAAATGAATACAGTGGAAGAAAGTAGGGTTTGTCTGTCTGTAGGAAAGAAAGGATTTATATGTTATCTACAGTGGAATGCAAAAGTTTGCACCCATGCTTAAAATGTCTGTTACTGTGAATAGTTAAGTGAGCAGAAAATGAACTGATCACCAAAAGGCATAAAGTTAAAGATAAAACATTTTTTTCAGCATTATGCAAGATTACTGTATTGTTTTTATTTTGTAAAATTGAATGGTGAAAAAAGGAAAGGAGAGCCATGCAAAAGATTGGGCACACTAAGATTTTTGAGGTCTGAGATAACTTTTACCAAGGTCTCAGACCTTCATTAGCTCGTTAGGAATATGGCTTGTTCACAGTCATCATTTGGAAACCCCAGGTGATGCAAATTGCAAAGCTGTATAAATTCTGACTCCTCAAACCTTGTCCCAACAATCAGAAGCCATAGGCTCCTCTAAGCAGCTCCCTAGCACTCTGAAAAATAAAATAATTGATGCTCACAAAGCAGGAGAAGGCTACAAGAAGATAGCAAAGCGTTTTCAGACAGCTGTTTCCTCAGTTCTTAATGTTATTAAGAAATGGCAGTTAACAGGAATGGTAAAGGTGAAGTTGAGTTCTGGAAGACCAAGAAAGCTTTACATAAAAACTGCTTGTTGGATTGCATTTGACTGCAAAAGACCTTCAGGAAGATTTAACAGACTCTGGCGTGGTGGTGCACTGTTCTACTATGCATTGACACCCAAACAAATATGGCCTTCGTGGTAAAGTCAGCAGAAGAAAAAGAAAAAGTTTGCAAGTGAACATCTAAACAAGCCTTATGTATTCCAGAAGTTAAAATAGAACTTTTTGGCCACAATGTGCAAAGGTATATGTGGAGAAAAAAGGGTGCTGAATTCCAGGAAAAGAACACCTCTCCAAATATTAAGCATGGGGTGGATCGATCATGCTTTCGGCTTGTGTTGCAGCCAGTGGTACAGGGATCATATCATTGGTAGAGGGAAGAATGGATTCAAATAAATACCAGAAAATTCAAAAGCAAACATTGCACCATTGTAAAAAAAGCTGAAATTAAAAAGAAGATGGGTCCTACAACAGGATAATAATCCAAAACACACCTCAAGAGCATCTTTAAGAGGCGCAAGCTGAAATTTTTGCCTTGGCCCTCACACTCCTCCAACCTAAACATTTGTGAAAATCTGTGGATAGATCTCAAAACAGCAGTGCATACAGGACGACCCAAGAATCTTGCCGAATTAGAAGCCTTTTGCATGGACGAATGTGCGAAAACACCCCAAGTAATAATTAAGACTGTTAGCTGGCTATAAAAAGTGTTTACAAACTATGACATTTGCCAAAGAGGGTGTTACTAAGTACTGAACATGTCGGGTGCCAGAACTTTCGCTTCGGGCCCTTTTCATTTTTTTGATACTTTTTTTTTACCTGTGAATGATGTAAATAAAAAATCGGCATGGCCTCCCCTAGACTTTCTCGTATATTCCGATATAGGGATGGATATTTGAGGAGTAAACCACAAGACAAGGATTATATTTTTATATTAGGTACATTAAAGAACCATCAAAATCAAATTAATATATTAAACAATTATTATAAAAATAAAGGTGAATATGAATAAATTGAAATGTACTTACCAAATAGTTAAATCCTGTTCACTTATAAAAGGTAAAACGTCGCAATCTAAAAGAAAAACAGTGGTATAATAAAGCCTGTTTTGCAGAATAATAACATATTGCTGACTCACTAGCGTGAACTGACAAAATGACTGATAATGGCGAATATATGTACTTAAAAAGCTGTTGAGTAGAAGAAGGTGTAATTACCTACATGAAAACGGTTGCGCATTGACAATTGCACACTGCAATCTGCTCGATTGGTTAAAATAATTACAATTGCAAATAGAGGGTTCCACTGTTATAAGATTTTGTAGATTTCTTTTGTCTGTGTTACCAATAGATTAATAACATTTTTTTCTCATTAGTCTCTAGTAATATAAATGTTGTTTTCAATGAGTGCAAGAATATAGGTAGGTATTTCCAGTAAAATATTAAAATAACATAATATAAATAAAATATTTTTATTGAAGATGAATACATATTATAGAGACCTGTATGGCATCAATTTGCTGTACCTATGCACTTTGGTAGAAGCTACTACAGTAAACACCTGGGGCCTCGTGTTTAAACGGTGCGGAGGTACAAAAATGTTGCGTACGCCCGTTTCCACGCTCACATGTATAAAAACTAAACTTGGTGTAAAGCCATGCTCATTCTCATGCCAGCTCTAACCATAGCATACGCAAGTTTTCAGCTCGGTTTTGCCAACTGGCAGCACCTAGCGTCAATGCGGTGCTACTGTTCCTTAGGTGGCATCCCTTTATTTTTTTTAGATTCACATCCCTGACACAGCTTTATCAAATACGCTAACATTAACCGCATATCATTTTTTACTAACATATAAGAGAAAGTAAAAATGTAATCTTGCTTAAAACATTATAGAGATGTGGCATCTTTAACTTTAAGCCTTTTGGTGATCAGTTCCACTTCTTTTCACTTAACTGTTCATAATAGCACGCATTTTAAGCAGGGGTGCTCAAACATTTGCAATCCAGTATATATTTTATTTCTAATTGTGTATATTAATGCATTAAGGCAAATCATGGAACTAAAAAACATGAAGTGTAAAAAGAGAACTATAAATATTTACTCAAATTTGATTACACCTGGTATTTTATATGTAGTGTATAGGAAGGAGATTGTAATGTTTTATTTTATGTATACAATTCCCTCCATAATTATTGGCAGTCCTGAGAAAGATGAGTAAAATATTCATCTTTTGGTGAATTACCTTAATATCACTTTGACGAAAATGAGAGAAATCCTCATTAAGTATGTTTTTTTTTTTTTTTTTTTTTAACCAAAACCATGTTTCACAATTATTGGCATATATGCATTTATTACTTTGTGCTGTTTTATTGGCAAAGAGAGGTTGTACAGATTCTTCTCCTATAAGATTGAGACATGTAGAGCAGGCAACCTGAGCTCATTCCTCTTTACAAAGTTTCTCCAGACTATCCAGGGTCCTAGGTCCTTTCTTCTATTCAGCTCACACCACAGGTTTTCAATGGGTTTTAGGCACAGACATTGAGAGAGCCATGGCACAAGCTTGATTTTTGTGTTCCTTTAAACATTTTTATTTGATCTGGACATATTTTATGAATCATTGTCCTGATGCAAGATCCAACGACAACCCAGTTTTAGTTTTTTGGCATAGGCAGCCAGTTTTAAATTTCCTGGTGTTTCATGGAGTCCATAATGCCATGTACACTAACTAGGCTCCCAGGGCCTGTAGAAAACAAAATAGCCCCACAACATTCCAGAGACTTCACCATACTTGAAAGTGGAGATAAGGTTCACTTCTGCTTAGCCATCCTTCTTTTTATATCAAACCCACCTTGAGTGTTTTTTGACAAAAAGCGAACTTTTGCTTTGTCTAACCATAAAGTATGGTTCAAATCAGCATTCCAGTAGCATTTATCAAATTGCAGGTGCTGACAGCAAAGACTTTTTTTCTGGCATGCCTTCCAAATAATTTGTTGGAATGAAGGTGGCATCTGATGGTAGTTTGAGACTTGGTGACTCCAAAATGCTACTTTTTCTGTATTTCTCCAGCAATGATCCTTGGGGATTTTTTTAACCTCTCATACCATCCTTCTCACAGGACATGGGGGCAAAATAAACTTGGGTCCTCTTTCAGGCAAGTTTCTCACAGTTCCTGTTGATTTAAACTTTACCAGTTATTACCCTAACTGTAGATGTAGGATCTTTCAAGCAAATAGTTATGTTTTATACCCATTCCCTGACAAGTGAAGGTCAAAATACACTTTTCCTTCACTTAAATTTTGTGTTCTCTTATCTTTCACATATTGACTAATGAATAAGGGAATTTGGCCTCTGTGCAACCTCATATTTATACCACAGTGACACAGGAAGTCATGCAATACTTCTTGAAACTCTAATCAGCTTAAAAAACTAAGATGTAAATGGGGGGAAAAAAATATTCTGTTACACATTGTTCATAAGAGTTTCTAGGGGTGCCAATAATTATGGCACATTTGGTTTTGTTAAAATATTTCTTGATGAGGGATTATTTTTCCTCATTAATAAATTTACTTATATTAAAGTTTGGAATTCTCATTTTGTTCAGTGTGAGATGAAAGTATTTTATCAAACGGTAATTTTTTTATGCGTTTTTACTCATCTTTGCCAGGGAGCTATTAATTGCAGAGGGGACTGTGTATTGTTTTGTAATGTTCTTGCTACTTCATAGGTATCATCAGAGGGTCTTGTATATTGACATTGATATTCACCATGGAGATGGGGTGGAAGAAGCTTTTTACACAACAGACCGTGTCATGACAGTGTCATTTCATAAATATGGAGAATATTTCCCGGGAACTGGAGACCTCAGGGTAAGCGGTTTTCTTTTGTAGTTAAGACATCTTTTATTGAAGATTTGTTTTTCTTTCTTCAAAATCATAAAATAAAGAATGGACAGCAGTGTTGGAGGTATTGCTTGACAGCTCTAGAGGTTCCAGTCTGTCTCTTGGTAAAATTAGCATTTTTTCCTATTGTGTGTGTGCATATTTTTCAGGATATTTTGACTTTCCTTCATGTCCCAGTGATGTGTAGAATAGGTTGATTGGTGACTCCACATTCTGTCGAGAATTTACTTCGGACCTTACTCCTTTCTATGTTAATTAATGTTGTAATTAATGTATTTTAATTTCTTATTTTGTCTTTTATTTTTCTTCTCTTCATTATGTAAAGCACTTTGAGCTACTTTTTGTATGAAAATGTGCTATATAAATAAATGTTGTTGTTCTTTCTTTGCATGCAACAACTCCTCACCTCCAAAGCTAACCCTGTATGGGTATAGGTAGCTTTAGAAAATGGATACATTGTTAACATTTCTTGCGTTCATTTCAGGATATTGGTGCAGGCAAAGGCAAGTACTATGCCGTGAATTATCCACTGAGAGATGGGATAGATGACGAGTCTTATGAAGCCATATTTAAACCAGTAAGATTCTGAATTCACTTTTTACAAAAAAACATTTTTAATGTGTTAAGTAATTGTAGAGTAGGTTAGTATGAATTGTGTTGCTTGCATTTAAGGAATTTTTTTGTTGGAAGTCTATTTGAAAAGGTTTACTGAACACTAAATAAACAACATAATGCATACAATTTAAATTATAAATATTGTGTATGCTGTTCATGCAGTTCATTATTATTTTTCTTATTGTGCTGTTTATTTAGTTTTACTTGTTCTCTACTAAAGGCAGCTTCTTTTGGGCTACTTGCAGCTTAGGTCATTTACTAATACAATTCATGTAAAAAATAAATGATAATAAAGATGAATGTACTACATAAAGGTTTTAATGGCAGATTACACACATTTTTTTTCATTACTTTTATCTGATTTTTTTTTTTTATTATTGACATTTTTATGGAACTTGTCATCCACATTTGATGATTGGAAGGGACATATTTCAGAGAGGTAAAACTCCTTATTTTAAGCCATAAGAGAGTCTTGTATATTTTAAGAACCACCATATCAGAAAACAAACATTTGAGAGTATATAATGTATGTATATGGTTAACATTTTTCATAAAATCTATTTTTATGTCCTTCCAATGCAAGAAATCAACTTGTCTGCCAAGCTTCGTGATGTTTGACTCTTTCAGTCATTCATTTCTTTCATATACTGCTAGTACAGTTAGCTGAGATGAGGAAGACATGAATTTTTCAGCATATAATCAGTGTCATACGTAGGTTTACAAAGAGACAAATAGTGGCACCTCTCTGTATGTTTTTTGATATCTTTTCACAAATAAATTTTGTTAATTTTTATTTCAGTAAAAAACACATTCTTTGGGATTCCCCCTCCATTGTGCAAGTGAGATGTGAAGGATGCATGAGACTTTAAACACAGACAGAAGAGCAGAGTTACATTCTAAAACATGCAGCCTTTCCCTGCCAATTTGGGACTCAAATCAGTGAATGAAATTAGTCATTCCAAAATTATTTGTTTTATTTTCTTCTAAACTTTGTTTTTATACAGTACTGTGCAAAAGTTTTAAGCAGGTGTGAAAAAATGTTGTAAACAAAGAATGCTTTCAAAAATGGAAGTGTTAATCATTTATTTTCATCAATCAACAAAATGCAGTGAATGAACAAAAGAGAAATCTAAATCAAATCAATATTTGGTGTGACCACCCTTTGCCTTCAAAACAGCATCAATTCTTCTAGGTACACTTGCACACACTTTTTGAAGGAACTCGGCTGGTAGGTTGTTCCAAACATCTTGGAGAACTAACCACAAATCTTCTGTGGATGTAGGCTTCCTCACATCCTTCTGTCTCTTCATGTAATCCCAGACACACTCGATGATGTTGAGATCAGGGCTCTGTGGGGGCCATTCCATCACTTCCAGGACTTCTTGTTCTTCTTTACGCTGAAGATAGTTCTTAATGACTTTGGCTTTATGTTTGGGGTCGTTGTCCTGCTGCAGAATAAATTTGGGGCCAATCATGCACCTCCCTGATGGGTATTGCATGATGGATAAGTATTTGGCTGTATTTCTCAGCATTGAGAACACCATTAATCCTGACCAAATCTCCAATTCCATTTGCAGAAATGCAGCCCCAAACGTTCAAGGAACCTCCACCATGCTTCACTGTTGCCTGCAGACACTCATTATTGTACGGCTGTCCGACCCTTCGACAAACAAACTGCCTTCTGCTACAGCCAAATATTTCAAATTTTGACTCATCAGTCCAGAGCACCTGCTGCCATTTTTCTGCACCCCAGTTCCTATGTTTTTGTGCATACTTCAGTCGCTTGGCCTTGTTTCCACGTCAGAGGTATGGCTTTTTGGCTGCAACTCTTCCATGAAGACCATTTCTGGCCAGACTTCTTCGGACAGTAGATGGGTGTACCTGGGTCCCACTGGTTTCTGCCAGTTCTGAGCTGATGGCACTGCTGGACATCTTCCGATTTCGAAGGGTAATAAGCTTCATGTGTCTTTCATCTGCTGTACTGTTTCCTTGGCCAACCACTGCGTCTACGATCCTCAGCGTTGCCCGTTCCTTTGTGCTTCTTCAAAAGAGCTTGAACAGCACATCTTGAAACCCCAGTCTGCTTTGAAATCTTTGTCTGGGAGAGACCTTGCTGATGCAGTATAACTACCTTGTGTATTGTTGCTGTGCTCAATCTTGCCATGACATGAAACTGTCTTCCACAACCTCACCTTGGTAGCAGAGTTTGGCTGTTCCTCGGCCAGTTTTAAGCCTCCTACACAGCTGTGTCTGTTTCAGTTAATGACTGTGTTTCAACCTACATGTGATATTGATGATCATTAGCACCTGTTTGGTATAATTGGTTGATCATACACCTGACTAATCCTACAAAATCCCTGATTTTGTACAAGTGTACCTATAAGAATTGATGCTGGTTTGAAGGCAAAAGGTAGTAACACCAAATATTGATTTGGTTTAGATTTTTCTTTTGTTCGCTCACATTGCATTTTGTAAATTGATAACAATAAACAATCATTATTTATATTTCTGAAAGCATTCTTTGTTTACAGCATTTTTTCACACCTGCCTAAAACTTTTGCACAGTACTGTATATGTGCAGACATTGCAAGCAGAGGTGAAAAGGGGTAGAGACTTAATCTAATGAAAAATGTCCTTGGCATTGTTCAAAGTGTATAGAATTTTTGCAGAACTCATTTAGGGGCACTTCACTTTACTGAAGATGCATAACAAGTGAGTCTAATGGCAAGTCAACAGATGGTACTATAGAGACCTGTTCACTGATGTATGTACATCCTGGCATATATCTGACCCCAAAGTCATCCAAATCTGATTTCAACATCTAAGAGATAGAAATAGATTACACCCTCAGCCTCTGTCATGGATGCCATGCAGATTAATTAGTGATTTTTGGGATTTGTGATCATTTGAATGCAAGACAAAAAAGAATGGTTGTATGTACAGTACTTAGTTCTAAATTATCATGTTGTTAATCACATGAAGCAAGCAGATGGAAATCAAGAAAATATTATTATAATTTGTTCAAATGTAAATTCAGTACTGACTTGTTAGTATATTTTAGAAATGTATAATTGAAAAACCTTTTTTCACCATATAAATTATTGGCAAATTTGGGATTTTCATTAGTTTGACTCGGGATTTGTATTTGTAAATAAAACATTTATTTTCACAGTGCTGCCCAAACAAATTTATAAATGGGGTTGTACAGTATACCGGTACTGGAAAAGTACCCAAAAAAAAACTAAATTTAAAATGGCGTGGTACCAGCATTTCCACATTTACAGTAACGGAAGTAAATGTGTACTTTCCTCTCAATCCCACCTTTGCATTAAGAAAAAAGTTGAGAACCAGTGCTGTGTTACATTAACTTTCTACAAGATAAAGTTCAAATGTAGTATTAAATCTTCAAAAAGAAACCAAAAAAAAATTTCATAAGAAAAAAAGGAGTACCAGTGCCCACCCTTTCTATATTTCCATTTATAAAATAACTTAACAAACTGAAAATAAACACAAATAATGACTGAGAATATAAGAGTTGACTTTTCTTTTTGAAGTGCAGTTTTCATCACTTAAAAGCATGAATCCAGAACACTTTTGGGCAGATCAAGCTGAGTTTATTTTGAGACCCTGGTCCTGATTTTTTTTTCCTCTTCACTTGATTACTGACTCATTTTAGAGCAATGTCACAAAGCACATATGGAGAACAGTCAAGATTACATGTGACATGTTCTCTGTTTGTTCTTAATGGGAAAATGTTTCAGTATTCCTGAATCAAAATGGACCCAGAGCCTGTTATGGCTTAATAACTTATTTGATCTTTGCACCTACTTGATTTTGCTTCTACTTGACTTTGCAAATCATTTTATTTCTCATACTCCATGGCACTGTTTGAAGAAGTCAGAACTGTTATATTGCTCTTGTGTGCAGCCCCAAAAATTATTTGTATAGTCGTGTGTTCTGGTCTTATGATGCAGGATGTTGTTGTCTGTCCTCTAAATTCCTGTTCATACTCTGTGTAAGTGAATCCACACTTTCATTTGTCCATGTATGAATTATGTTTCATTCAGGATGGGCCTAGAATGTTTTATTGTTTATTTATATTTGAAGTGCAGTATATTTTCCAGTTTCAACAAATTATTACACAGACATATAAGTTAACAAATCTATTTGTCAACAATAACGTGCATCTGTATCTACCTTAGAAAGAAAAAAATGAACAAAGGTTTGAATATTGTGACACCTGGAAAATCACTTAATCCAACTGTGCTATATAGTTGTACATAAATACATAAATGAAACAGGTAAACAGTGTTACTGCATCAGTAAAACCAGTTAAAAACAAAAATCATTTTTACTGTTTTCAATTATGCTTTTTGGTAAGAGGAAAACAACTGAAATTACATAGTCCTCACTCCTCTTTACTAGTACTGTTAAATTTTAGTGGTTAAAATAAACAATTGCTGTTTTTGAATGGAGCCTTTACATTTTTTTTTTTTTTTTTTTAGAATAAAGTATTGCTATTATGTGTCATTTTTTTATGATCAACAGAAAGAATTGCTTCAATTTACTACCACTTTTTTATTGAATGAAATATATGAGTATAATAAAGCACATGTGTTTATTTGCATTTTTTTATTAAAGATTATGGCAAAAGTGATGGAAATGTATCAACCAAGTGCAGTTGTTCTTCAGTGTGGTGCTGATTCTTTATCAGGAGACCGTCTTGGTTGCTTCAACTTAACTATTAAAGGTAATAATATTTATTTTCACTATGTGATCAAATAAATGTAAATAAGCAGGGTTTTAATTGTTGCAAAATGTTTGTTGCAGTAAGTTTCTTGGTTGTGTCCTTTTTAGTTAAAGTTAAACTTTTATTTCCTAGGTCATGCTAAATGTGTAGAATACATGAAGAGCTTTAATCTGCCTTTGCTTATGCTTGGAGGAGGTGGCTACACCATTCGAAATGTAGCACGTTGTTGGACATTTGAAACTGCAGTAGCCTTGGATTCTGATATTCCTAATGGTGAGTTTCCCATTATTTGAGTCATTGAGTAAAAAAAAACATGATTACCATTTTACTCTACCAGATTTGTCAAAACTGCTTACAAATGCAGTCACGATTCTTTTGTGCCATAATATGTATTGTTTTAAGTTTATTTTTTTTAGTACAGAATAATGTACTTACTAGTGTATCTTAAGTTTTGTAAGATATATATAAAGTGCAGTGTCTAGTTGTTTATGCCATATTTCACCTGTATCATTTTTGTAATTTTCCTAAACACTTGGACTTTCAAAATAAAACCAAAATAATATTCCAGTGTTTCAGCTAAAACATGTACCTTTATCTCTCTCAAATGCTTCTGTGATGGCGCTATACAAAATGCAAAGCAATTTTTAAGCAAACAAATTCTACCATAGCTAGAACCCAACTCTTCTATAATATTCAAACAATAATAAGAAATAAATTTGTCCTTTGTTTTAGGTCACCCACCCAAAGCATGTTTTTTGGTTCAAATGACTTTCCTTATGTAGAGAATGCAGCTCAATTTCTTACACAGCTTGCTGATTTTTGTTGGGATTATTTCTGTAGTACTGCATACAAATTAGACACAAAACCAAAAAAAGTATAATCTAACATTTTACCAAGGCTACCTTTTAAAGTGATGCAACACTTGAATGCTAATATGTCTAAGCATCATTCTACCTTGTCCACATTCTATATAAGGAAGTGTTGAGGTCTAAAACAGGACTTGTTCACTAGCATTCTATAAATAATGTAAACTAATAAAGCTCAAAATTTGACGTGTTAATATACTTGTTAAAATATAAAAAAAGTGTTTTCTTTTGAGGAAATTTGGCATAGGGGGCAATGAAAAAATAAAAATGTTAGCCTTTTGCAAAAATTAATCTTTGCTTACAAACTACAGTAGCTTTAAGTATGAAATTAAAAAGGAAAATATTTCACCTTGGACAGTATTGACCTCTGAATTAGACTTTCTTCCATGAGTGACATCCAGGGTCTGGTACAGAGATACTCACAAGATCCCAGTTCAAATTTTTCTTTTGATAGTTTGTGCCTGTCCTTGAGGTTGTCCACCAGAGAAGAAAATTCATTGTATTTTAGCTTCACCAACTCAGGGGCTATAAATCTTGAAAGGATGCCAACTATTAATAATAATGATAATAACTTTGCAATTAATTTGTTCAGTTTGTAAAGTAAAAGTCACCACCCTTTGGTATGCGTTTGGTATAACTTGTTTGATGAAAGTAGAAAGGTCATGTGTTGTACCTTTGAATAGACCAATGAAAGTGAAGATGCTAGCTTTCTTTGGATAATCATGATGGTATTTTTATTTGAACTGTGAAAGACACAAATTTGTTTTTCAAGAGAGATGTTAATAATTTGAACAACAGAAAATACTTAAGTGAAGACTGAAAATCTGAGTTTGCTTTAAAATAATCTAAACATAGCTCTTTCCTTAAGTTGTTTTTTTATTGGAAATCTCTGCTGTCAGAGTTCTAAGTTTCTGCTTACCCAGAAATGATAGTTTGTAGCTCTAGAAGAGGCACAAAAAAGTGAAGACACATGCTGTGCCGTCAAAAAATTGCATAGTTAAATAGCAAGTGGTCCCTTTTTTTTTTTTTTTGTCTAGATTCCTGTTCTTAAAGCAGTCATGTTTTATTGCTTTCATTTTTAGTTTAGTTTTTTTTTTTTTTTTCCTCATTTTTGCATTTGCTTTCCTTTATAATTTTTATTTATTTGCACAACTTGTCTGGCTTGCATAAATACAATAGTGTGCAGTTTCTAAGTTATGCTTCAGACCCTTACTAAATCATGCCTAAGATGTATACATGTTAATTGTACATATTTAGTTATTACATGTTATTTATTTATTTATTTAATTATTTTAGAATTGCCATACAATGACTACTTTGAGTATTTTGGACCAGACTTTAAACTTCACATCAGTCCATCAAATATGACCAATCAAAATACTAATGATTACTTGGAAAAGATAAAGTAAGTACCATTACATTTTCCTATACTACCTTGTAATACTTCATAAAAAGTGTTAAAAATTAATCATATGGCCTAGTCCCTTATACTTCTTAGAACGCTAAGGTAAACTTTAAAAAGAAAATATGCACTGCTAGTGTCATTTTTAATTGGAAGTCGGTCTGTTTTCATGTGCAACTTTCCAGACAGCGTTTGTATGAGAACTTGCGCATGCTTCCTCATGCCCCTGGTGTACAGATGCAGGGCATCCCAGAGCATGCAGTGCAGGAAGACAGTGGAGATGAGGAAGAGGAGGATCCAGATAAACGCATCTCAAGTATGTTTTCTGTTTTATTATTACTGAATTACTACTTATGCTGTGTCTTTATTTAAGAAGTGATCTATAAGTCAGTTGCTAGCATCAGTTTTTTGAGGGAGCAGATGAAAGAACATTACAAATTTGATGCAAGAAAAAGAGATTAACATAAATAAAGCTCGGTGTGTTGATACTAGAAATTTGTCAAACTGCTTTCTGAAAAAATTTTAAGTTTAGCTATATTAGTCTGTGTGTGTTGTCCTGTGAACAGAAAACTGAAATGGTGCTGATGACAAATTACTTTTTTCGCCTAGTTTGTTTCAAGTCCAACACATGGTGATACCTGTCTACATTTTATCTTTTCAAACAATAAAGATACAGTATCAGTAACTTGTTTTTATTGTTACTCTATTAAGCAACGTGATCAATACATGGTAAAATCTGAGATTATCTTTGAAAACACAAAAATTCGAAATGACCTGGACAATCTTCAGAACTAGGCGAACTCTTGGAAAGTGCAGTTTAATGTAGAAAAGTGTGAAGTGCTACATGTAGGTAAAAGGAATATCAATTACAAATACAAGATGGGAGACACTGGTATTCTTTCGGCTTAAGGGTGAATCATGTACTTGGACATCAGTGAAAATTAAGGGGAAGTACATTTAAAACTGAAGCCAGGAAGCACTTCTTTACACAAAGAGTTGTGGAACCTGGAAAAAAACACAAAGACATGGAGTTGAAGTAGAAACCTTGACAACCATTAAGAAAAATCTGGATGAGATATTGGGACTGTTTAGCTATTAGCTAAACAAATGTGCTTATTGTAATAATAATAATAATAATAATAAATTATATAGCGCCTTTCCCATGCTCAAGGCACTTCACAGAGTTTAAGATAGAAGGCCAGGGTATACAGTGTATAGCATTGTACAAACCAGATAAATAAAGAAGATTAAGACAGTAAATTCAGAGAAAAAGCATAACAGACAACATAATTGATGGTCTAGCACACACACACACACACATGTCACATGAGCAACTTGACATAGAGGTAAACTGAAAGAAGGATAATAAAGTCAAGTAGAGCTAAAAGCCTTCCTGAACAGATGAGTTTTGAGTTGTTTTTTAAAAGAATTCATGGAGTCAGCTGATCTAATTAATTTCGGTAGGTTATTCCAGAGTCTGGGCGCTATACAGCAGAAGGCCCTGTCACCCATGGAGTGTAGATTAGTGTGGGGCACAACAAGATTGCCAGAATCAGAGGACCTTAGTGGGCGGACAGGCACATAGTGATGGAGAAGGTCACTGATGTAGTTTGGTGCAAGGTCATTTAAGGCTTTGTAGGTTATTAGTAGGATTTTACATTCGATTCTGTAAGACACAGGGAGCCAGTGAAGACGGAGTAGGATGGGTGTGATGTGCTCGCTGCTGCTGGTTCGAGTAAGGACTCTTGCAGCCAAGTTTTGAATAAGCTGGAGCTGTGATCGAAGATTGGAAGGGGCACCTGCCAGTAGGCAATTACAATAATCGATGCAGGATGTGTTAAAAGCATGGACAAGTTTCTCAGCATTAGAAAAGGAGAGTAGGAAGGAGCGAACACGGGATATGTTACGGAGGTGAAAGTAAGAAAGTTTGTTAATGTGGTTTATGTGGGCGGAATAAGAAAGGGAGGAATCAAAAATGACACCAAGATTCTTTGCAGTAGAGGCAGGTCTGATGAGATCACCACCAAGATGCACTGGGATAAGAGCTCATTTTATTAAGTTGCACTTTAGTCCCAATTTGCAGGAGGTCAGTTTTGTTGCAATTTAATTTTAGAGAGTTCTGTTCCATCCAGGTATTAATTTCACTGAGGCAGGTTGTAAGCCAAGAAATCTCTGATGAAGTTCCACTTTTAACATTGAAATAAAGTTGAGTATCGTCTGCATAAAAATAATAACCCAGTCCAAAGCTACGAATAATATGGCCAAGGGGAAGCATATCCATATTACTAACCGAGAATGCTAAACCGGATGGACGCAGGGACATCCGGCCATGGGCTGTAGCCGCAAAAAGACGTACTGCGCAGGCGCCCCGAGAAATGAGGCGCCGCGAGAGGCGGACAAGACCACAGAAAAAAGGAGTGAGCACAGAAAAAAGGAGTCAAACGCAGGCGACGCACACAGCGCCGCACGAGCAAAACCCCCCCCCCCCCACACACACACACACACAAGCAACGGACGGGACACACACAAAGAGGACGATTCAACAAGCCCCTGGCACACAAAAAAAAGAGCCCGCAAACCCCCCCCCCACACACACACACACACACACACACAAGCAACGGACGGGACACACACAAAGAGGAGGATTTAATCCCATTGCACACGAAACAGGACGCACACAAAGAGGAGGATTCAACAAGCCACAAGCACACAAAAAAAAAAGAAGCCGCAAGCACCACACAAAGCCCATTGGACACGAAACGGGACAGACTACGGACATAGCACACGAAACGTACACAAAAACGACGATTCAGACCCACGACCACAGTAACATAAATAACAAATGACACACACAGCCCCATTTCTAAATGAACCGTCCGTATTAAACATACGTCATCTCAACACGTTCACAATATGCAGCATAGGTAGATCTCATTACAATGAGGCACTATTAACCGTTCAACAGCAGAAAAGGCTCCATATTAACAGTGAGTGCGATCCTCCTTATTACTTATCCATATTTCTCACGCTCAAGAACAAACAAGTCATGAATTCACGATCACAGGTACAAAACGATACCGCTCGGATAACGGGACCAAACACAATTCACACTATGCAGCATAGGTGGATCTCATTACAATAAGGCACTATTAACCGTTCAACCGCAGAAAAGGCTCCATATTAACAGTGAGTGCAATACTCCTTATTACTTATCCATATTTCTAGAAGAAAAAATGTCTCGACTCCAAAAACGCAAAGCTCAACTAAAGCTTCTAACTAACGATGTACCTAAAAGTAAAAACTTTATGAACTGCATTAGATCCTACAATAGTTCATTTGCTTTTGCATCTACCGGAGTAAATATCAGGCCACCAAAAGGCAATGGCCCATACTGCTTTCGCATATGTGCACAAATACTGCATCGCATTGGAACAGTGCACCCTGAAACAAATCAACAACGCAAATATGCACAAATCTACATCCTAGATCCACATGACGCAATCTATCAATCAAAGTGCTGCATCGCAACAGGCACGGATTCAAAACGAAACACCTCCCGTATCAGACATACGTTAACGGCAAGGAAGGCTACAACGGGCTTCTCACACAGCACAGGCAAATCGATTACAGCTCCAAAACAACACGTCCCAAATACTACACATGCAACAACGCGCCTCTCAAACGGCACAAGCAAAACATACACCAGGAAAATTCATTCGGATTAATGAATGTCATTTGCAATCATTGTCATTCAGTTCACTTCCCTGAAGAAACAACTGGCAATACAAGTAATACATTTACACGTTGTTGTCAAAAGGGTCAAATTAGACTGCCTCCTTTACATTCATATCCTGAATATCTACAGAAGCTTCTAACTAACGATGTACCTGAAAGTGAAATCTTTATCAACTGCATTAGATCCTACAAATCGGTATCCACTATGAACATTAACGGTGGCACTGCACGTGACATCCGTCTTGCAAAAATGTTAATTATTGATGAATGTACAATGGCATCCAGTCACTTACTCAACACCATTCATAAACTTCTACAAACGTTTATGAATAATAATATTCGCTTTGGAGGAAAGGTACTTTTATTAGGAGGAGATTTTAGACAGTGCTTAGCTATTCTTCCAGATGCCATGCGCTCAGCTATTGTTCAGTGCACCTTAAAATACGCAGACAATTGGCATTGCTTTCAAAAGATACAGTTAGTAAAAAAGATACGATGTCCAGAACCAGATCATAACAATTGCTTATTACAACTGGGAGATGGTACACTCACCAATACAGATGGACTTCACCCACATATTATTACAATTCCTCAAGCCTTTATCTGCGACGACTTAGTTACAGAGATATTTGGAACAGCAATCTCATTACACCAAATGCCCCTTTTAACACAACGCACTATATTATGTCCAAAAAATATTAATGTGGAAAACATAAATACCCAAGTCATTCCATTACTTCCTGGAGAGACACAACTCTTTCTAAGCTCTGACAAACTTGACTCTGATCACAACAATAACCATCTTCATTGACATTACAAGTTCTGACCTGGAATTACCTTTTACACTTAAACGGCGTGTACAAAGAAATTTTCCAATAAACCTTTACACTGTGCCACACACTTTATTGTTTGCTTTCTATTTGCATCATCTACACCTTCACACTATTCTATATCTCATTCATACATCACGCTCTTTGTCATTCCCAACACCAGGGGTTGGCGAGCAGGGGGCGGAGCCCCCTAGTAAATACAGAAGAGAAGAGGGCTGCAGACAGAGCCCTGGGGAACTCCTTGTGTGACTGGCGCTGAGCTGGATCTGCTGTTGCCAAGACTAACAAACTCTTGCCTATCAGTCAGATAGGACTTGAACCATTGCAGGGCAGTGCCAGAGATACCCAGCATGTACTCCATTCTGGATAGTAGAATGTCATGTCTTGACAGTGTCAAATGCTGCACTGAGGTCTAATAGAATTAATATGCTGGTTTGTCCAGAGTCTGCTGCCATAAGCAAATCATTAGTTACCCGTAGCAGAGCAGTTTCACAGCTGTGCTGCGCCCTGAAACCAGACCTAAAGGGTTCTGTCAAATTATTAGAAGTTAAGTAGTTGGTGAGCTGGGAGGCTACAACATGCTCAGGAACTTTTGACAGAAAAGGTAAGTGGGAAATAGGCCAAAAATTGTTAAGATTGTCAGCATCAAGACCAGACTGTTTTAACATTGGGGTTACAGAAGCGATTTTAAAAGTGAGCGGCACAGAGCCAGTGTCAAGGGATGAGTTTATTATTGTTGTAACAGTCGGGATTATGGCATGAAAGCAGGATTTAAGTAGTGTACAGTACTCAAGTAGTCTGTCTCATCTTACAAAGCAGGTTATTAACAAACGCAGATGTGACTGGTGAGAACTTAGAGAAGGAGTGGGAAAACAGGAAGAGATATAAACAGATGATGTATTTATGTTAGTTGAATTATTTATATCTTTAATTTTGTTATGTAAAAAGTGGAGGAATTCCTCACAGACTTCAGTAGAATAGGCAGTTGGGCCAGATGCGGGTTCAATTAGTTTATTAACTACAGAGAACAAAACCCTTGGGTTATCATGGCCACTTTCTATTATTCTGCCATAATGGGTGTTCTTGGCAGAAGTTAGTGCTTCTCTGTAGGCTGTTTGGTGGTCAGAGAAAGCCTGGATATGAACAGTGAGGCCAGTCTTACGCGACATTGTCTCAAGGCGTCGGCCAGCTGCTTTCATAGATCGCAATTCTGAATTATACCAAGGAGCTGAACGCTTAAAGGAAACCTCCTTATGTTTTAAAGGAGCTGTTTTCTCAGAAAAAAAATGGTTTTACAAATTTCAGCAATCAGATGACACAAAGTTATTGATCTATCCATTTTTGCAACAGTTTTGTCAAGAATCAATATATAATCACATATTAAAGTAAACTTCACATCTTTTGGATGTGGGAAGAAAGATCTATGCAGACTTGGGCAGAATGAAAAACTACACAAAGTCTCCTGGTTTAAAAGTGAACCAAGTCTCCTGGAGCTTTAAGGCAGCTGCCCTAACCACTCTATCGTATTAGCTCCATGCTAGCTATTCTTTAACAAGTATGTGTTACATTTAATTATAAAGTTAATCAAAATTTTATATTTCTTATGCAGATCCCAGTACCATCATTTTGTAGGAGCAAACTTGAATTGTTGTAAATGTGAATATATGGTCTTTGGTATAATTTCGCAAGACCAGCATGATAGACTCAGACTGTAACTCACCTACAGAAAGCTTTTCCTCAACCTCTTTGTCAAAAAGGTGGAGCCTGTCTGACAGGTGTGTTTTTGTCTGAATACAAAGCATATACGTTTACTGTAAAGAAAGACTGAACACCCATAGTTTGTTTTACTAAATCCTGTGTTTTTAGATGCTGCTAAGAGTGACAGAATTGTTCCATGTGAACACATCTTATCAATTTCTAACTTAAAGATATAGCTGTATTTAAAATTTGTGTTTTTAATTTTGCAGTTCGGGCCATTGATAAAAGAATAGCTTGTGATGAAGAGTTCTCAGACTCTGAGGATGAAGGTGAAGGTGGGCGTAGAAACAGTGTTAATTATAAAAAATTAAAACGAGTCAAGACAGAAGAAGAAAAAGATGGGGAGGAGAAGAAAGGTATGTTTGATGTTAGATTATAAGAGGCTTAGGTTTATCTATATTTACCTATTGTTGTTAATAAAGTAATAAGTCATTCCTGTGATTTTTAATAGAGGTCATAAAAGCAGTTGTCTTTCATTATTGAACTTCTTAAAAATCATTAAAATTAATAAGTATATTGCTGTTTATAATAAGCATTGCCCTAAATCGTATTTTGTTGATTCTCAAGATGTTAAAGAAGAGGAAAAAGCAAAAGATGAAAAAACAGAAACTAAAGGGTGAGTGTGAATAATATTTTAATACATACCTTATTAAATTTTTAAATGTATCATCTGGATCATGCATCATCTGGATGTGTCATCAGTGCAGCAGTATAAAGATGTATTGTTTTGTGCCATCAGCTTTTTTTTTTTTTTCCTACAGTATTTTATCTAATGGTCAATGGAATTGGCTGTGAAAATTTCATGTCTCAGTTTGTTCCAGATAAGCATTTGAAACCTATGCTATTTTGTTATTAAATTTTTAGCATCACCATTTCCTAATTTAACTCATGACCTTTCCTTGGTTGTACTCGTCATTATTGTATTGGATATTTGAAAATGAACAGCCACCACTTCATTGATTAAAAATAATCCTACAATAATAATGTATGAAAAAGGATCCATGGGTTATATATACTGTTTTGGAATGTTTGGTATACATTGTACCTGTCTCTCTTCTCTTTCTTTGCAAGTGAATTTTGTGTTATCTGAATTTTTTTTTTTTATATACTCAACAGAGCAAAAGAGGAGACGAAATCTGCATAAGGAATCTGCCAGACCAGGATCTCCTCTCAGTTGCATGATTTATACATTTAATTTGAAGATCCATTTTAGAACCAGACTTTACTGTATGTTTTCCAGTGCTGAATGGACTATGTAAATTATTTCTGAATACATATTTTGAAATTTGCGTTCTAACTGGACTACAAACAGATGTTTAGAGTGCAGATGTGAATCAATGTATGTGTTTTTATATACCAGTGTTTTTGGAGTTTCCATTTGGATTGTCTCCTTTTATATTATGTATTACATTTATTGTTTAAATTATCCTTTATGGACACTTACTACAGACCTGGGATGTACAACTTTTAGAAAACTCTTTAATTATCTGATATAATAACCCCTTCCCATTTTAGTCTCTGTTCAGAGCCTCAAATGTAATTTAATTTGTGATTGTCTCAGAAGGATATGTGACTTTTCGTTTTACCAAGCTTGAAAACTTGTACTTTTTTTCTAAACACTCTCTTAAATATTGACCTTTCCTCCTACTTCTCAGAGGTTTTCTACATAAATCTTGCACCATAAAATGACTTTGCAATGGTGATTTGCATTTTGTATAACTTGTATAATAATAGCACCTAAAGTCTTTCTTTTCTAGGCAAGGCTGCTTTTATTTTTAAAGCATTCTAAAATGGTGAATGTGAAGATCTGAGCGGTATTATCAAGTAACAGTCAAGATTTGATATGTTTAGTCAAAGGAAAAACTATTCTATACTTTAAACATATACTGTTGTCTATATATACAGTGTGTATTATGTGTATATATGTATATACAGACACACACATTAAACATATAAATGACAAAATACTTTAGTTAAGGTTTCAGCAATTGGAAAATGAAAGTGTGCTGTGTATTTTTTGCTTTATGTTTGCTCATTTTTGCAACAAAAATAAAATTAGAAAACAAGCCACTGCTATTTTTACTTTAACACAGTAAGTTTGCAAACTTGTGTATTGTCTAACCAGAGGCTTGTGGTGCTGTTAAATTCCCTGCCCTCTGAGCCACTGCAGAGACTTAACTAACAGCTGTTGTTTGTGGCACAGAACCCTAACGTAGAAGAATACCCCATATGCTCTTCTGTACTGTATATCTGAATCTTTGCCAGGTGTTGAAGCTGACCTAACAATGTATGTCCTCCAGTAGCAACAATCTGTGATCAATGTGGTTTTTGTCTGGAATACATGTCTTAATTATTTTTAATGCTGTATTTTTTTTTTTTCCTTTTTTGAAATGTTTGTAATAAAAGGGTACATTTCTACTAGCAAATGTCATTTCTTTCTGTTAACCTTTCATCCACATTCTTGGGAAAAAAACCAAATAAGAAAAAAAAAAAATTATGTGCCCTTCACAAATATAAATGTATTTGAAATATACAAAGTTACGAAAGTTTCCCCTCAGTCTAATTTTTGCATTACAGTGATCCCTCGCTATATCGCGCTTCGCCTTTCGCGGCTTCACTCTATCGCGGATTTTATATGTAAGCATATTTAAATATATATCGCGGATTTTTTGCTGGTTCGCGGATTTCTGAGGACAATGGGTCTTTTAATTTCTGGTACATGCTTCCTCAGTTGGTCTGCCCAGTTGATTTCATACAAGGGACGCTATTGGCAGATGGCTGAGAAGCTACCCAACTTACTTTTCTTTCTCTCTCTCTTGCGCTGACTATCTGTGATCCTGACATAGGGGGTGTGAGCAGGGGGGCTGTTCGCACACCTAGACGATAGGGACGCTCGTCTAAAAATGCTGAAAGATTATCTTCACGTTGCTACCATCTGTGTGCAGCTTTTAAGTATGCTGCATGGTGCTTCGCATACTTAAAAGCTCAAAGGGCACGTATTGATTTTTGACTTTGTTTTTCTCTCTCTCTCTGCTCCTGACGGAGGGGGTGTGAGCTGCCGCCTTCAACAGCTTTGTACCGGCGGTGCTTCACATACTTAAGCCAAACAGCGCTATTGATTTGTTTGCTTTCCTCTCTGTTTCCTTTGAAGGGAAGATATGTTTGCATTCTTTTAATTGTGAGACAGAACTGTCATCTCTGTCTTGTCATGGAGCACAGTTTAAACTTTTGAAAAAGAGACAAATGTTTGTTTGCAGTGTTTGAATAACGTTCCTGTCTCTCTACAACCTCCTGTGTTTCTGCGCAAATCTGTGACCCAAGCATGACAATATAAAAATAACCATATAAACATATGCTTTCTACTTTGCGGATTTTCTTATTTCGCGGGTGGCTCTGGAACGCAACCCCCGTGATGGAGGAGGGATTACTGTACACCTTTTTTGTAATAGTACATTAGTTAGATGATGTGTTGTAATAGTATATACTATAGTGACAAAAGAGTGGAGGAGAAATAATGGTACTTGTAATTAAATCCTTGGATGTGTGAAAAAAATTGACAACCTTGAGATCTCAACCCAGTCAAACTCCCTTTGTCTACTACTACCAAAGCAAAGTTTATCAGTACATTATCAATATCATGAGGCCTTGTGTATGAAACTTGTTTACATTTGGAAATGTGCATAAGCTATTTCTTACACCAAGACGTGATTTATAAAACACAAACTTAGCATGGAAATTGGCATAAAATTACAGAACGTATCAACCATTCCCATGTTTTATGCAGAATCTTTTGGTGTTTGCATTTTAGCAACTACAGGCAGCTGGATAACAGTGAACAGAAAATCTCATTTTATTATGAATATCGGTGATGTGTCAGTCACATTCTGATGTCTGTCCAGCCATCTATCCATTTGTTTTTCTAAACCTAGTTGTTAAAACCTATAGTGGAACAGGGATCTTGTGATTTTTGTGTGATGGTCTCTGTAATGTAGACTACTTTGGCACAGAGCACCAAGAGGATATCTAAATCAGCCTTTAAGTTAGTCAACATCATGAAAAGGAATGCAAATACCATTAACGATATTTAAATGTTAGAAAATTTGTGTTTAAGTTTATTCATCTACCTATTTTACATTCTGAAAAATAAACACTTCCTTATTTTTGCAAATTAGAAAGTGTACACATAGTGTAGCATCTGGATGTAACTACATTAACTAATTTGAGAGTTGGACCGTGTTCTTTAACTCATTTACTTCATCAAAGAGACAGTTAACACATTTTTATTTTTTAAACATTTTGTGTGATGTGTGACACAGTTTTTCAGACTGCCATGTTGCCGTTTGTGAAATACTGTTTGAATTGCTAATACCAACTACTGACGATCTATTTGCCAACAGAGTCTTTCAGGTATATAAAAAAGGAAATACTGAATACATACAACATATTAAAATTGAAATAACTTCTCTCAAGCTAAATCTGAAGCAGTGAACTAGCTTGTATTTGAAGAGTTTTTCTCTACAAATTGCTTTAGGCAGGACAAAGGATACTATGTGTTCATCCATCATTCCTCTAAACACTCCTTTTTAGGGCAGAGGGCAGCAGGAGCCTATCCTAGCAAGCAACAGATTCAGGTAGGAACAACCCCTGGCCAGGGTGCCAGCCCATCACAGGGTGAATACACACACACACCAGGGGACAACTTAGCCTTGCCAGTTCACCTAATCAATCTTTGAACTGTGGGAAGAAACAGGAGCAAACCCATCCAGACCCACATGCAAACTCCACACAGGAAGTACCTAGATATGACCCCCAGATTATTTGCTCTGAGGCAGCAGCATTACCACTGTGTCACTGGGCCCAGCAATTCTTAATGACCCAAGTCTAGAAAAGGTTACAAAACCATTTCTGAGTTTCAGGAATTATACTGATCCAGAGTTAAATTTGGGGTACACTGATTATAATTGTTTCCCTGTCTAGTGGGATAGACCAACTACAACCCACACTGCCAATTTTGACCCTTCCAAGTAAGTTACCCACGTATACTTCTCAACATGCTTTAAACAGTAAAACACAGCAATGATTTGATGAATTTTCTCTTTAATTAGAATTAAAATTGTAATCAGAATATTATTTTTCCAAAACTTGCACAATCAAAATATTGTGCAATCAATTTATGTTTCCCTAAATGATTTCAAACTGTGAATGTGTTCAAGTTCTATGCTTTTTTACCCAAGACCAGTATGTGGGATCTGGAGCTGCAAGACATCCCCCTATCACAAAACATGCACATTACACCCACGCCAGGGAAATTTCACACATCTGCTGATTTAGAACACTACTAAAGTAGAATCCTCCTTAATTAAAAATACATCTTGAATGATAATACAACATTGTCCGTGGCACATACAGTAGTAACACAAAAACTGACAGTTACATTATGTAGTGTGACCATGTGCAATTGTACTGTATTTACTGATTGATTGTTGTGTACAGTATATACAATTATTTTTAAACTTGAAGTCTTTAAGAAGAATATTTTACTTCATCTTAAGAGTAAATTGCTTTGTAAAAACATAATAATATGTTATGTGTGGTCACTTCCAGTCACTCCAAGATTAACACTAGAAAAATGTTCTTACCTGTTGTCTCGGGTGGAGATGTAGAAAGCAATCGAATGAATCCTGTTGAGTTAAGAATCTAGAAAAGGCAAGAAAAGCAATTGTCTTAAATGAGAAATACTTAAATTAAAATACTACTCGGCCACCAGTGTTTGTGTCAGATTTTTAATACATTAATGTACAACAAAATTTTCAATTGCATTGTATGTATTTGTTGGCAACGCACAGGGCATCTCTTCTTATCTACATGCCATCACAAACATTTTAGAGTGGCAGATGCTAAGAACGAACTGGCAAACAGGCAGTTTTCTAACGAGAATGTTCTAAACTTTTTTGCAGCAGTTGTTTTATTGTTTTGCTAGTTTATTGAACATCCTTAAAATAAAGAAGACACGGCATATACTGGTGATTTAGGAGAAAAGAATATGCACCTCAAACCACCTTAACTGTGTAATTGCCAAACCGTAAAGAAGGTGGCATCTGTTGTACTCTACCATTTGATTAGTATGGCATATCTTTCTTAGCAAAAATACAAAGCCATGAAGATAACCCTTTGTTAAGGATAAAAATGATCAAATATTGTTTGGCTTTCTTTCTATCTGTCTATAATCAAAAAGATGCAGCATCTCTATCTATGGAAGTGCTGTGTGAAGCAGTTTATACATTAGGAAATTAAACCGAGTGCTTCTTAATAAGAGTATGTAACCTAAAGCCATTTCATGCTGGGTCTTGGATCTAAGTGAATTGTGGCATGTTCATTGAAACATGCAAAGAATTTCCTGTAGTCACCCTTCACAACCTTCCACCCCCAAAAGTGTAAAACTCCAAGTCCAAGATACGAGTTGCAGAGTTTTAAAATATGGCACAAACCTGAATGATAACTTTAAGACTGGACTTTCAATTGTTTCTTCTATTTTAAAAAGCACATACATTATGAATAAATAATATAATAAAAGCATAAACACTTAAAAAAATGCATATATATATATATATATATATATATATATATATATATAAATATACACTTCATTTTCGTTCAGATTATTTTTATTTTAAAGGAGGGTGAATGTTTGAGTTTTGCGATGGACTGACCTCCTTGTCCAGCGCTCTTTTCCACCTGGCGCCCAGTGGTGTTGGGATAGACTATGGCAAACCCGCGATCCTGAATTGGATTAAGTGCTTTGCCGATGTTATTTGTTACGTAAAAAGTCTCAAGCAATTAAAACATATACTGTATTGTAGCCCATACAAATAAAAGAAAGCGCTTAGTGAGAGGATTTCCTCTAGAGGTCACTCTTGAGTTTTATATAGTTCATAGTTATGTCTCTCAGCAGTGATTACGTTTAAATTTTGAGTATTGCATAGTGCGAGGATCTTTAGCACTCTCGCATTATGCCGAAATAATATATTTGTGGTGGTTTACCAATCTTTCATTCATATAAACTCCGTTCGTAGAAAGTACCATAGTAAGGAGGTGTACCGAACAACAAGATTTACGATACAGAATTTAAATGATACGCTCTTCAACACTGCGAAGCCAATATGTTACCATTCTCCAGCCCGCTTAATGCAATTGCGTAGCAGCCTCAGGCGCAAGGCAGGAAATAACCCGGGATGGTGCGACAGTTCATCTAAGGGACAACTCAGGCACACATTTACCCCGTGTCGTTTTAGGATCGCCGATTAACCTAGCATGTACACCTTAGGGAAAACCCACGTAGCCACTATATGGGGAAACATGAAAACCCAAATCGAACAGGGGCCAGGCTGGATTTCAATGAGATAAAAACATTGACCAATGTATTGTGACTCTTCACTTAAAATATAATAAGCCTAGTTTGGCACGAAATTATAACGCAAGAAATTGGATCTGTCTGAGTGCGATTATCACTGAGCCATCGTGTCGCTGTAAAATCGATCGATCCATCCATTCATTCATTTCCTTAACCCGTCCAGGGCAGGATCGCGGAACAGATTGGACCTATCCTATAACTCATCAGGTGCAAGGTAGCAACAACACCTTGGAATGGCGCTCATCCATTGACAGATTGAAAACGCACTTACACACACATACACACGGTGTAATTTATCAATGCCAATCGACACAAACTGCATTTTTTTATTGTGGGAAGAAACCGGAGCACCAACACCTACATACTTGCGTACACTACGAGAACATGCAAACTCCACGCAGGGTACATCCGGAACGTGAACTAAAACCAATACAACAAACATGACAATTTAAAAAAAAATTAACGGTGGAAATGAACCTGCAATAGCCCGGGAATTAAATTTTAACAAGCATCAAAAGAAATTTGGTTTGTTTTTGATACTTGTTGAATACAGTACTGATTTTAGAAACTAATTGAGAATACAGTACCGATAAGGAATAAATGTGACACTCCATGAATATTGAAATATCGAATGAGGTAAATTGACAAATATTTTATTACTTCTAACAAATAAAATACGAGGCTTCGACCCACTCAACGACGCGTCATCATCGAGCCTTTAAGAAAATGACAGCCAATGGATGGTAGCATACTAGGGGCGAAATGCAGCTCCATTTTGTGTTTATTCGAGCCTCAATGTGGCGCTGTGTGGCGACTTGACTCACATTTTCTATTTACTTCCCGCCCACTTTGCTTATTGTGAGCATATGATTGGTTAAGAATGGGCACGTAAATGTGGCGCGTTGTATAAAACGAGAGGCGTGCTGCTCACGCGTTTCTGAATGTTGTACTGGTAAGATGCTGTACTGAAGGTTGGTGTCTTTGAATTAATTTCCACAATTTAGTTATGTTTTGACTGATGAGAAGTGCGTTTTTCTGTATGCTTACGAACGCTATGGATGGTCAGCGTTGCTTTCTTCGTGCCCACTTTGTAACTAATTTCTTAAACTGATATGGATTATATTCACCACTGAACTTCTCATTCACATATTTCGCCAGGCTGATCCCAAATGTCTGCAGTTTCCAACTTAATACTCGTGAGGCTTTTGCTTCTCCTTGAAATTCATAAGTAGGGTCCTTGCCGTCATGTCACTATCTACACTTTTTCTGCTCCGTTTTAATTAGCTTGGGGGCAAATGATGTTGCACGTTTCTTTGTCATATATTTTGTTTAACCTTTACACAGCTGCGAAAAAGCAGTGGTATAGGAAGTTGTATTCAAAGGATGCAGCCTCGATTTCTTTTAAAGTGGGTCGTCCACTTCACGTTCCAGCTTCTTTCTTCATACGTGAACTCCATATTTGTAATTTATTAAGCTTACGTCGGGTAATGGAGATAGAAACAGATTCTTATAAAAAATATTCGGTTTTATTCTAATCATTTAATGCTATCCCAGTTTTAAAAATCCATCAGATACACGGTTCTTTAAACCGCTTCACTTCCGTAATATGTCATCAAGTGGAGAAAGGCATCACTGTTCTTACACGGTCAGAGACGCTAGGTGCCGCTGTGGTACAGTCGAAAACTACACTGCTTGCCGGATTTTTTCCCCGTTTCATTCACAACGCTTCATGTCTGGACTGGACATAGCCTTATGACACTTTGACAGTATGGCAAGGCAGACTGCTTATTGACAAGAAAAAAATGCTCTCACATTGTTCAAATAGTGTAATCAGATTATTGAATGAAAAAAATCACTCTTCTTCATATTTGAAGGTTGAATATAATGGAATCCAGAAATGAACAGTTGATGTCAGATCCCTTTACTTTTTCCTGATTAACAGTACTAGAACATAATGTATGAGCATTACTTAACCTGTAACCTCTTTGTAAGGCGCTATATGGATTTATATATATATCAAGATACTATATAAATATATAGAGAAAAAGAAGTGATGGTTGGGACATTTGAATGTCATGATAGTTGGAGCAGCACACTGAGCCAGTCCTTGTCTCAGTGTGTCTTAGGATATACATTCTCATTGTTGTGTCATGTCATTTTCATTTTGCTGAAGCCAATCCCAGCCAGCACAGTGTGCAAGGCAGGAACAAACCCCGAGCAGGGCGCCAGCCCACCACAGGGCACACACTAGGGACAATTTAGGAGCGTCAATGCAGCTAATCTGTCTGTCTTTGTATTTATTATAATTGGCAGATGAATCTCACTTATTTTTACTTCAAAATTCAGACCATTTTCTTGTACAAATCCCAGTCTGCTTTAGAAGGATGCAGAGCTCCAGGAAATGCACAGGACACGCTGGAGTTTGGCTTGTTTACTCGCAGAAAATTAACATCCAGCCATTACCACTGAATGAGAGTTTGCTTATACAGTATTGCCAAAATAAATCCATAAATATATTAGGAACTTGGGTTATCTGCTTGAAATATTTGGGGTTAGCTTGCTATGACACATAACCAGGTCTTGGTTGAAGATGCAAGCAGCAGATTGTTAAAGTGAAGACCAAATCCTCACATTTTTGGGGGCATATGTAGAAGGTAAGGAAGAAACTACAAAAGATGCTGAATACACCAAAATGGATCCATCAATGTTAGTCCAGTGCAGTTCTCCAGGATGGTAACATCAAAAAGGGCAAGGCAACAGTGGATTCTCCAGTTGATTGGAAGCAGTTTCACAACCCCACCCCTAGTACATATTTCTTTTTGTGCAAATACCACATATAGTGGTGTCTTCCACCAAAGGACAATCTTCTTCTTCCATAAAATGTATGTCCAAGGATACGTCCCAATTTAATGGGTGACTGAAACTGGTTGTGGCAATGCAAGTCACTAGCCAAATACCTACAAACATTACTTACCAAAAATTACAAGTTTGCCTCTGTTGTGTCACCTTATGCAGAGTGAGGTGTCTTTTCAGCCAGTTAACCTCTTTTCTACTTTCATGCATCTAGATCTCTGCAAGATACCTAAGCATCTAAAAAAATGTTTAATTAGTAATTGAGCAATTATATACAATAATTCTCTGCTAATGGACCAAGTTTATATACACTTTTACAATTGTGCAGTTTAAAAAAAAAACAAAAAAAAAAAAACACACAGCTGTTACAACAGCAAACCATTGTGCAACATCGTTTGAAACCATAAAACCTCATTTGTCATCTAAAACTGTCACCTGGAGAAGAAAAAGAAAAAAAAAAATTAAAAAATCCTTAGCAGCTCCAGGTACTAAATCTTCACTAATGTGGATAAGCAAACATTAGGATGACCAACTTTGCCCACTTACAGGTTCTAACATATTGGAATGTGGGGAGGAAAAAAGTGTAAATACAAAAAGGGTATTTGCTTACCAGGTACCAAGGAGTTCAGAATCAAACATCCATATCAAATGAAATTGTGCTTCTATACAACTATTAAACCAAGTTTACCAGAAGAGGACCTACACCATTAAAAACCAAAACAGAGTTTTATGCAAGACAAGACTTCAGGGATGGAACATTTATTAACCCTTAACATTACAATTAAACATTTTAAAAATGTTAGCAAAGAAATAAAATGCCAGAAATGTATTTACAAAGACAAGCAGAGGACTGACAGGGTGCGGAATACCAAACCCTCCCATTACTTATTAAAAGGTGAATGCAGTAGAGTCAAAGCTTTGTGTTTTAGCCAAAATAAGCACAAAAATAAACCTTAAAATTAATTTGTTGATTCTATACAGCACAAAATACTTAAAAACATGGGTAAAACAAGTTAGGAATGAAGAAATTCTATAAACTGAAAGGATTTTCCATTTTAACAGTGTTGAGGTGGACTAGTCCATTTAAAATTGCAGTATCAGGTACACTCCCCCAAAACTGTAAGGTGAAGAGATGGATGGCCACCAAGAGATTTATCTAGCAGTTCATTGTGGGTCTTAAATAGGAGACAAACTGTCTAGAAGAGGAAAAGTCCATGTACTGCATACAATCCAAACGTTCGAAGGCCAACTGTTACCATTCCCCAAATGTCAATAGACATGAAAACTGCCCAAGAACTGCTTTTTGCCTGAAACCAGAATCTGCATAAAATGGGAGGAATAGTTCAAACAAAAATACACAGGAGACCAAAGGCAGTGAGTCTGTGGTTAGATTGATGGGAGTGAAATCTGTATGAACGTGGCCACAAGTAGTCTTTGTTTCTTGGGGAAAAAATAGCCAAGAACAGTCCACAAAATTAACGAAATTCACTACTCTTCCTTTTGCTCACAAGGGGCAGTCGCTGAACTGGACTCTTCTGTATCTGCTGGTTTAGAAGCAGCCTCTGGCACAGCCTCCGCTTTATTCTCAACTGCCTCCTGCTGCTCTACTTTGGCAGGGGTCTCCTCAGCCTTCGGCGTGGCTTCATCTTCCTGTTTCTCTGCATCTGGCGCAGTTTCTTCTGCTTTGGGTTCAGAGGCAGGCACACTTTCCTTGGCCTCACTTGTTGAGGCATTACTAGCCTCAGCAGTTGGGCCATTTTCTTCAGTCTTGGCCTCTGCTTCTTTGGTATTCTCACCACTACCTTTCTTATTTTTTTTAAGGGACAACCCCTTAAACTTGAAAGAATTCTTCAAAGAGAACTTTTTCTTCTTCTTTTTGGGTGTCTCCTTTGTTGCCTCTCCATCTGCTTTTGCCTCTTCAGCTGCTGGTGCTGGTTCAATGGCATCACTGGCTGCAGCTTCTGTTTCTTTAGGTGCATCAGCAGAGCCATTCCCATTCACTGGGGTTGCCTCACCCTCTTCCTTTGGAGAAAGATCTCCGTTGGTCTTGACATGTCCATTCTCCTAGAAGATTATAAAAATGACAAATTAAAACGGTGCCAGTTATATTTCTAACCTATACTAGCTATAGGCATGCCACCAGAGGGGGAAAAAAGTGCACCACTAGCAGATTAAACTCGCACGATGAAAACAAACCACATCACATCGTTAAAGCGGTTAACAAAAATGACCATGTAATTAAAAAAAAAAAAAAAATACATCGGCATAAACTTTACAAGAGACACGCCCCATATAACCGATTCCCGACAGACGGCGCCACTGAGTAACCAAACGTGCAGCAAACAAAGGAATTTAAAATACCTCTGGATCTGCATTTAGGATGAGCATAACCTTATCAGCTTCTGATACATGTTTAAAAAAAAAACGATACCGGAATTTAATTGAAGAAAACCTCGACTTCTTGTGCATACATAGTGTTCGGCAAGAAATAAACTACATGCAATGATGGTGCTGAAACAGCAGTCCACTACCACACCTACAATGCTCGACGTGCGGATGGGTAGTCTTTCCTTTGTGAGTACGTGCAACACACGCTTTCTCTCCCCCCCCACCCCCAAGCGCCCTCGTTCTCGCCCACCGGGTAAGCGAATCACAGCTAGAACACCCCGGTGTTTAATCGTACCCTCCTTTGTTCTCATCCACCTAATAGCTAGAACGATCGTTGGAATTTCAACGTTTCTAACATCCATGGATGCCGGGGAGATGGACAAACTGTGGGGACGTGATCTTCTGTACACTGCCGCCGGTCAGCGTTTATGGACCACACAACAAAGCACTAAGTGGACTCCACTCCTCGCTTGAAACCCGTTTACTACGGATTTCCACAGGAAAGGCACCGATAAATTACATCTTTCATTCATGAAATTAAGACAACCGCTTTCGACCCTACGGACCAGACAAGATGCCCGGCTACACTCACACTGTTGCATCTCAATCGCCTGACGTGGGCTTCTAGTCTCATTCAACATCATTTAAAGAATGCCTATAGCCATCGCTTGCTTTACCTGCACTATTTTAAATACATGTTCAAAATGTTACAATGATCCCTCCCGAGTATGACAAAATTTGGGAATTTAAACTCACCTGGCCATTGGCTTTGGCGGCTGGTTCATTGACAACGGCTTTTCCTTCGACGATAACACCTTTGGACAAGTGGGATCCCATCCTTGCCTTCGGTATTAAAAACGCAAAATTAAAAAAAAAAATAAAAAAAGTAAAACTAAACCTTTTGTGGGTTTAGGTTAAAAGCTGAGAAGTAAAATCCAGAATGAAGCAAAAAAATAGAAATTAAAAATAAAAAAAAAAATCCTCAGGAGGAAAAAAAAATCCACCAGATTGAACTCCTCTTTGGAACGACACCGTCTTCCTTCGGTGTCCCGAATGAAATGTAGCAGTAACTGGGCTTGCAGCCTCAAAAAAACAAGAGTGCTCCGCCCATAAGGCAGGGCAGCGTAGCGAAGAAAGCCAATAGGAGCACAGTAGTGGGGCGGGATCAGGCTGAAGAACCAAGGACGAGCCCTCCGCCTCACAATGTGCTTTTTAATTACGACTTCTGTGGAGCGGCGCGCGTTGTTTGGAGTATCGGCATAAAGGACCATGTGGGTTGGGCGTTTCTGCATTTTGGATGTTTATTTTTGATCGTTTACTTTAGGGCACAGACCGAAACAAATAGTAAACGCTATATTGCAATGTATTTGTTTTGCTATTTAACGTAATGTCTTTTCTAAATTCAGTATGAAATGAAAGCCTGAGCTAATCGAACCAAAAAAGATCCTTAATATATAAAATTTAACTTATAAATGATAGTTAGTTGTGTAGTGGTTAAGGCTTTGGAATGAGGTTGTGCGTTTAAATCCCGCTACAGAGACTGTGTGATCATGAGCAATTCACTTGACTTGCCTGTGTTCCAACTGGAAAACCAAAAGAAAAGTAACCAATCGTATCATAAATTTTGTAAGTTGCCTTGGATAAAGGAATCAGGCAAATAAGTAAATGTAAATAGGTAGTAGACAAAGCATTTAACAGTAGTATTTATTTGAAAAATAATACTGTATTTGTATTATTCATTTTTGGACAAGTGGTGTGGCTTAAACAACCAAACTCCCTTTGTCTTATCTTTACTCAGTTTGATATACTATTCTGTCAATGTCTGATATAAAGAATTGTTTGATTCATCTTGTATGCTAAATGTGCTATTATTTGTGATGCCACTGACTATGAAAGGGCTAATCGCATTCAAAAGAAGTACAGTTACTTATTTAACTTCACATCTTTAACATTCATCCATTCATCTTCTATGCCTTTTTAATTAAGACAGTCTTTCTTTTGTCTTTCAGAGTTTTTTTTATGAGATACTGTAACACTGTATTGATCCCTTTGTGTTAATTTTTTAAAAATCTGTTTTCTATGTTTTTGTGCTAACTCTGCCCTGAATTGCTACTGTTGTTTATTTTACAAAACTAAACTAACAAAAAATATCTGGGCATAGAGGTTGATTAAATGGGTTACCCATTGTTTTGTGTGATTCATCCTGTGTGATTTCTTTTTCAAAGTACTAAGAAAGACATTCTATCAAAGAGAGATTTTTAAAGTTTATGATGTTAAGATGAAAAACACAGAAGTATCCCCTGTAGGTTTCTGTTTCCTGCCTTGCACCCACATTGCTCTTGTACTCTAAACAGAAGCATAGACTTGGCTCCCTTTTGCAATGTTGGAGGGCAAACCAATTTCATAAAATACATGGAAGAACACTATTAGAAACTGTTTCAAATGTGGTAATAAACAAGTTTCACTCTGTTTCATATTTGCTTCAAATGTTTAATTTTGAATGCATTTTAAAAATCCATAATGTTGTATACTGTACTAAAATTACCAAATCCATACAAATGTATCTTTAATTATGTTGATATACACTGAAATTAAAGGTAAACATAATTTTAAAAATCTACATACAAATAAGAGTGTAATATGCAAAAATATAAACTGAATTTGGTTTATAAACAATTTCTTGAACATTGTGCTATCCATTAATTAATTGGACCTGCTTAATCCATTTTTAGGATTACTTATGGCTACAGAGTAGAGTACAACGTAGGAACTGTCTCTGAATCTCTGTTCATCCCAGGACACACTTAGGCACAAACCCATGCTTGCTTACACTATGAAACGTTAAAGTGCCAAATCATCAGATTGTATATCTAGAAGACTGGAGGTGAATGTGCACACTGCAAACAGACAGTAGCTTAGAAGAAGTGAACTCAGGTCCCTGGAACTCTGAGGCAGTAGGGCTCACTGCTACTCAGCTGTGTTACTTATTCCTTTATTAACAAATTTAGACTCTTCATAAGGTGATGAAGTACTGCATTTGGTAAAATGACAGCTGCTCGTAACCACAAGAGAAAACATCTGGTTTTACTTTTTTCTGTTGGGGAAGCATTGTTATCCTGCTAAGATGCTGCCAGGTCAAGAATATGAGGTATTAGCAAAGCTATTTAAAAATTAGGAGAAGTAGGTCATGAACAGTTATGCAGCCCATTGGCATCTTCCTGTCCTAAACCTCCAAGAGAAGACAGCCAGGATGTTTGTTCACTTCCAAATGAATAAAAAGGTGGAGATTAGGTTTTTCTTATTCCCGGCGGGAAAGTTAGTGAAACTATTAGAGTGTAGAATTTGCAAATGAGAACAGTTCCCTTAAAATGAAGTAATAGTATCTTAAAAATGGAAGCAGGAAGATCCACTAAGGAGAACATTTAGTGAGGAAGGGAGATGACAATATGCCTGATGGTTTGTCATGGGGTGAGGGAGTGAGCACAGGAAGAGCTGAGATGGCACAAGTGTTAAGTCTATCCGATCTAGTCTGCAATTTGCATTCTGTGCTACTGTATTTCTTTTGTTTATACCATTTATTTTATAGAGCTCCAACCTTTCCATAACATTTTTCATTACGTATGGTGCAACTGCTTTTATTAACTACAGGCCAAGAACATTAAGCAACCAGTGAGTCAGTGGGGAGGACTAAATGGCATATTTGGTATATTCTGCCCAGTCACCTTATCAAGTAGGTAATTTTGCCAACCAGGAATATTGCTGTTTTATTGTTTTGTAGGGGGTTGGCACAGCAGTGTACTTGTTGCATCCCAGTACCTATGCCTGAATTCCAAACAGTTCTCTGTGCAGTTGACCTGTGTTCGTGTGGGCTCCTCCACATTTCAAATGCACACTGATCAGGTGATTGACATTTTCAAACAGTCTGTTTCAAGTATTTGTGTTCGCCAGAGATGTGCCATCTTGTATCTGTGGTTTCAAAGTCCTTGAATGACAATGAAAAGACTAGAAAAAGGGAAGGATGGTATGAACATTTTTTTTTTATATCCATTTTAAATATCGGTTGGTCTGAAATAAATTCTGAAGTAAACTCAAGAGTCTAAAACTGAAAAAAAATTAAATCAGAGAAGCACACTCAGAGCCATCACAGTCCCTTTACATCCTCTTTACAATTGATATGTTGTAGTTTGTCCTAACATGATGATTTCTACGAGCTCAGTGCATCTTATTTCAATGAGCATGACCATTCTTAGTAAGGGAAGCAGCTATATCTAAGCAACAGTTGTTAGTGACCTGGGATCTGCTTTAGTAAGTCCTCAAATAGACACACTAGTGCGTTATGTTGCTTTAATAATACCAGTCTGATGCTGCATCATTTATAGGAGTATTGTCTAGTCTTTTTCTTGATAAGTTCATTTCAGCATGCTAAGTTATCAAAAGTGCAACAACATTATCAATTAGTAAATCAGTCAATTATTGTGTAGATTTGGACCAATGCATTTTTCAGTATAACTTCATGTTTTGTTGTAGGTGGAAACCTTTCTTTAAAGTGAACTAAACTTTAAAGTACTTTCCAGAACATTCATGTGTTGAGCAATACGTTGAATGGTAAAAGGTAAAACACCAATTAAAGTGAAGATCCTTTCACAACTTCAGGCTCGCAGGTACAATGGTTAGTTCTAGTATTGCCCAGCTTTAAAGGTTCAGTTGGGTTTAGTTCTCAATTTGTTGTCATCTATGTGGATTTTTCGGTAGGCACTGTGGTTTACTTCAATATCCTAAAATCATGTAGGTTAGGGTAAATGGTGGCTTTGAACTATCCTGTAGTAGATTAAGTTTAGCTCCTTTTGACCTTCTAATATGCTGATGGCAGGCAGGCAATGTGAATATAATTTAAGCCACAAGTTTACCTGTCTCCTCTATATCACTGACCCTACATGTATGTCAGTTGTGACAAATACTTAGAAAAGGTTAAGGTTTCTGTTAAACTTTTTTCTAATGTTCTTTTGCAGTATATAATGACAGGGAGCCAGTGCCTACCCTGATAATCCCTTAAGTATTGTTTAGTATTACAGTGCCTTTTTGAAATAATCACTTTTAGTCTTCTGATATTTTGAAAGTGTAAAATTGTGGTCATGTTAGGATGATGTTTTAGAACAGCACTAACAGAAAATGAAATTAACAGATCAGTCAATCCTAAACCAAAACACCTCTCTTTAAAAGAAAATCAGGTTTTAATCTGTGTAGTTAGTGTTGAAGGTTCTAAAAATAAATTAGTTCTGTATTTTTATTTTCAGAGTAAATGTTTTGACAAAGCACAATTTATGGTCTAAGTGATTCCCTCACCAATTCTCCGGTACTGTCACAATACTGCCTGCCTAATGAAACTCAAGAGCAGCTGATTTCTAAAATTGCTACAGTTTTGTAAGCTTTCTTTGACTGTTCTCCATCACATAATTTTACACCCTGCTGGCCATCCATCCATTTTCTAAACTAGCTAATTCGGTTCAAAGTAAATGGAGCTGAGAGCTTGTCTTGGCTGCTTTGGGATTCAAATAAAAATCAACTTTTGATAGAATCGCACACACTCATGGTAGCTCCAGGTGAAACCACCACTTAACCTAACATGCAGGTCTTCCTCTTTTCTGTTTTGAGTTTCATTTAATTGAAACCTTTAGCTTTCGATAATGAAACAAATAATGGAATAGACGTTTTAAATCCCCACTAAATGCTGAGTGTCATAGACATTTGGCTGACCTGATGAATGACTGAGTGCGTCTGATCCAGGAACTCTTAATACACTATCAGGTATTGTGTAATGGGTATTCCCCTCAAGGCAGAGATGGCACTTTCAGGGCTTTCCAGACTTCATTTAGGACAATTGTAGGATCTCCCTTCAAATGATTCAGTCTAAGAGCAATCGGGCTGTAAGTGAGAAGGCATCATTTTGCAGCTGACGCCTTCACATTCACATCCATATGCTTAAAAGCCTTTTCCTCCAGTTTAGCACCATGTGTGATGCAGATTTCACTAGCTGGAGCAGTAGAGAATTTAAAAGACAACTTAACACTAATGCAGGAAATGGGTGCTGAACCTAAAATCAGTCTTGTCTTGCTTGCAAGACAGAGGCTTCTAATCAATCTTTTACTACATCATTATTTAATTTTTGCATTGTTAACCTGTAAGCAGAAGTGATTTTGAGTGTGGTGTTCTGGAGAAACGTCATTTAATCAAGGCAAGAGCCAAACCTGTATGGGGCACCAATCCGTCATAGCAGTAAATGATATAGGACCTATTGTAGATTCCCCATGAAGCCTAACATACACAACTGTGTGGGAGAAAAGCCCATAAAGATAAAAGGAGATTGCTCAGACTACACATACATAGTGCCAGGGCTGGGATTTGAACCCAGAATTTTGGAACTGTGAGGCAGCCACATTGACCACTTTGGTGGACAACTTGATATATTTGATGAGTCCAGCTATTTCATTTGTAGGCATGCAGAGTAAATTAGAAGAAGAAATAAACTGAAAATGAAAAAAAGTAATGTAGTGATCAGACATTAACACATAACAATTCAAAAGGCAGTTTTATTTTATTTTATGTGTATGTGTTTAGAAATTAACTATTTTAATTACTAATTGTTCATGTAGTGCCATTCACAATATGCACCATAACAAAATGCATTACAGCATAACTAGGATGAAAATACAGTATCATATAGGTAAAGTGATCAGTCAAAAATGAATTTTGAAAAACACTTGTAAGTAGTACTCTTGAGTACTATCAAGTTGGACTTGGTGCTTGCTTCCAATAAGCTTCTAGCCTCATTTTTACATTCCAAAGATAGATAGATAGATAGATAGATAGATAGATAGATAGATAGATAGATAGATAGATAGATAGATAGATAGATAGATAGATAGATAGATAGTAGATAGATAGATAGATAGATAGATAGATAGTATTAGAGTTACAAAGTTTCATTACCTTTTGCTTCACCCTTTTTCTCCCTGATCTCATCTTCAAAGAAAGGCCCCTGTTCACTTTAATTAAATGCTGATGTCTGGCAACATTCCTTGTCATGTGTATTCACAATTATCTTACTTGGGCTTCAAAAGCTAAACCATGTCAAGACCCCGGCTCCATAACCCCCCACTCAACCACCAACCCCCTCCACACCTTCATGCAAACAGTGCTAGACTAGTGAAGTGTCCTTTACAATGGCTGTCCTTTAAATACATAGACAAAGCAAATTAATGTCTTGGCGTCTTACCTTTTCATCACAAATGAAAAGTGAGCACTGAATTTCAAATCTATATAATCCATATAACTTTTTCCATGATTTTATTTTTTTAATAGCAGTTCAGCATTTAGATGATAATTTTTTAGAGCTTATAAAATATGATGCCACAGGTTAAAACTGAAGGTTTTAAAATCCAAGCAAGAATGTCAGCAGGAGTGAGGCAATCAAGAAAACCCTTTAATTACTGTGCATGATGCGATTACCTTTTTTTTTTCTTGCACCTTGTCAGAAGAAATAAAGAAAACTTAAGAAAATGATTCACTTCATGAACTATGAGGAAAACACCATCTAAAAAAATCATAATTAAAAGCTAGCAAAACAAATTTAAAGAAGAAAGTGAGCAATTACAGGGTTCTATGAAAGCAGTAAGTGGTTTGGAAAAAGACAAAAATATTTAGTAGAAACAAAAGTGTATACAGTGTGTGGATCCATGCTGGAAGTCTGGATAAAAGCATTCAAAGGGACTGATTCATGTCCAAACGATTGCTGTTATTTTATGACTATATCTTAAAGTACCTCATTGTAAGTAACTCAATCTTACTCTGTGGCAAATGGAGCATTAAAAACTTAAACTGAAATAGCAGAATCACAATTTAAAACACATGGCTTTTTCCAGGGGTCTCAAACTTACTTTCTGGAGAGCCACAGTGTCAGCAGGTTTGAACCGACTTTAATTGACTCACCTTTCATGATTTAGAAGCCTAAATTGCCCTATTTTTCCTTAACCAAGCTGCTAGTTAACAATAATTTCTGAACCGCTCGAGGTTGTGGATGGTGTTTATAGGAAAAGAAAATAAACAATATTTGAAATGCTTGATGTGTCAGAGTGAGTGCATTACCTATCTCTCATGCAGAAGTGTTAAACCCAGTCACTGGAGGGCTGTAAATGCTTCAGGATATTACTGCAACCAATTTTATAATTAGAAAACAATTCTGGCTACTAATGTTACATGTTACTTTTTTAATTATATGACTTTGTGGTGTAAATTATGTTTAATTTGTAACAGTAATTGGCTACCAATTAAGAAAGTGTATGGAATTTATGTAGTCACTATGGCCTTCCTGGAATTGAGTTTGAAACCCCTGGTTCATTCCACACTCACAGCACACAATAATAATAATAAGAATAAAAAAACAAGTAAAATGACACATACGAAACTGCACATGCATCAACATATATATATATATATATATATATATATATATATATATATATATATATATATATATGGCATTCATAGTCTGAATCACAATCTGATTGTATGGGTGTAACACTTGTGGTTGGTCAGCAAGTCGGCTAACATCTGCCACGGTGCCCTCTTTCAGTTGGGAGAAGCAGATCATAGAATGGTTGAAATAGTTTATACTGTCAAATAATATATATATATATATTTATATATATTATATATATATATATATATATATATATATATATATATATATATATATATATATATATATATATATATATATATATTTGCAGCTCGAGATCCACAAAGGGAGAAAATGAATCATGTATCATAAAGTAGTTTTTATTCCTGAGCTTTCAGCCTCTACCAGGGGCCTTCATCAGAGGATAATGCATAGACTTACAAGAATCAAAGGCAATATATAGCAAAAATTATGTAGTGGGGGGAGGGTAAGTGAGTGTGATTTAATGCTAAAAACAAGAAATCGACAGCAGAAACATGAAACGCAGTTTATAGCATTCCATGCAGTTCTTGCCCAGCAGTATACATAGGACAAACATCAAAAACAATCGCAACACGTATACATGAACATCGCAATGCCGTCAGAAAAAAGGACTCACGATCACTGATCTATACACATACTAAATCAATAGGACATACATTTAACTGGGACAATGTACAAGTAAGATTTAAGGCCAGTACCAAAAGTGCCATAGAGCGGGCCAAATCTTGGCTATCAAATGAGAATGCCATCAACAGACATTTGGACATAAATCCAGCATATGCAAACTTAAGAAGAGCATGTTCATAATAAATAAAATATTTACAACCAATAACCCCCCCCCCCCCCCCATCACACTGACTTAGCCCCCCCACTACGTAATTTTTGCTATATATTGCCTTTGATTCTTGTAAGTCTAAGCATTATCCTCTGAAAGCTCAGGAATAAAAACGACTTTATGATATGTGATTCATTTTCTCCCTTTGTGGATCTCCATCTACAAATATGCAAACTGTATCACAGACCTTCTCTTCCATATATATATATATATATATATATATATATATATATATATATATATATATATATATATATAGTGATAGGCAGCCGGGGACCTTGCCTCACCGGGAGACCTGGAGAAGCAGAGGACCTGGAGAGGGTCAATTCCTACCCCGGGATGCAATATGGCAGCCCTCCAGGATTACATATGAACCACAGAGCTGGGAAGCTCAAACCTGTGGGGACCCGTGGGCACCGCCAGGGGGTGCCTGGATGGTTCCAGAGCCATGGACTGCAGCGCTTCTGCCACACCAGGAAGTGCTGATGGAACAGGAACCAAGTACACCCGGAGTGCTTCCAGGTGCCCATGCAGCACTTCCGCCACACCAGGAAGTTCTGCAGGAAAGTGGTTAGGGAGTACCTGGAGCACATCCAGGTACATTATAAAAGGGGCCGCCTCACTCCATTCAAGGAGCCAGTGTCAGGTGGAAGAGGATGGAGCTTGCAACTAGAGGATTGGAGGTGGCAGAAAGTAAAAGTAAAACTAGAAGTAAAGTAAAGTAAACAACTGAGCTGTTGTGACTGTTTTGGTGCACTGTCTTGTGCAAGGAAAAGAACTGTAAAATAAACGTGTGTGTTTTGGATATCTGGCTTGCTCAGTGTCTGTCTGTGTCTGGGCTTCTCTCAGTATACTGTATATATATAAAGAGTACACGACACGTGTTTCGCCCTAATTCTCGGCCCATCAGGCGTATATATATATATACATATATACATATATATATACTGTATACATATATATATATATATATATATATATATATATATATATATATATATATATATATATATATATATATATATATATACAATGCATATACTGTATGCATCACTTTGTCCTAGTATTTCCTTACTGCTTATATTAAGAGTAAATGAAGAAAGGAAGAAACTATTCTAGCCACAAATTCTAACCTATTTCCAGCCTCTTTACAGACATTCTGCAATTCAGACATAAAAGTATCCACACAATTATCCATCCATCCATTTTCTTAACCCACTCACTTAGGTGTGGTGGGTCAAAACATTTTCTCAACAACATTAGGTACAAGGCCATGATGTCATTCCACGGCAGGACACATTCAATGCATACACTCACACATTGAGCTGACTTGGAGTTTCTAAATAATTTTATGTGTATATTCACATGTTGGAAGAAAAAATGACTAGAAAAACTCACAGAAGCACTGGGGACACTCACCACAGTGACCACAGTTGTTGGTTCTTAGCTGAGTACTAACCTTTATTCCAAAGGCATCAACAGTGCATTGTGAGAGCCGTGGAATATTTCATATGATTATAAGGCTGGCTAATTAATTTTTGGAAGGCACTAGATTAGATTAGAGTATGTTAGGTTAGATTAGATATACTTTATTAATTCCATAGAGATATTCAGATGCATACAGCATCAGAAACATAAAAAAAACAAGGATATAGACTTGCAGGACAAATAATACAGCCAGTCAATTAATGTACTGTATATTGTGCAGATATTTTAAAATGAATGTAACATTTTTACAAGGTGGGTTTAACCATTACTTTAGTGGTAGTGTACAGAGTATAATGGAATTCTCACTTGCATGTCTGACTAACATGCAAAATGTTGCTACTCTCCAGCATCATGATAAACAAGAATGTATTAAAATAATTTATTTCATTCATTTATTGCAGCACAGTTGTTCACAAAACTACACAGATGATACACTGCTTCATTAAACAACTTGATTGAAGTCAAAAAGAGTGTCAATGGACAGAGCCAGCAACTGTGCGGTTCATGGTACAGCACTGTAGTTATACAGCCAGTAGGCCACACCATCCAGCAGTAACCACCTAACATAACACACTCTCAAGAGTTGCTTAATCTAATGCAGGGACACATATGTATATATACATGTATATATATTATATTATACTTTATATGTATACATATATATATATATATATATATATATATATATATATATATATATATATATATATATATATATATATATAATACATTTTATTTATATAGCACCTTTCCCATGCTCAAGGCACTTACAGAATATAAGAAAGAACGGCAGGGTATACAGTATATACCCTGTACTGTAACATTGTACAAACCAGATAAATAAATAAAGAAGATTACGACAGTGAATTCAGAGAAAGAAACCCTAACAGAAAACATAATTGATTGTCTAGCACACACACACATAGGTTACATGAGCATCTTGACAGAGAAGTAAACTAAAAAAAGGGTAATAAAGTCAAGTAGAGCTAAAAGTCTTCCTGAACAGATGAGTTTGGAGTTATTTTTTAAAAGAATTCATGGAATCAGCTGACCTGATTAATTTCGGTAGGTCATTCCAGAGTCTGGGCGCTATACAGCTGAAGGCCCTGTCACCCATGGAGTGTAGATTAGTGTGGGGCACAACAAGATTGCCAGAATCAGAGGACCTTAGTGGGCGGGCAGGCACATTGTGATGGAGAAGGTCACTGATGTAGTTTAGCGCGAGGTTATTTAAGGCTTTGTAGGTTTATTAGTAGGATTTTATATTCGATTCTGTAAGACACAGGGAGCCAGTGAAGGCAAAGCAGGATGGTGCTGCTGCTGCTGGTTCGAGTAAGGACTCTTGCAGCTGAGTTTTGAATAAGCTGGATCTGTGATATAAGATTAGAAGGGGAACCTGCCAGTAGGGAATTACAATAATCGAAGTGGGATGTGATAAAAGCATGGACAAGTTTCTCAGCTTTAGAGAAGGAGAGGAAGGAGCGAACACGGGAAATGTTACGGACGTGAAAGTAAGAAAGTTTCCTAATGTGATTTATGTGGGCGGAATAAGAGAGGGAGGAATCAAAAATGACGTGATTCTTTACTGTAGAGGCAGGTCTGATGAGATCACCGCCAAGATGGACTGGGAAGGAGCTCATTTTATTAAGTTGCATTTTAGTCTCAATTTACAGGAGTTCAGTTTTGTTGCAATTTAATTTTAAAGAGTTCTGCTCCATCCAGGTTTTAATTTCACTAAGGCAGGTTGTGAGCTGAGAAAGCTCTGATGAAGTTCCACTTTTAATATTGAAGTAGAGTTGAGTATCATCTGCATAAAAATGATAACCCAGTCCATAGCTACAGATAATATGGCCAAGGGGAAGCATGTAAATACAGAAGAGAAGAGGGTCGAGGACAGAGCCCTAAGGGACTCCTTGTGTGACTGGCACTGAGCTAGATCTGCTGTTGCCAAGACTAACAAACTCTTGCCTATCAGTCAGATAGGACTTGAACCACTGGAGGGCAGTGCCAGAGATACCCAGCATGTTCTCCGTTCTGGACAGTAGAATTTCATGTCTGACCGTGTCAAATGCTGCACTGATGTCTAATAGAATTAATATGCTGGTTTGTCCAGAGTCTGCTGCTATAAGCAAATCATTGGTTACTCTTAGCAGAGCAGTTTCACAGCTGTGCCACGCCCTGAAACCAGACTGAAAGGGTTCCATTAAGTTATTAGAGGTTAAGTAATTGGTGAGTTGGGAAGCTACAACACACTCGAGAACTTTTGACATGGAAGGTATGTGGGAAATAGGCCAAAAATTGTTAAGATTGTCACCATCAAGACCACACGTTTTTAACATTGGGGTTACAGAAGCAATTTTAAAAGTGAGCGGCACAGAGCCAGTGTCAAGGGATGAGTTTATTATTATTGTAACAGTTGGGATTATGGCATTAAAGCAGGATTTAAGTAGTGTGCTGGGGATGGGGTCCAGTACACAAGTAGTCAGTTTCATCTTACAAAGCAGGTCATTAACAAAAGCAGAATGTGACTGGTGAGAATTTAGAGAAGGAGCTGGATGGAGTGGGAAAACAGGGAGAGATATAAACAGACGATGTATTTATGTTAGTTGAATTATTCAGATCTTTAATTTTGTTACAGAAAAATTGGAGGAATTCCTCACAGACTTCAGTAGAAGAGGTAGTTGGGCCAGATGCGGGTTCGAGTAGTTTATTAACTACAGAGAACAAAACCCTTGGGTTATCGTGGCCACTTTCTATTATTCTGCCATAATGGGTGTTCTTGGCATAAGTTAGTGCTTCTCTGTAAGCTCTTTGGTGGTCAAAGAAAGCCTGGATATGCACAGTGAGGCCAATCTTATGTGACATTCTCTCAAGGCGTCGGCCACCATTTCTAAGAAAAAAAAAATTTTGTACATCTAGTATAAAACTCAAAACTAAATAACATGCTTGGGAGCATCAAATTGCCAGCCTGAACATTTCTGGAATCAAATGCACTGCCCAATTACTCTACTAATTTACTGTAAATTCAATACTCAGTAAACAGACTAAATGTCCCAAACATGTATATTTACCTTGGAAACAAGTTGCATTCATATGAATTTCATTTTTGTCATCTTCCAGTGGGCCACTTTGTACTGCATGGTTTTTAGTTTTCTGTTAATGAATGAAGCATTTTTGTTTTTGCAGAACCTACTGCTCTGATCTCTCTTTAGATAGATAGATAGATAGATAGATAGATAGATAGATAGATAGATAGATAGATAGATAGATAGATAGATAGATAGATAGATAGATAGATAGATAGATAGATAGATAGATAGATAGATACTTTATTAATCCCAATGGGAAATTCACATTCTTCAGCAGCAGCATACTGATACAATAAATAATATTAAATTAAAGAATGATAACAATGCAGGTGAAAAACAGAAAAACAGACAATAACTATGTATAATGTTGAATGTTAACGTTTACCCCTCTGGGTGGAATTAAAGAGTCGCATAGTTTGGGGGAGAAACGATCTCCTCAATCTGTCAGTGGAGCAGGACAGTGACAGCAGTCTGTCGCTGAAGCTGCTCTTCTGTCTGGAGATGATACTATTAAGTGGATGCAGTGGATTCTCCATAATTGATAGGAGCCTGCTGAGCGCCCTTTGCTCTGCCACAGATGTTAAACTGTCCAGCTCCATGCCAACAATAGAGCTTGCCTTCCTCACCAGTTTGTCCAGACGTGAGGCGTCTTTCCTCTTAATGCTGCCTCCCCAGCACACCACTGCGTAGAAGAGGGCGCTCGCCACAACTGTCTGATAGAACATCTGCATCATCTTATTGCAGATGTTGAAGGACGCCAGCCTTCTAAGGTAGTATAACCGGCTCTGTCCTTTCTTGCACAGCGCATCAGTATTGGCAGTCCAGTCTAATTTATCATCCAGCTGCACTCCCAGATATTTATAGGTCTGCACCATCTGCACACAGTCATCTCTGATGATCACTGGGTCCATGAGGGGTCTGGGCCTCCTAAAATCCACCACCAGCTCTTTGGTTTTGCTGGTGTTCAGGTGTAGGTGGTTTGAGTCGCACCATTTAACAAAGTCATTGATTAGGTCCCTATACTCCTCCTCCAGCCCATTCCTGATGCAGCCCACGATAGCAGTGTCATCAGCGAACTTTTGCACATGGCAGGACTCCGAGTTGTATTGGAAGTCCGATGTATATAGGCTGAACAGGACCGGAGAAAGTACAGTCCCCTGTGGCGCTCCTGTGTTGCTGACCACAATGTCAGACGTGCAGTTCCCAAGACGCACATACTGAGGTCTGTCTTTAAGATAGTCCATGATCCATGCCACTAGGTATGAATCTAATCCCATCTCTGTCAGCTTGTCCCTAAGGAGCAGAGGTTGGATTGTGTTGAAGGCGCTAGAGAAGTCTAGAAACATAATTCTTACAGCACCACTACCTCTGTCCAAGTGAGAGAGGGATCGGTGTAGCATATAGATGATGGCATCCTCTGCTCCCACCTTCTCCTGATATGCAAACTGCAGAGGGTCGAGGGCGTGTTGAACCTGTGGCCTAAGGTGGTGAAGCAGCAGCCCTCTCCATGGTCTTCATCACATGTGATGTCAGAGCAACAGGCCGAAAGTCATTCAGCTCACTAGGACGTGATACCTTTGGGATTGGGGTGATACAAGATGTTTTCCAAAGCCTCGGGACTTTCCCCTGTTCCAGGCTCAGGTTGAAGATGTGCTGTAGAGGGCCCCCCAGCTCCGATGCACAGACCTTCAGCAGTCGTGGCGATACTCCATCTGGACCCGCTGCTTTGCTGGCACGAAGTCTCCTCAGCTCTTTGCTCACTTGCGCTGTTGTAATTATGGGTGGGGGATGTCTTTCCTATGCTGGTATCAGCAGAAGGATGTGTGGAGGGTGCAATACTCCGAGGTGAGAGTGAGAGTGGGTTAGGGTGGTCAAACCTGTTAAAGAAGTTGTTCATTTGGTTTGCTCTCTTCACGTCTCTCTCAATGGTGGTACCCCGCTTCGAGCTGCAGCCAGTGATGATCTTCATCCCATCCCACACTTCCTTCATGCTGTTATTCTGCAACTTCTGCTCCAGCTTTCTCCTGTACTGCTCCTTTGCCGCCCTGAGCTGGACTCGGAGTTCCTTCTGCACACGCTTGAGCTCATGCTGATCACCGTTTTTAAAAGCCCTTTTCTTCTGGTTCAAAAGGCCCTTGATGTCACTTGTAATCCATGGCTTGTTGTTAGCATAGCAGCGTACAGTTCTTACTGGAACTACAATGTCCATACAGAAGTTGATGTAGTCAGTAGTGCAGTCAACAACTTCCTCAATGTTCTCATTATGAGATCCCTGCAGGATATCCCAGTCTGTAGTTCCAAAAAGTTCTCTCAGAGTATTCTCAGCCTCCGGGGTCCACTTCCTGAATGATCGTGTGGTTACAGGTAGGACTCTCACTTTTGGTTTATAGTGAGGCTGAAGCAGAACCAGGTTATGATCTGCTTTTCCAAGCGCAGGCAGCGGGGTGGCGCTGTATGCGTCTTTAACGTTTGCATAAAGTAAATCAATAGTCTTATTTCCCCGGGTGTTACAGTGCACATACTGGGAGAATGCAGGTAATGTTTTGTCCAGCGTCACATGGTTAAAGTCTCCAGCGATTAGCACAAGCGCCTCAGGGTGCTGCGTTTGTAACTTAGCAACAGCAGAATGGATGATGTCACTCGCTGACTCCTCGTCCGTCCGAGGAGGAATATACACGATGACAACAATGACATGTCCAAACTCTCTGGGCAAGTAGTAGGGACGTAAACTTACGGCCAACAGTTCGATATCCCTGCAGCAAGTGGAGATTTTGACGTTAATGTGTCCAGAGTTACACCACCGTGTATTAACATAGAGAGCGAGTCCTCCTCCTTTGTGCTTCCCACAGGTACTTGCATCTCTGTCCGCTCTAACTGTGCTAAACCCGGGTAGCTCCACGTTGGCATCTGGGATGGTGTTATTTAGCCAGGTTTCGCAAAAACACAACAAACTGCATTCTCTGTAGGTCCTGACATTTTTCACCAGCGCAGCCAGTTCGTCGATCTTATTTGGGATTGAGTTTACATTCCCCAGAATCACAGAAGGCACCGAAGGCTTGAAACGCCACTTTCTCGCAAGCCGCTTCATTTTTAGCTTAGTGCCGGCTCTGCTGCCACGATACCGCCTTCTTACCTCGTCAGGTAAATAGGGAACCACACCGGCACTGGCATTTGTTCTCAGCGCTCGAAGTTGAGTACTTGAATATGCGAGTCTCGGCGTGTAAAAATCCATGCCCACGTTGTAAAAGTAAGTGTGTCCAGGGAACAAATCCACATAAAATAAAGTAATAGGAGTGATCAATAAATAAAAATAGAAAAATAAAAGTAGAAAAGTACACATACATATACAGTCATACAGGGAGCTGCTGAAAAGGCTGCCACTCACGGCGGCGTCGGATGTTTTTTTAGCTCCTTTCACACATGTAACCTTGGGAAAATGTCCAGTAGTTAACTGGGATTCACTTGTTCACATAAAAGAGGGCAACAATTTCCTGGGCCAATAGTGTTCACATATGACACGCTCATCCCAGGTAAACCAGTTGAGATCCTTTAAGGTTCTCAAGAAATCTAAAGACCAGGTTTTGCAAGATTTTTTTTACTGAAAATGTATTAGTGGCCAGCTGTGATTGAGTGTTGTGTTTGTTATATTTATATATTTTATTTATTATTTTGCACAATGTATATGAGTCATCAAGATATATTCTAGTCATAAATGACATCATAGATGGAAACTGAAAAACAGTGAAACAAATATGAATTAGCAAGTATCCAAATACATTGCCTAGCTGGGATAGGTCCTGGCCCCCCACAAGCCACAACTAGATTAAGCAGGTTTGAGATTGTTATGTGATTCTAAACTGTTCCTCAACCAGAAATTTAACATTTGACTTTTCTAAAATCCGCTACTCCAATTTGTTCACCCACTAATCTACATGTGTAAAGGGGTGATTTATTCAATTACACTCTTGGAGGGCAGTCTTTTTCAGGGCAGCATTGGATGTGCATTGGATGTTTGTATCTCCTAACAGAAAATAAGAATGCCTGACTGGCACACTTATTATCCTAAGTTTTATTATAAGTATAGGATACTTGATGCAGACAGAGCATTTTTCATACAATGTAGTTTTACTTTAAAAATTCACATGACTGAAAACCACACAACCCTACTGATTTCATCTTTAGTTGACATTTGCCTAAATCAATGACATATTTTAAAACATTTTTGTAAAGTTTTTACATAATACTGTATATGTGCAGCAACAATGATGCCTTTGCTTCAAAAAAGCAGTCATGCAGAATTTATAGTGGAAAGCACTACAATAAATGTTTTAAAATAAAAAATACATTAAAAAAGTTAATGTGTTAATTAGTAGCCATCTAGCCAAACGGACTTACCTGGATTGTTGTACTTTTAGAGTACTTAAAGCCCCCTCCTTTTATCGAAAAGTGTTTTGCATTTCTGTAGCGGATGAACAAAGGCATGTAACAATGTGAGCACAACTAATCCAGACGAGCGCTAAATCCTGAGACAATGGGCGCTGTTTAATGAATTGGAATGAGACATCTCCCTGAAGGAGATGGCATTGTCCCAATCACAACTGTGCATGAAGGCTTTTGCCAAGCCCAATGAATCAAGCATTCATTTTTAGAAGTTAATGGCCTGTCCAGCAAGTTGATCCCAATGGTTAGATTTTTTTAACCTTTATACTGTAGCAATAATAAACTTTATCTACTCAGGAGCATTGAGAGCCCTTTCTTATTTATACACTGTCCAGTCAGTGTCCACACAGGTTATTCCACTTGGTGTCGTCATTTTAGTTTGACCTTGCAAGTGGCTTCTTGTCTACTGTGCCATTCTGCCTGTCTCATTTCTAAAGGTGAAGAGAGCCGTACACTTCCACTAACTGAGCCACACAGACAATAGCACTTGATCAGCACTTTTGTCATGATAAGAAAAGGATATTTTGCTGAAGCCCATCTGTTAGCCCGTAGTGGACAGAAGTGGGGATTGTACTGGGTGAGCCACGTCCCTGGGCTCAGAGAGGCATCTTTAACACTTGCCTTGGCAGTTTCAAAGTGGACTTTACAGTCAGTTGTCTGCAGGCTGAGCTTCTTTCCTTGTCTTTTTGTCAGCACAGAGTCAATGCCTCTTTTTGTTTGGCTGCCCAGTTTTCAGGCCTGAACACAGGATGAGATTTCTAACCAACAAAAGAGCCCATTGTTCTTGATTCACCCCCATCCACTGATCAGCCCAAGGCAAGGCCAGTCGAGAGAAGGAGAGGCAGTGTTTGCCATCATACTGGGGAGAGAAAGAGAAAGTTGGAATCTGTACTTCTGTTGTGTTAGAGACAAGAATTAGCGGTATATTTTTGGTAGCATACTTAAACAAATGCTCGCTTCTTTGGGAAATAATTCTGAATAATAAAAGGATTGATATGTGTAAATAAATATATGTAGAGCATGTGGTGTGCTATTAGTGATTTATTACTCTCAATGTAACTACTACAAAGAACCTTTTGCTTTTGCATTTTGCTGCGTACCATCTTTCTCCTCACTAATTATAATGCAGCTCATTGCAGTAGAAAACCAGCTTAGGGGGCACTGAAATAAGCACTCTTTTTGGACAGAAATTAAAACCCAGGAGACTGGCCAGATTTGACTAATAAAAACAATGAGCTTTAGGCTTGTCTCATAGCGTGGTGTACTTGTAATGACCCTGCCGTTTGAGTTAAGAGAGATATGACCTCTGGGTGACATCACAATTTGGCAAAATTGTGACACAAAATTATTATTGAGTTCTCTCACCAGTAGATACCACTTGGAAAAGCATTCAGAGGAAGGCTTAATATCTCCCACAGCATGTAAATGGTCCATACATTGTCACTCTAAGTTGCTAAGTCAATTTCCTGATGTTGTGTTAACCACAATTTTACTGGCTCAGGCCTTTCTTGGAATGTCCTGTGTGATTGTGATTGTTTTTGATTGTTGTGCTCCTGTTGTAAAAAATTTCATAATCAACTGATGTTGTAAATTTTTTAGTAAAAGCAAATGCCAAATATGCAGTCGTGCTTGTTTTATTTACAGCATGGCTTCTTACCCAGAGGTCCGCGGATTTTTACCAGAATATCCAGCTTTCCTCTCACATTCCCAAAGTTAATTGTTGATTCCATATTCATTTCATTAGTGTACCCTGTGGAGGACCCTTACTCCATCCAGAGGTTGGCTCCTGCATTGCACCAGAATGTTCTGTCCCCCAACACTCCTGTATTGGATTAAGAGGGTTTGAAAACAATCAAGATGTGATCAAGAATCAGTAATTTGAAAGTAGGAAGACTGCGTGTTGCGCTAATAGCAGAAAAAAAAAAAAAACTAATTTGGATTTGTGTCCCAAATGTAGATTGAATCTCCTCCCTTTCTTCTTGTATTTGCTAAGTGGTGTTTAATCTTGCACCATATGCATTCTTTGATGTGCTCTTCTGTTGTTTCTGCTGTCTGCACCTCCACTTAATGACTGCCATGCACAGTTTCATCTTCTACTATAATGTAAATGAGTTTTCACAGTGTGGCTCACTCTGGGCTACGTTCACAGAAACACGTTTTCATTTAAAGTCGGAGATATTTATAAAAAAAAACAACAACAACAACTCCGTCCACACTGAGTTTTTCGCATTGTTTTGCAAAAGTATCCATGAGCAGATTAAAACGCCTGAAACAATTTATGACGGCGATCTTCGTCTACACTGGGCATTCGCGCATCGGCAGACTCCTTGAAGACACCGTGTAGTGAAAAATTCAGAGCCTGTAAAAATCAAATTCCTGTGTGCTGCTTTATGCACTTTCAAAACTATCAGCACAGGCAGGTCTTTGATAGCGTGTTCACAGCACAGAAAAAGAAAGGAATTCTTTAAGGAACCTGAGAGAATAGATTCTGTGCCACGCTAATGCGCCGATTACAGTTAAAAGTAGTCTAACTGTCTTCAGAGCTGGGAATGGTCATCGTGTTATTAAATAAAAACAAAGCAAATATTAAGAGAAATTTTAAAATGTTTAACTCTGCTTTCACTAGTTAACCTGCATCCAGCCCTACAAGCAGGTCCTCCAACTTTAAAGGAAAGACTGGGGGTTGGTGGCAGGAATGCAACTCCAGCAACTGGTAAAAAAAACCTCACACTGTTCCAGTGTGGTGCTTTGGTGTCTCCTGCTGAGCTCGGATCCTAATCCAGTTGGTTCGTCGTGTGGTGGGGGCAGCAACGCGCTATCAGCGTATGTTCCCAACCAATCTACGTTCATTCGCTAGTTGATTGATTATAAGCAACTTGAACCCAAGAATATTTGTAAAACTAACTAAATCAATCAATCAATCGATCGATAACGTAAGTTCGTGCGTCTATATTGCGTCGTGCTTTGGTGTCTCTCTTTATTCTGTAATTGAAAACTCGGTTGCATTCTACACTCATCCACTTCCTTAATCGCCTTATTATTAATTTCGCTGCGTTTTACGCCCCCTTACTGAACAGATTAGGTTTAACTAATACACGTTGATTATGGTCTGTCAACTGAGTCATTTACAATGTGATTTTTACCGAACTCTGAATTTTTCACTACAGCAATAACTGGTAAGTTATTTGCTCGCATGTATGCAGCATTCAAACTTTACAAAACGCAATTTAATGATTTATATTTATACAGGTAACTAGCACAACAAGCGCCTTGATAAGCATCTGTTTTATTGCCGCAATGGTGGAAAACCTTTATCTTCCATAAATTGGTGACCAGTCAGAGAATGAGCTGTTGTAACAAGCAGCATTCAATCAAGGAAGGGCCAAGAAATAAGCACGACCCAATCAGAGCACGACTGGAGTGTCATTTTCGGAGATTCACGTTTATGCCCGTCCACACTAAAACAGTAACTGAAGAGCGTTTTTAAAAGTCTTTGTTGGCCGAGGTCGAATATGATAGGGTAGTTTAGATAAAAGGCAAAAACTTGGAAAAAGATATGTGTTTTAAAATGAAAATTGCAGTAGTGTGGACAGGGCCTAGTGTCAGATCGATTTTTACATTGTATGACCTCTTCAAATCTCCAAGTGCTCTGCCATTGCTGCAACTGAAATAAAATAATCCTTACAGTTGCTCATTGGCTTTTGCCTATTTGATCACATTCATTAAAAAATGTGCATCATTTAATAAAACACTTTGACATACTGTGTATTATTTGGTCATAGTTAGCAGAACAAACCCAAATTCACTTCCTAGAGTTTGCTCATTTTCCTCACTTCTGAAGTGTTATAGACTACTCCTTTACAAAGTCTCATCTGTGGCTACTGTTTAATCATTCACCTTTTAAGGCAATCAGTTTATCAGTCAATATTTTTTTTAAAGTGTGTAACCATAAGAACAAATTATGGAGATTTAGTAAATGAGTGGATGGGTGCAATTTCAGAATAGATGTGCTTCAATGGCTAGTACTGCTGCCTTACAGCTCAAGATAACTGGGTTGTAAATTCATGTTCACGGTTTGCACATATCCCAAAGATGGATAGTTTAGGTTAACTTGCAAACCAAAATTAAGAGGTGGCGGTGTGTAGCTCATCCAGGGTTATTTCCTGTCTTACACACATGGCTGTTTAGAGTTTTTATAACTTTTTTTTTAATTGCCAAGGTTTTCCCTTCAACTCTCAAAGTAACTATTGTTAAGCCGATTCTATTAAGTGATGTACCATAAACACTCCTCAGTTTCTTTATTCCGCAGATAAGCCTACTGATAAGTACACCCAAGTCATGCTCTAAATAAAATATCTATAAATCATAGCCATTTTCTCTGAATAACCCATAATTTTCCTGTGTTATTTTTCTGTGCACCATCATGGTTTACAATTCAGCTCTCCCTGAAATAAATATCTGGTTAAACCAACAGTAAAACATATACACACATAAAGCATATGCCATATATTCTTATTTCATTTTACTGCAGTGGTCTGTGGCCTCCACAACTCTAAACTGGATAACCAAGTTCAGATATTGAATGGTGGGATCACATATTATAGCTGGGAGGCAGGTGGTGCAGTGTTAAGTACTGCAGCCTCTCTTCTCTGTGTTTTGATTCCTGACTCAGCCTCTGTCCTTGTGTAGTTTGAACCTTCTCTCCTTGTCCATGTTTGTTTTTTTATGTTCTGTAATTTCTTCCACTTCCCTTGCACATGTTAGGTTCATTGGTTATTTCTGAATTGTCCAAATATGAGGTTGAATAGAGCAACATACTTCAATGCGGCCTATAGCAGAGTGGCACCACATCTGGAGTTGCTTCCTGCTTTATGTCCAGTAGTGGTGGGATACAATCCTACTCCCAATGAGCTTGAATTGGTATATGAAGGTTCTGAAAATGAATTGGCTTTTGCTACAATGCTTTCTAAGACATGCTTGTAATTGAGGCTGTGGAATGTGTTGTGATCTGATTGGGTTGGTTGTGGATTCTGAATTAATGGAAGGACAGGGAAGGCAATGTGATAATGTGTTCCCTCAGGCCACAGTGTGGCAGCACCTTTCACTGGCTGCTCTGGTTTGGATCCTTGTATGATTGCCTGGGAATTTTAATTAGGGAGGGCAACCTCTGGGATTGCCAGGGGAGCTCTGGGGATGTGGCCTCACTGTTTCACAGATTTTTTATTTGACTCAGCTTCCAAGCTATGCTACAGGTGTTTCATAAGTACTTCTTCGTTGGGCTTTAAAGGCAGTCTGCATGTCTTGGCCAGGTGAGTTTGGAGTCGGTAGGGTAGTGCTGACAAGAATTCACCTGGCTTGAGGAAAAGGAGGAGGTAAAGGTTTGGATTTAAAAGGAACAAAACAGGTTACGTGGGTTTGAACTGTGTAATAAAGGCATTATTATTAGAAAATCCTGGACTTGTGTAGCTGTGATCTGAGCCAGAGGTGTTTGAGACAATCCTAACTTGTCACACTATATAAAGTGCATTTACATTTGTTCATGTAATACCTTCTAAAGCAATTTACAGTTTATCCTTTTATCCATAAATAATGAGGTTACACCCCTTTTACCATTTAAAGAATTGTTAGAGACCCACATCTTTAGATGTTGTTTCTAAAAATGGACTGTCATATGATTATTTGTCTGGGTTCACTTCATGTGTGATTTGAGCATTGATACGTTCAAATGCTAAGGCCAGGTCACTCCCAGGTTCCTTTTAGTGTCTGTCAATACTGTATTCTAGTTTAAACTTGAGGTACTGTTTTTCATTTCTTTTTTATTTATTTTTCTCTGAGAAAACAACAAAAGCATATGATCAGAAATGTGAATATGATATTACTTTCCTTAATTTTCAGAAAGCTTTTGATATGGTACCATATCAACCCTAATCAAACTTAAAGAAATGAGAATTCAGGGCATGTTTTGTAGTTTGGTACAAAACTGGCTCAAACACAGGAAGCCAACAGCAAAGGTAAGGGGATAGTTTTCAGAATTTGGTGATGTTAAATGTAGTGTCCATCAGGGGTCAATGCTGTGGTCACTGCTCTTTTTAATGTATATAAACAATCTGGACAAGAATACAGTCAGTAAGCTTTTTAAGTTTGCAGATGATATCTTGAAGGTCAGATAATGTAGATTCAGCTAAATTAGTTGTTTTGGATAGCATGCAGGCCTGGGCAGATGTGTCGCAGATTAATTTTAATGTATATAAATGTAAAGTATTATTTGTAGGAAGTAAAAATGTTAGATTTGAGTAAGCAATTGAAGATCTGAATTTTTAAAGTACTAGGGGGTTTCGCTCGCCAACCCCCGTGTTTGGTTTTCCAGATACACACTTTTAAGATTTTTTTTTCTTTGAATTGTTACTATTTCATTAGTTTCACTTTTATTTCAGAACTTCTGTAAAAACAATATTTGTAATCTTGCGAGTCCCAATATGCTGAATCTTTTTAATGAGGTCAGGATAGGTTTCTCTGTTTGGAATTTCAGCACAGACAAAATGATCTACATCATCATCAGTTAATAATTTTTTTTACAAAGTAAAAAAGTAAGTAGAGTTCTGCATTGGACTCCTGTCTGTAAAGTCGTGCTATTTTCCTCTCACATTTCCAAAAGTACATGGGGTTACCAAGGTGATACCCCAGCTTTTGTCTAGGTTTTTGTATAAGGGTTAGACAGAACGTTTTTGACTCCAGGGGTAAATTTAGCTTTTTAAATAAGCAGACAGATAAATATATATACAATAACAATATAACCAATAAATGCATGTGCGGTAAACTCAGTTTTTGAAATTCTCAAGATTCTTTCTTTGTCACATGCATAGTTATACAGGACAACACGCAGTGAAATGCATCCTGATCCGCTTATCCAAAACTGTGCAAAGTTAGAAGAATATCAGATTAACAAAAAGTCATAGATTGAAAGATAACAGTATAGTAGAACATAATAAATAAGTAAAATTATGTGAATAAAGTAGAATTAAGTGTTAAGGTGAAATAGTGTAGTAATTATTGTGCAAAACCAAAGTTAGACTGGTGCATAGTTAAATGAGGCAGTTTGTTTGTTTGCGCTAATGCGATCTTTACTTTCTTTTTTTTATATTTTCTAATTTTCCTACTTTCATATCCTTTAACTTTCTCCACATGTATATAGTGCCAACGTTTTTTTTTTTTTGTTGAGCCTTTCTAATTTCACTGTTTTCATAGTCTCTAACCTACTCTGCATGTTTTTAGCGCCAACGTTTGTAAACGTCTTTATGAAGTTGTACTTTGTCTTACTCATTGTCTTTTAATTCTGAGCCGGATTGGACGTGCTTTTTTTTCAATTCCACGTGTTCCAGGCGATAATTACTTTCCTTATTTTCTGAATTTGCACCTCGATTATTCTTTTTTGCTCTTTTTTCTCTACAACGCATTTGAGTCTCTTTTCTCCGCGCTGCTTTCTTCTTCACTTAGATGTCGACATTTCATTTATAACGTACTGTCCTTATATGCTTTATATGCGCTGAGAGCACTGGATCTGTGTCTGCTCAAATCCTTCACAAGACTGAATGTTTTGCTGCCTATTGTCCTATTTGATAGATTGTAAGTAGGGCGTGTCTTTGGTCTCGCGGGTAGATTGTAAGTAGGGCGTATCTTTGGTCACGCGGGTGTTTAAAATATCTTCTGAGAAGATCACGTATCGTAGACTTGTTTTTCCATTCCAGGATTTTCTTTTATATATAGAGAGATATCTCATGAGAAGGACCTATAATTCATCATAGCAACTAAATGCTATTTACATCCAGATTGTGTACAGTAACAATAAAGGAAGCTAATAGGATGCTAGGTAATACAGTATAGCACAAGGTGTGCGATACAAGTCAAGGGAGGCTATGCATAAGCTACAGTATATAAGGCACTTGTGAGTATTATGTTCAGTTTTTGTCTCCATCGTACAATAAAGACATTGAAACCCCATGAAATGTCCTGAGTAGAGTGACTAGGCTGATCCTGGGACTAAGATGTATGAGCTCTGAAGAGAGACTGAAGTTGTTGAACCATTTCACATTTAAGTAAACATAGATTCAGAGATGACATGATTGAAATGTTAAAAATTCTGAAAGGAATTAATACAATGAATCCCCATTGTTACTTTACTTTTTTTTTTTTGTACTTTTAGATATCATAAATGTGTACTACTCAGTGCTGCACTGTCTTCGCTTGTATCACTGTTTGCACTGTCTCTGCACTGTCCTGCACTGTTTGCACATGCTTGCATACATGCATTTTGTATGTTGTAATGTGTTGCTTTTTCTGTAGTCCTGTGTTCTATGTAGCACTATGGTTCTGGAGGAACGTTGTTTTGTTTCACTGTGTACTGTGCTAACTGTATATGGTTGAAATTACAATAAAAGCTACTTGTCTTGACTTGATTTGACTTGAAAATAAACTCTCCACCAAGAACAAGGGCACATGGTTGAAACCTTGTTCAGGTCAGATTTTATACAAATGTTAGAAAGTTTTTCTTCATGCAAAGAACCATAGATACAAGGAATACCTTACCACGTACTACGGTATATGGTTGTTCGTCAATCAGACACTGACACTGTCCATCCATTTTTTCATCTCTGTCACTTCCCCTCCTGTGTGTACGCTGGTGGGAGAGCAGGTCAATTTCGGAAATGTAGACCCGAGGGCATGTTGGGCAAGGGAATAGCACCTCAGGCGCAGTGAATTGGTTTCGATGGTGATGTGTTGTTGTTCTCTTCTCCTCCTTTTGATGAGTCCATTGTTTTTTGAATTGATGGACTCCTCCAATTATGGTCTGTTTCCAAAGTATGCAGTTTCCAACATGTGTCTTAAGCTGTATATGTGGAATGGAGCAGGTCTTGAGAGAATGCTTCAAGTAGTCCTTCCTGCGTTTCTTCAATTCACTTTGAGATTGGGATCCTTTGGCAAGTTCACCCTACAGGACCATCTGGAGCAGCTGAGACTCATCCATGTGGATAACAGTCCGGTCCAAAGGAAGACACAGCTGAGCAGCATGGCCTCAGTTCTAGTTGAGGAACAGCATTTCAGAATTTGAGTGTGTGATACCCTGTCCTCCCAAGTGATGCCCAGGATCATCTGGTAGCAGTGAATGCAGAACACTTCTAATGTGCGGATTTGCTTACGATAGGAAGTCCAGGACTCACATCCATAAAGGAGTGTTAATATTGTAGCAGATAGAGGCTTTGTCCACCTCTTGAACCCTCAGGTACCACTCTGAACACCAGGTAAAAGTGTAATCACTATTTATTTTGTTATTACACAGTGCACCAAGCACCCTCCACTCCACACTCATATAAACACAATTCTCTTCTCTCTCTAACCAATCCTCCTCGCCCAGACACTTCGCCCTCCTACCTCCCAGCTCAGCTCAGTGTCTGGGCTTTCCCACAGTCCTTTTATATGCCCTGACCCGGAAGTGGTTCCTGGTCAAACCCACAAGTCCGTTTTCCTCCCGGGTCAGGGTAAACAGTCCTTTTATTCATCCCGGGAGTACGTCGCTCCTTCCGGTCACGTGATGCTGACACACTCCCGGGTTATAGGGCACACAAGAGCCCACTAGCCCCCCTACAGCGACTCCCGGTGGCCCCCAAGGTATCCAGCAGGGCTGTGTATATAAACTACAAAGTCCATGAGGCCCTGCTGGAACTCGGGGCACCATCATGCTGTCCGGAGGGCTCCTCCTAGCGGCCTGGGGGTGGCGACCGGAGTCTGTAGCCGGTCGTCCATCACAATATACATATCATGTGATCGACCATAACCACTTCTTGTCATGCAAGGATTTTGGTTACAGAAGAAATGCTTGCATGGGCAGCAGAATGCAGAGGAGACTAATTGGAGGTGGTTTGCAATCTCCTCAGTCACAGAGGCATCTCTAGATATTATGTTTCCAAAGTAGGGAAATTGTTATGTGTTCCCCAGTGTCTTGTTGCCGATGTTGATATCCATTGGAAGATCTGTGTCCTGGAAGGCAGTCTGAAGGGTCAGCTGTTTTGAAGGTGCTGATTTCTGGGCCCATTCAGGAATAGGCTGAGTGTTAGGATTTAACGGTCCTCTGAAGACATTCCGGATGAAGAGCTATGCTAGCAACATCGTTGGCATGCTGGGGCTCATAGATGATTATCGAGGAGGTTTTTGAGTTGGCTCACAATGTTCAGAGGTTGAAGAATATTGCTGCCCAGTTGGAAACACATCCGCACTCCATCAGTGGCGTTCATCGCATTTCTGGAGAGATGAGTGACAGCTACAAGGTAAATGTTAAAAAGCACTGGAGCCTAAACACAGCCATACTTGTTGCCAACAATGATTTAGAAGGGAGTGATGTTTCTCCAGCAACAAGGACCTTCACCTTTATTCTGTCATGGAAGAGAAGAAGCATAGTGAGGAATTTTGGGGAACATTCAAAGTTATGGAGTATTTCCCAAAGTATCAAATGCTTTCCCAAGGTCAGTGAAGTGATGTCTTGCTGGTGTTCATGAACTTTCTTTAGGAATTGGCAGATGATGAAGATCATGTCAATTGTGCTGTGTTTGGGACTAAAGCCAGCTTGCAACTCCAGAAGTACTCTGTCTACAATGTGACGGAGTAGCCTGAGATGCATGACATAGGCAAGGACTTCCCCAGATATATCCAGCAGTGAAATACCATGGCTGTTGACACAGTCTGATCAGTCCACATTCTTCTTGTAGATGGCAAAGATGGTACCATGTGTCCATGAGTCGGGAATTTGGCCAAGTTTCCAACACAGAGTGAAGAAATTGGTCAACAAGAATATTAAGTCTCCCATGATTATATATTTCAGCAGGTACAGTGTCTTCACTGGGAGTCTTCTTGTTCTTCAGGGCTTGGACAGCAGTTTGGACCTCATGTAAAATTGGACACTCATATAGTTCAAGGACCTGGGTGACTGTGGGGATCTTTGCAAGAACTGAAGGATTTGCTGGGTTCATTTGTTTCAGGAGTTCCTGAAAGTGCTCTGGCCGATCTGTTGCTTGTCTTTGAGGAGTGTCACACCATTTTTGGTCTGGACTGGAGCTACAGTACGTCCTTTGATGGCATTGTAGAACTTATAGGTCTAGTTCTCATCTGTGTAGCATTAGATTTCAGCAACCTTGTTGATCCACCAGTTGTTCTGGATTTCATGGAGCCTGTATTATGTAATTGATTTAGTTTTCTTCCACTTCTGCAGGAGGGAAACTGATGATGGATTCACAGGATGAGCTTGAAATGCTGCTTTCTTGGCCTCCAGGAGGGGAAGAATCTTGGTTATGGCCTCTTCTTGCAGAATCCAAGGGATTTTTTGGAGGAGGACTGGAAGGCTGTGAGTAGGAAGGTCCACGGTTCATCAACATCAGGATTGGTAGTCATGATGTCAACATCTGTGTTTGGAATCAGGATGTATTCAAGCTGAGTGCAAAGATGACTTGTCAATGCATCTCTGGTGCCAATGGTTGCTGGGGATGCTACAATGATGTGTGGCTTGAAGTATTGTCCTCTAGTAGGTGGACTAAGTACAGTACAGAGGATGGACTGGACAAGTCTATGGTCTGTCCAGAATTCTGCTCCTTGCATCACTCGTGTAATCAGGACATCCTGGAGATTACGCCGATGAACAAGGATATAGCCCAGTAGGTGCCAGTTTTTTGATTGAGGATGCATCCATGTCATCTTGTGTTTGTTGGGGACCTGAAACATTGTGTTGGTAATAGACAGTTAGCGCTCCATGCAGAAGGACAAGATAAGGAACCAGTTAATGTTCACATTTCCAGTTCCATGTTTCCTAATCACATCATTCCAGATGTCAGAGCTCCTTCCATCTAGTGTGTTGATGTCTCCAAGTAAGGCAGTCTTGTCTGAAGCATTAACATTCCAGACTGCTTTATCAGGGGTAACATAGAATTTGTTCTTTTCTTCCTCTGTTGATTCCAGTGTAGGAGCATATGTGCTGATGAGTTTAATATGGGAACCTTTCACCAGTTGAACAAGCAGGGCCATAAAGTCTGAGCAGATGCTAACAGAAGACTCTGAGATTTTTAGGAGGAGTTAATTCTTGACAATGAGGCCAGTTCCATGGAATGAATTAGGCTAAATGGATGGGAAAGTTTTATATTATATAGTGTGTCTTTGGCCAGCATCTTATAAGATAAGAATACAGGACAACTCCTTACACAGATGTGTGGTTGAAGATACTTGCTCAATGAATCATAATTAGATTAACAAACTGCATAAGCTTTTGCCATTACACCGCACTGCCTACCTTCATAATACACTGGAATCCCAGACAAGGCTATTTATTGCCTTGGACCTGAAGCTGTAATGATAAGCTCTGTCTCCCCACCAGCCTTAAATAGTGGGTTTTGGAAATGGAGGAACAAAACTTTATTATTATGGTCTCTTTATTATTGTTTATTTTTCCTCAAATATGTGTATATCAAGTATGCACTTGTACAGCATGTTGCTGCACCACCACACAATGAAACAGTTTGGGATCCTGGTTGGCAACCCCCCCCCAGGAAGACACACAGTCCTATCCCACTCCTCAAAAATGGCAATTTTTCTGCTACGGTCAGGTGTTACGTGGGCATCCCCTTGGTCTGGTCTAGCCACTCGGGTCCTCAACAATGAGGATCCTTTGAGCCAGATGACCCTCAGGGAATCGCGCTACATGGCTGTAGTGCTGTAACTGATGCTCCCTCGTAATGTCTCATTTGGGAGTCTGTGAGCAACCTCTCATTCGACACAAAGTCAAACCAGCGGTACCCAAGGATTCTCAGAAGAAACACAGTTCCGAAGGAGTCCAATCTTCATCTCAGGTCACTGGACAGTGTCCATGTCTCACAACCATATAGCAAAAAAGGAAGCACAAGGACTCTAAAGACTTGGACCTTCGTCCTTTTCCAAAGATATTGGGAGTGCCACACACCCTTTCCAGTGACCTCATGACGTCCCATGCTCTCCCAATCCATCTAATGACTTCATAAGAAAAGTCACCAGAGACATAAATGTCACTGCCGAAGTAAGTACACCCCTCGACGAGGTCGACATTCTTTCCGCAGATAGACACACTGTTGATGCCTATGCCCAAGAGGTCATTAAAGTCTTGAATCTTGGTTTTTATTCTGGACACTCACAAGCCCAAACACCCAGACTCCTTACTCAGTCTCTGATGAGCCCAGATCAGAAACTCCATTGACTCTGCGAAGATCACAGCATTGTTGGCAAAGTCAAGATCAGTGAATCTTTCTTCACCAACAGATGACCCACAGGTGCTGTACCCCATGACCCGTCCCAACACCCAGTCCATGCAAGCATTGAACGGAGTAGGAGGAAGAACACTTCCCTGACGAACTCCAGAGTCAACTGGAAAAAACACAGAGGTTCTGCCTGAACTCTGCACAGCACCGACAGTACCAGTGTACAGGCCTGCCATGATATCCAGCAACTTTGGGGGGATCCCATGAAGTCTCAAGATGTCCCACAGGGCACCTCAATCAACTGAGCTGAACGCTTTGCAAAAATCGACAAAGGCTGCAAAGAAACTCTGCCGATATTCACTTTTGCACTCGATGAGAGCCGTCAGTGCCAGGTTGCAGTCGATGATAAACTTCTTAGTCATAAAAACCACACTGCTCCAGGTGCTGGTAGGTGAGCAAGTGATCACAGATCCTATTGAGGATGAGCCTAGCCAGGAGCTTAACCAGCACCAAAAGCAGTGTTATCCCCCTGTAGTTACTGCAATCTAGGCGATCACCCTTCCCTTTCGAGATAGGGATGACAAGTTCCATTTTCCAGTCAGTTGGGATGATGCCTGTTTCCCAAATGGAAGCAAAGATTGCTTGCAATGCAAGGACGACAGTCTTTCCACCATCCTGGAGAAGTTCATCCTGCTACTTCTGCCAGCAGTCATATCATCAATAAATATGTTTGACTGACTTCCATTTGCATTCAGGCATGCTCAAGTCATAAAACTGCCTCCGCCACGTTTCACAAATGATGTGGTATTCATTGGATCACGAGCCATTTCTTCTCTTCTACATTCTCGTCTCTGTCCATTATTCTGGTACTGTATATACAGTGCATCCGGAAAGTATTCACAGTGCATCACTTTTTCCACATTTTGTTATGTTACAGCCTTATTCCAAAATGGATTAAATTCATTTTTTTCCTCAGAATTCTACACACAACACCCCATAATGACAACGTGAAAAAAGTTTACTTGAGGTTTTTGCAAATTTATTAAAAATAAAAAAATTGAGAAAGCACATGTACATAAGTATTCACAGCCTTTGCCATGAAGCTCAAAATTGAGCTCAGGTGCATCCTGTTTCCCCTGATCATCCTTGAGATGTTTCTGCAGCTTCATTGGAGTCCACCTGTGGTAAATTTAGTTGATTGGACATGATTTGGAAAGGCACAATGCTGTTTATATAAGGTCCCTCAGTTGACAGTTCATGTCAGAGCACAAACCAAGCATGAAGTCAAAGGAATTGTCTGTAGACCTCCAAGACAGGATTGTCTCGAGGCACAAATCTGGGGAAGGTTACAGAAAAATTTCTGCTGCTTTGAAGATCCCAATGAGCACAGTGGCCTCCATCATCTGTAAGTGGAAGAAGTTCGAAACCACCAGGACTCTTCCTAGAGCTGGCCGGCCATCTAAACTGAGCGATTGGGGGAGAAGGGCCTTAGTCAGGGAGGTGACCAAGAACCAAATGGTCACTCTGTCAGAGCTCCAGAGGTCCTCTGTGGAGAGAGGAGAACCATCCAGAAGGACAACCATCTCTGCAGCAATCCACCAATTAGGCCTGTATGGTAGAGTGGCCAGACAGAAGCCACTCCTTAGTAAAAGGCACATGGCAGCCCGCCTGGAGTTTGCCAAAAGGCACCTTAAAGACTCTCAGAGCATGAGAAAGAAAATTCTCTGGTCTGATGAGACAAAGATTGGACTCTTTGGCGTGAATGTCAGGCGTCACATTTGGAGGAAACCAGGCACCACTCATCACCAGGCCAATACCATCCCTACAGTGAAGCATGGTGGTGGCAGCATCATGCTATGGGGATGTTTTTCAGCGGCAGGGACTGGGAGACTAGTCAGGATAAAGGGAAAGATGACTGCAGCAATGTGCAGAGACATCCTGGATGAAAACCTGCTCCAGAGCACTCTTGACCTCAGACTGGGGCGACGGTTCATCTTTCAGCAGGACAAACGACCCTAAGTACACAGCCAAGATATCAAAGGAGTGGCTTCAGGACAACTCTGTGAATGTCCTTGAGTGGCCCAGCCAGAGCCCAGACTTGAATCCGAATCCGACTGAATATCTCTGGAGAGATCTTAAAATGGCTGTGCAATGACGCTTCCCATCCAACCTGATGGAGCTTGAGAGGTGCTGCAAACAGGAATGGGCGAAACTGGCCAAGGATAGGTGTGCCAAGCTTGTGGCATCATATTCAAAAAGACTTGAGGCTGTAATTGCTGCCAAAGGTGCATTGACAAAATATTGAGCAAAGGCTGTGAATACTTATGTACATGTGATATCTCAGTTTGCATGTTCTCCCCGTGTCTGCGTGGGTTTCCTCCGGGGGCTCCGGTTTCCTCCCACTGTCCAAAGACATGCAGGTTAGGTGGATTGGCGATTCTAAATTGGCCCTAGTGTGTGCTTGGTGTGTGGGTGTGTTTGTGTGTGTCCTGCGGTGGGTTGGCACCCTGCCCAGGATTGTTTCCTGCCTTGTGCCCTGTGTTGGCTGGGATTGGCTCCAGCAGACCCCCGTGACCCTGTGTTCGGATTCAGCGGGTTGGAAAATGGATGGATGGATGGATATCTCAGTGTTTTTATTTTTAATAAATTTGCAAAAACCTCAAGTAAACTTTTTTCATGTTGTCGTTATGGGGTGTTGTGTGTAGAATTCTGAGGAAAAAAATGAATTTAATCCATTTTGGAATAAGGCTGTAACATAACAAAATGTGGAAAAAGTGATACGCTGTGAATACTTTCCGGATGCATTGTATTGACCTTAGTTTCCTTTGTCCATAGAAAATTGTTCCAGAACTGGACAGGCTTTTAAAAAATGATTTCTGGCAAAGTCTAATCTGCCCTTCCTATGCGTGAGTCTTTCCAGTGGTTTGCACATTGTGGTGAACCCTCTGTCTTTACTTCGATGAACATTTCTCTTGATTGTACGCTTTGGCAATGATAGGTCTACCTCCCAGAGAGTGTTCCTGATTTGGCTAAATGTTGTGAATTGTTTTTTTTTCACCAAGGAAAAAATTCTGCAATCATCTAGCACAGTTGTCTTCCATGATTGGCCAGGCCTTCAGGAGTTGCTGAGCTCACCAGTGCATTCCTTCTTTTTAAGAATGCACAAAATGGTTGATTTGACCACTCCTGGTGTTTCTACTAGCTCTCTAAAGGGTTTGTTTTGTTTTCTCAGGCCTAATGATGGACTGTTTTTACTTGCTTAATAGTTAATGAACTAATGAGGGAACTGCTCACACCTGGCTGTAGAACAGCTTGTCAGTCAAATGTCAAAATACTTTTGAGCCGCTGGAAATGGGGGGACCATGTATAAAAATGTGTGTCATTCCTAAACGACTCATACAATATTTTGGTAAGCCTCTTAAATTAAAGCTGAAAGTCTACACTTTAATCACATAATGACTGCTTTAACTGAAATCCATTGTGGTGGCATGCAGAGACAAAATTATGAAAATTTTGCCACTGTCCAACTACTAATAGACCTGACAGCATGTGATTCAAACCTAGTATGTTAGATTTAATAAGCAGTAGGACCAGCCTTTTCCCCACAGTGCCTATATGCTGCTATTTTATTGTATTTGCTTATCTGGGCCTGCTCGCATGCAAGAGCACTACATAGACTGAAATTAACTGAATTATAATAATATAGCAGCACAACATGGCTTTAGAAGTTATATCTCTGAACTAAACCAAACCTTTCTCTGTGCTCGGCTAAATTGAAGCGGTGATTAGAATTATATCTGTACCTCTATTGTTATAACACCAGGCACTATCCTTATTCTAAAAGCTGCTTCAGGTAGACAGGCGTGGCGTTGCATGGCTGAAGCACAGGTTTTTTGGCTCATCAATAACTGTTTTCTTGTTATTCAAGCTCATGTCCAACTCTTACCTGTAAATCACATGGTTTACATGAAACATGGGCTCCTTTTACAAAACATTTCAAAAACATGCTTGGACTGCTTGGAACTTTCCTGGAAAATTCCCCTGTCATAGGTTGTTACTAAAAGTGAAAGAGAAAGAATGCTTCTTCACACAGAGTGTCAATTCTGACTGCCAGGCTTTGGATTTTCCAGGGCATGTACACAAGGAGCTGACCTTGGTGGTTTGTTCTGCACTGTGTTAGGAATAGGTTGCCATGAGCAACAGAATGACCAGAAAGGAGGAGTTTCATGTACCATTTTGCAGGCACATCTTTTCAAAATCCTCAGATGAAGTGCCTTCCGTGCCTTGGTGTTAGTGATGTGTGACACCTGATTAATTCCAGTGCTCTACATAGTGATAATTCAAAGCTTGTGCACCTATTTTCTGATTTTCAAATATTTTGTACAGTAGCTTCTTATGCTTATGCAGTAGCTTCTTATGCTTTTCAGAATATTAATACAGAATAAAATGGCACTTTAAACCTTGATTGCTTTAAGTTGGATTCTGGCTCAAAGGGCTGCCTGGTCAACAGAGATCATTTTAGTTATTTTCTGTTATGCTGTTGGCCAACTGAAGATACTGTTTCTGCAATGTCCTGCTAGGTAGGTATGCTTTGCTTGTGGTTGCAGGCTGATTTGTGAACACTGTTAAAAATAAGACCAGGATCGTTGCAGGCTAGTTTTGAGACGAAGAGTAAATGTATAACTAAAATGGCAAAGCAAACACTTCATCCTCCATGGCAACTTACCCAAGCAAAGCTCCTGACAGAAGAACTCAGAAGAGGCATTGCTGCTAAGGAAAAGATTAACTGTTGCCTTACCATCTTCATTTATCTCAATGAACTGGGTTTTTAATACATTGTTAGGACAATATTCTTCCTTCCTGAAGCTGGAAGTCAGAAACAGAGTGTGTATTCATCCTTTGTTTTTTTACTTTGTTTTTAATTTTCATTCATTTGTTTTTTACAGCTTTTTCATTGGTTTCTAAAAATAATGGAGGTAAAGTGTTGGGGGGTTGTAGAGGTCTGGTCTGATTTTCAATTTAAAATTATTTTAAAAATGTTAATACTGCAATACATCTTCCCCTGGCACCATTTTGTTTTTAGTATTGGTGTCGCCATTGTTTGCTGCTTGTAATTCAGGTTTGCCAGGCTGTTGTTGGGCAAGATTCCAAAGAGTGTGTGGTGGAAGATGTATTTACTTCAATGGTATAAATGTCAGCAGCATATACTCCTTTACTGTCTGAGTTTATGCATTATCGTTCTTAAAGATATCTTTGGCTACAGATTGTTTTCTGTCCTCCAGATTCGATTTACGCCTTGTGTTTTGGCTTAGGTTACATGTAATATTCTAGCTTTTGACTGTCTCCCTACATCTCTCGATTTACAATTTTGTCTTACAACCTGGCAATTGTTTATTTAATTCTCATCCAGTTTCCATTGTGGCTCATTATTACTATTATGGTTTGTCTCCTGATTCTGTCCTTCTTAAAAATGATTCAGCCCTGTGCAGTCATTACACTGGTTTTGGAGTAATCTGTTAAAAATCATTTTTAGGATGAGGAAACCAAAGTATGAGCAAACCAAGGTATGCACAGAAAGTTCAGGTTGAGAGAATGTGCAAACTCCTTACAAACAGTGACTGAGTCGGGAATTTTAACCAGGTCCCTGGAGCTGTGAGACAGGTGCTCTAACTGCTATGCCACAATCTGCAGATTTTAAAATTTCACTGTTTCTGTAAGAAGAAAAATGTATGAACAGACAAGCGACATTTCTTTTATATAGTACCTTTGATGGTCGACAATAGTCCACCATTGTAGTGCTAAAATCATTAATGACTTACACAGGGTTGCTCAGTGACCATGTAGTGTAGACATGCAATTTTGTAGTGTCAGCTAGTTCCATTATCCAGGAGGCCACCCAACCCACCTGTGCCATTTGTCAAAATTGTGTTATACAGTATGTGACAGTGCTTGAAGATACATGGTGGTTTAGATTTATTAGCATACATGACAACTATTAATACTACATACAAGTAGCACCATCTGTTAAAAGAAATGTGTGTCACAGAGATTGAAATGATTAGTGGTACTGCCTTACAACTCCAGGATTTGTGTTCAGTTCCTCGCCCCGGGCTATATGGATATTTCTGTGTATGTTCAAACTTCTTAGATTTTGGTGAGTCCAAACAGGCCTGAGGATGAGTGTGTGTCAGTCCTCTCTTGCACAGTTGGCTCTTTCCTAGCAGCTAGTACTGCTGGGATAGGCTGTTGCTCCTGATGACCTTGTCATGGAATAAGCAGGCACTATATAAAATAACAGTTGAGGCACAAATAAATTAGAATTACTATTGTTATAATTCTGTTTAAGACCATCTTACATAATGTGATGCTTACTTCTCTGCTGGGCTACCAAAGTCTTAAAGAGACAGAAAAAAAAAGTTTAATTCTGTAAGTCCCTTGTGCAACTTTGTATATATGGCTACCCTGCTCAAATATTGATTGGACAGCTTATAAAGAATTGCAAAGCTATTGGTTTCCAGAAGAGAACATGGAGAGTATGTTGTAATTACATTGACAGTTCTGCAAGAAGAAGATAAGGACTACATCCCTATCATGCTCACTAAGTTATCCTCACTTGCTTCTGCATAAAGCTTACATTCAGAAGGGACTGGGATGTAGGATGAAACAGAACTCAGTGTCATGAGTTCAATTCACTTCAAAAGAGACTAATCGTCTGGGAACATGCAATGAAAGGTCTGCTGGGTTTTCTTGGCAGTGTGCTTGAGTTGGTCTTCATTTCATTTACAAGTGCAGTTGTAAATCTTGATAAACACAATGCCATGTCTCCTCCTTCCACTTAAAGGGCTTCTTTGGATAGCATTTTGACAGATGCCTCCGCCTGGCCATCCTTTTCTTTTGTAGTCCTATTAGTAACGTAACACTTCGGGTTGTATTATTAGCTTTGTCAAATCCTCTCTTCCTAAAAATTAATAATGTGCTCTTGGAAGACTTCTCTCCTCTTCTCGCAGGCAATTTTAGGTACTGATTAAGGCCGTGAATTTTATACCTAAGGGCTGAGGATTCAAATCCTTTTTCCAACTCCATCACAATTAACTGAAGAAACTTGGGAGGCTTACTTTATTCTGTGTATTTTGCAGTGTGGAAAAGTGACACATGTTTTTAATGGTCAATCATGCAAGCAATAATTTCTATGTGCTCGGTATTTCATTGTGCATCCGGCGCCGCCGTGAGTATGCTCCGTGTATGACTGTATATGTATGTGTACTTTTCTACTTTTATTTTTCTATGTTTATTTATTGATCACTCCTATTACTTTATTTTATATGGATTCCTTCCCTGGACACACTTACTTTTACAACGTGGGCATGGATTTTAACACGCCGAGACTCGCCTATTCAAGTACTCAACTTCGGGCGCTGAGAACAAATGCCAGTGCCGGTGTGGTTCCCTATTTACCCGACGAGGTAAGAAGGCAGTATCGTGGCAGCAGAGCCGGCACTAAGCTAAAAAAGAAGCGGCTTGCGAGAAAGTGGCGTTTCAAGCCTTCGGTGCCTTCTGTGATTCTGGGGAATGTGAACTCAATCTCAAATAAGATCGACGAACTGGCTGCGCTGGTGAAAAATGTCAGGACCTACAGAGAATGCAGTTTGTTGTGTTTTTGCGAAACCTGGCTAAATAACACCATCCCAGATGCCAACGTGGAGCTACCCGGGTTTAGCATAGTTAGAGCGGACAGAGATGCAAGTACCTGTGGTAAGCACAAAGGAGGAGGACTCGCTCTCTATGTTAATACACGGTGGTGTCACTCTGGACATGTTAACGTCAAAATCTCCACTTGCTGCAGGGATATCGAACTGTTGGCCGTAAGTTTACGTCCCTACTATTTGCCCAGAGAGTTTGGACATGTCATTGTTGTTATTGTATACATTCCTCCTCGGGCGGACGTGGAGATAGCGAGTGACATCATCCATTCCGCTGTTGCTAAGTTACAAACGCAGCACCCTGAGGCACTTGTGCTAATCGCTGAAGACTTTAACCATGTGACGCTGGACAAAACATTACCTGCATTCTCCCAGTATGTGCACTGTAACACCCGGGGAAATAAGACTATTGATTTACTGTATGCAAACGTTAAAGACGCATACAGTGCCACCCCGCTGCCTGCGCTTGGGAAAGCAGATCATAACCTGGTTCTGCTTCAGCCTCACTATAAACCAAAAGTTAGAGTCCTACCTGTAACCACACGATCATTCAGGAAGTGGACTCCGGAGGCTGAGAATACTCTGAGAGAATGTTTTGGAACTACAGACTGGGATATCCTGCAGGGATCTCATAGTGAGAACATTGAGGAAGTTGTTGACTGCACTACTGACTACATCAACTTCTGTATGGACATTGTAGTTCCAGTAAGAACAGTACGCTGCTATGCTAACAACAAGCCATGGATTACAAGTGACATCAAGGGCCTTTTGAATCAGAAGAAAAGGGCTTTTAAAGACGGTGATCAGCATGAGCTCAAGCGCGTGCAGAAGGAACTCCGAGTCCAACTCAGGGCGGCGAAGGAGCAGTACAGGAGAAAGCTGGAGCAGAAGTTGCAGAATAACAGCATGAAGGAAGTGTGGGATGGGATGAAGATCATCACTGGCTGCAGCTCGAAGCGGGGTACCACCATTGAGAGAGACGTGAAGAGAGCAAACCAAATGAACAACTTTTTTAACAGGTTTGACCACCCTAACCCACTCTCACTCTCACCTCGGAGTACTGCACCCTGCACACATCCTTCTGCTGATACCAGCATAGGAAAGACATCCCCACCCATAATTACAACAGCGCAAGTGAGCAGAGAGCTGAGGAGACTTCGTGCCAGCAAAGCAGCGGGTCCAGATGGAGTATCGCCACGACTGCTGAAGGTCTGTGCATCGGAGCTGGGGGGTCCTCTACAGCGCATCTTCAACCTGAGCCTGGAACAGGGGAGAGTCCCAAGGCTTTGGAAAACATCTTGTATCACCCCAGTCCCAAAGGTATCACGTCCTAGTGAGCTGAATGACTTTCGGCCTGTTGCTCTGACATCACATGTGATGAAGACCATGGAGAGGCTGCTGCTTCACCACCTTAGGCCACAGGTTCAACACGCCCTTGACCCTCTGCAGTTTGCATATCAGGAGAAGGTGGGAGCGGAAGATGCCATCATCTATATGCTACACCGATCCCTCTCTCACTTGGACAGAGGCAGTGGTGCTGTAAGAATTATGTTTCTAGACTTCTCTAGCGCCTTCAACACAATCCAACCTCTGCTCCTTAGGGACAAGCTGACAGAGATGGGATTAGATTCATACCTAGTGGCATGGATCGTGGACTATCTTAAAGACAGACCTCAGTATGTGCGTCTTGGGAACTGCACGTCTGACATTGTGGTCAGCAACACAGGAGCGCCACAAGGGACTGTACTTTCTCCGGTCCTGTTCAGCCTATATACATCGGACTTCCAATACAACTCAGAGTCCTGCCATGTGCAAAAGTTCGCTGATGACACTGCTATCGTGGGCTGTATCAGGAATGGGCTGGAGGAGGAGTATAGGGACTTAATCAATGACTTTGTTAAATGGTGCGACTCAAACCACCTACACCTGAACACCAGCAAAACCAAGGAGCTGGTGGTGGATTTTAGGAGGCCCAGACCCCTCATAGACCCAGTGATCATCAAAGGTGACTGTGTGCAGATGGTGCAGACCTATAAATATCTAGGAGTGCAGCTGGATGATAAATTAGACTGGACTGCCAATACTGATGCGCTGTGCAAGAAAGGACAAAGCCGGTTATACTTCCTTAGAAGGTTGGCTTCCTTCAACATCTGCAATAAGATGCTGCAGATGTTCTATCAAACAGTTGTGGCGAGCGCCCTCTTCTACACAGTGGTGTGCTGGGGAGGCAGCATTAAGAGGAAAGACGCCTCACGCCTGGACAAACTGGTGAGGAAGGCAGGCTCTATTGTTGGCATGGAGCTGGACAGTTTAACATCTGTGGCAGAGCGAAGGGCGCTCAGCAGGCTCCTATCAATTATGGAGAATCCACTGCATCCACTGAACAGGATCATCTCCAGACAGAGGAGCAGCTTCAGCGACAGACTGCTGTCACCGTCCTGCTCCACTGACAGATTGAGGAGATCGTTCCTCCCCCAAACTATGCGACTCTTTAATTCCACCAGGGGGGGTAAACGTTAATATTTAACATTATACATAGTTATTGTCTGTTTTTTTCACCTGCATTATTATCATTCTTTAATTTAATATTATTTATTGTATCAGTATGCTGCTGCTGAAGAATGTGAATTTCCCATTGGGATTAATAAAGTATCTATCTATCTATCTATCTCTATCTATATGACAGTAAGCCTGATTATACTATTGTTTGTAAAATCAAAGCCTTAGATTTTTGAAATAGCCAGTACCACTAGCCACCTGTATATGGTTACCATGTTTTCAATATTAAGCCACTCGCAGTGTTGTTTGCTTTCTGTGGTAGGGCTGTTGCTCACACAATAAGAAAAATATTGAGAAAATTAAAAACAAAAAAAACTTATGCACTCTAGCTAAAATGTAGGGGAAGGGAATGATAGTCCACAAACTGATTTTTTATAGTGTATGTTGAGAATAGAAACAAAAACAAAAAACAACAACAACATTTATTTATATAGCACATTTTCATACAAATTATGTACCTCAACGTGCTTAAGAAAGAAAAAAAAGAAAGATTGAGGATAAAATGTTTGAATGAGTAAAAGTTATTAGGGACTTTTACTGTTTCTTGTTAGTAGACATTTATTTCAGTTAATATTATAAGCAGGCACATAATTCTGCTTTTAGGCTTTCATGCCAATGCACGGTTGTGATTCATAGCAATTTTAGATCAGCTTTGAATGATTTTAGCCATGTTTATAGCTTTACTGACTACCAGAGGTGGGTAGAGTAGCCAAAAATTGTACTCAAGTAAGAGTAGCGTTACTTCAAAATAATATTACTCAAGTAGAAGTAAAAAGTAGTCATCCAAAAAATTACTCAAGTAAGAGTAAAAAAAGTATTTGGTGAAAAGACTACTCAAGTACTGAGTAACTGTTTGATCATAATAAATTATTTATTTTTAAGAATTGTTGTAATAAGACAGACAAAACTTATTTCCAAATAATAAAATAAAAAATGAGTAAAAATAAATAACATCATTACAAAATAAAGATGCACAAATAACACAAAGATACTGCAATATTCACTTGCCCTCCGAATAGCACAGCTGATAGAAAATAACATTAGAACAAGGCAGCTTGTGCACCTACAAGAAGTCTCACTTTACCTTGACTGTCTGTGTCTGTGCATGTTTGGTTAAAACGTGCTTGTTCTTCACTCAGTGAAGTGATGGTTAAGCTTCAGCAGGAGTTGGCTCTCATTTTTTTTTTGTATTCTTTCTTGCACTATCCGCTGTCTGTGAGGAGTTTGTGCCGCTATGCCACCATAGTTTGTGTGTGGTCATGTGACTGCATGGCTACGTCTGATTTGTGAAACGGAGCCATGTGATTATTGTTGCTACGTCTGATTGGTGTAACGGAGTCTTGTGATTATTGTTGCTATGTCTGATTGGTGAAACGAAGTCTTGTGATTATTGTTGCTATGTCTGATTGGTGAAACAGTCATGCAGTAGATCTACTGGCAGCTTCTTTCTGGCAAAAATATAGCGTATATAATGGAAAAAAAGTAACGATTCGAGTGTTGCCCAATGTAGCGGAGTAAGAGTAGTGTTTCTTCTTCACAAATGTACTCAAGTAAAAGTAAAAAGTATGGTGCAGTAAAACTACTCTTAGAAGTACAATTTTTGCTCAAGTAAATGTAACAGAGTAAATGTACAGTAACTCGTTACTACCAACCTCTGCTGACTACAGCTGCTGGTGGTGTCTCTTATAGTAGGAAGTCCTGCATCACTCTCTGTATTACCACCCCAAAGTGCCTCATTCCTGGTGACCAACCCCAACTGACACATTGCAGATACTCTCCACTGCAAACACTTAACTATTCCGTGTCTCCAATACACCACTTTTCTGTGTTGTAAATATAAACATACAGATAAGCAGTTTTACTGGATCTGTCTAATTGTAAAACATCTTAGGATACTGTTTCACTGCTGAATGGTGCTTTATAAAATAAAGGCTGTTTACTTGATAGTTTTAAAATACAGCTGGGAAAGATAAAAATTTGGCTCCATAAAGTCCCAACTGCCAAGGGGTCCATCTACTGTAAATTACAGGAATAACTGCTTGAAAGATCTGTCTTATCTAAAGTGAGAATTGAATTCAAGCTGGCACATCCCGTAAGGTGGAAGGTAGAGGCTGATGAATTTAAAATATGGGGCAGAAATGGCAGCCTTTGTGGCAGAGTTTGAGCACTAGGCATTGATGATGCTTTAGACGTTTTTCGGTTGTGTCTTTTGAGCTCAGAGAATATTGCATACATATTGCTGACCTTTCACAACCTGATATAACAAAAGCGTTTTGAGTGCCAGCCCCAGCACTGAATTCTACAGGTATTCATTATGCCAGCTGATTGAACTCAGAAGTTCTTAGCTCAGCTGGTTTAGCGGCATGAATGAAGTGAAAGTATTAGTGCAGGGTTATGAAGACAGGTGGTGTGTGAGAAATGGCAAGCATTAAATGTGGACCTGATCTTGGTTGCAATATGTACTATACATTTGTCAACCATATGAGAGGACATTCCATCATGTATGGAGCTAGTAATTCATTTTCTGAACAAACTTAATCAAATTTTAAAGCCATGGGCTTCTCCAAGACCTTTTCAATGAAACATAAAAATAAGATCAGTATGGTATGGAAAGTACATACATTCATCAACAGGTCAATTTTTAGTTGTAGGAAATTGGAGTGTGTGAGAAAAATGCACAGAGACACAAGCAGAAATTGTAACGACACCACACGGACAGCAATCTGGCCAGTGGTCAAAACCAGTGTTCTATAGCTTTGAGATAACATTATTCTCATACTACTTGTTATTTCAGTTGATAATTTTTAGTAATCTGTAGTTACCTCCATTAACCCAGCCACAGGGGATGCACAAACCAATGTGTTTCTTCGTGCCGGTCCCAAGCCCAGATAAATGGGGAGGGTTATGTCAGGAAGGGCATTCGGTGTAAAATTTTGCCAAATCAATATGCGGACAACAATACAAATTTCCATACCGGATCGGTCGAGCCCCGGGTTAACAACGACCGCCACCAGTACTGTTAGCTAACAGGGTGCTGGTGGAAATTGGGCTACTGTTGGCCGAAGAAGAAAGAGAAGAAGAGCGGGGAGATGTGTCCGGAGGCAGGAGGAGAGGAGGAAAGTAAAGAGAGTGGAACTGAGGGTAGGAACTTTGAATGTTGGCAGTATGACTGATAAGGGGAGAGAGTTAGCAGATATGATGGAGAGAAGGAAGGTTGATATATTGTGCATGCAAGAGACTAAATGGAAGGGGAGTAAGGCCAGGTGGATTGGAGGTGGATTCAAATTGTTCTATCATGGTGTGGATGGGAGGAGAAATGGGGTAGGAGTTATTCTGAAGGAACAGTATGTCAAGAGTGTTTTGGAGGTGAAAAGAGTGTCAGGCAGAGTAATGATTATGAAGCTAGAAATTGGAGGTGTGATGATGAATGTTATTAGTGCAATGCACCGCAAGTTGGGTGTGCAGTGGGTGAGAAAGAAGATTTTTGGAGTGAGTTGGATGAAGTGATGAAGAGGATAGTGGATTTTGCCAAAAGAATGGACAGGGCTGTGGTGAATACGTATTTTAAGAAGAGGGAGGAACAAAGGGTTACATACAAGAGTGGAGGAAGATGCACACAGGTAGATTACATCCTATGCAGAAGAGTTGATCTGAAGGAGATTGAAGACTGCAAAGTGGTGGCAGGGGAAAGTGTAGTTAAGCAGCATAGGATGATGGTCTGTAAGATGACGTTGGAGATCAAAAACAGGAAAAGAGTGAGGGCGGAGCCAAGGATCAAATGGTGGAAGTTGAAAAAGGAAGACTGCAAGGTTGAGTTTAGGGAGGAGGTGAGACAGGCACTGGGTGGCAGTGAAGAGTTACCAGACAGCTGGGAAACTACAGCAGATGTAGTAAGGGTGACAGCAAAAAGGGTGCTTGGCGTGACATCTGGAAAGAGGAAGGAGGAAAAGGAAACCTGGTGGTGGAATAAGGAAATACAGGAGAGTATACAGAGGAAGAGGATGGCAAAGAAGAAGTGGATAGTCAGAGAGATCCAGAAAGTAGACAAGAGTACAAGGAGATAAGGCGCAAGGTGAAGAGAGAGGTGGCAAAGGCTAAGGAAAAGGCGTATGATGAGTTGTATGAGAGGCTGGACACTAAGGAGGGAGAAAAGGACCTGTACCGATTGGCTAGACAGAGAGACCAAGCTGGGAAAGATTAGGGTGTTAGATTAGCAGGTTAGGGTGATAAAGGGTAAAGATGGAAATGTACTCACAAGCAAGGAGAGTGTGTTGAGCATTTGGAAAGAGTACTTTGAGAGGCTGATGAATGAAGAGAACGAGAGAGAGAAGAGGTTGGATGATGTGGAGATAGTGAATTAGGAAGTGCAATGGATTAGCAAGGAGGAAGTAAGGACAGCTATAAAGAGGATGAAAAATGGAAAGGCTGTTGGTCCAGATGACATACCTATGGAAGCATGGAGGTGTTTAGGAGAGATGACAGTGGAGTTTTTAACCAGATTGTTTAATGGAATCTTGGAAAGTGAGAGGATGCCTGAGGAGTGGAGAAGAAGTATACTGGTGCCAATATTTAAAAATAAGGGGGAATGTGCAGGACTGCAGTAACTACAGGGGGATAAAATTGATGAGCCACTCCATGAAGTTATGGGAAAGAGTAGTGGAAGCTAGGTTAAGAAATGAGGTGATGATTAGTGAGAAGCAGTATGGTTTCATGCCAAGAAAGAGCACCACAGATGCGTTGTTTGCTCTGATGATGTTGATAGAGAAGTATAGAGAAGGTCAGAAGGAGTTGCATTGCGTCTTTGTGGACCTGGAGAAAGCATATGTCAGGGTGCCTCGAGAGGTATTGTATGAGGAAGTCGGGAGTGGCAGAAAAGTACGTAAGAGTTGCACAGGATATGTACGAGGGAAGTGTGACAGTGGTGAGTTCTGCGGTAGGAGTGACGGATGAATTCAACGTGGAGGTGGGATTACATCAGGGATCAGCTCTGAGCCCTTTCTTATTTACAATGGTGATGGACAGGTTGACAGATGAGATTAGACAGGAGTCCCCGTGGACTATGATGTTTGCTGATGACATTGTGATCTGTAGCGATAGTAGGGAGCAGGTTGAGGAGAGCCTGGAGAGGTGGAGATATGCTCTAGAGAGGAGAGGAATGAAGGTCAGTAGGAACAGGACAGAATACATGTGTGTAAATGAGAGGGAGGTCAGTGGAATGGTGAAGATGCAGGGAGTAGAGCTGACGAAGGTGGATGATTTTAAATACTTGGGATCAACAGTACAGAGTAATGGGGATTGTGGAAGAGAGGTGAAAAAGAGAGTGCAGGCAGGGTGGAATGGGTGGAGAAGAGTGTCAGGAGTAATTTGTGACAGACAGGTATCAGCAAGAGTGAAAGGGAAGGTCTACAGGACGGTAGTGAGACCAGCTATGTTATATGGGTTGGAGACGGTGGCACTGACTAGAAAGCAGGAGACAGAGCTGGAGGTAGCAGAGTTAAAGATGCTAAGATTTGCATTGGGTGTGATAAGGATGGATAAGATTAGAAATGAGTACATTAGAGGGTCAGCTCAAGTTGGACGGTTGAGAGACAAAGTCAGAGAGGCTAGATTGCGTTGGTTTGGACATGTGCAGAGGAGAGATGCTGGGTATATTGGGAGAAGGATGCTAAGGATAGAGCTGCCAGGGAAGAGGAAAAGAGGAAGACCTAAGCAAAGGTTTATGGATGTGGTGAGAGAGGACATGCAGGTGATGGGTGTAACAAGATGCAAGATGCAGAGAACAGAAAGATATGGAAGGAGATGATCCGCTGTGGCATCCCCTAATGGGAGCAGCCGAAAGAAGAAGTGACCTCCATTAGAAGCTAAAAAGGAGTTGAGTAAAATACCGTACATGGAAGCAAAATCCTGAGAGGCTACACAAGTCAATATGAAGTAATGATCAATGATAGGACGTTGACTGGACAATACAGTAGAACCAGGGCCAGTATATTTATGTTATCATATAGCCACTCAAAATTAAACTATTTCCTTAAATTTTTTAAACATGATTCAAGTATGGCCACATCTAAGGTGAGAGTTCTAGGGGTTAAGAGCCACAAAACTAAATGAGAACACACGAGAAACGCTGACATCAGGGTCTCAGGCATAATGAAAGGGAATGATAATCTGGGGTGCAAGAATCAGCAGCTTTGTCTGTTATTAGGAGAATTTTGATGATAATACTATTGTGTTCAGTATCATTGAGAAAGTGAGAAAGTGATGTGTTCCTTGCATTCAGTCCATATCAGAAGTCCCACAGTAGCATTTTGTTATTATGTGCTACACAAACATATTTGAAAGTTCAGTGTTTCAAAACTTCTCATTTTTTCTTCATCTGAACAGGACGGAGCTCTTGGAGCTGCAGTAAATCTTGTTCCTGGGTTGTTGGACAATTTATTTTCAGGAAACATAGCAGAAAAGCAAGAATGAAAGAACAACAAAGATTGTGAAAATGAGAGCAGTGGCCTTTTCATGGATCATGGTGTATTTAGAGTTGGACACATACAGCATAAGAACTGCAAACACCATTTGTGCTAAGGGCGCAGCTGGCTGCTGAGAGGCGATCAATAGTTGGCAGGCGGGTTTTGTATAGTATGTGGAGCTGGGGGTAGTGGGGGCTGGGATTTGCTGTCACAGCTTGCTGAGATCAACAGATCAGATGTCAGAGAGCAGTGGGTTTGTAAATTTTAGGCTGCAATGTCTGATTTACATGGATCGTATGGGTAGTAACAAGGCAAAATAGGGTTATGGGAAAACAGCTAGCACCCAGTAAGCAGAGGATTACGAGGCATGTTGGCTCACGTGGAAATGGCTTACGTGGATTTCTCATTTTCATTTTCTCTTTTCAACAATTACAGTATTGTTGTCTGTGTTGTATCAGAAACAGAATCAACCAAAGTGTCCATTTTGATGATTACACGCTCCATTGTTGGGTAATTTACTTTTAAAGATTTGCATTTTTGTAGCACATTACATGAATGGTTTACCATCACCTGTCTTTATTTTAAACGTGTAGTGAACACCCTAAATGAGACACAACCCCTTTGAAGGACAAATATGCCAAACTGTTGAAAATGTCATTTGGTTTGTGTGTGTGATTTGCTAATGAAAAATTGTAGCCAGCATTCCCTTGGCAGTGTGTGGCAGCAATTAAAATTTAAATTTTGTTTCTGACCAGTACCAATTCTGGCTCAAGCTGAAACAGATTAACCACCTGCAATAATGAAGAAATCAAACTGTAACATCAGCACACCAGTCATACTGCTCAAGAGCAAATAGGGAGAGCTTGGTGCAGGCATCTCAGCTGCAGACCCATTTTAACCAACAACTCACCACCCCGCTGCATCAGTGCCTAATGTCTGTCCCAGGCATTCATGAACTCTGTCTCCATGGCAACAACTGCATCACTTTGTCATTTAAACAGAAAACTAGTGCCTAGAGAAAGGTTTAAACTTCAAAGCATTTAAGCAAAAAAAAAAAAAAATTAATATGTCTTACTCTATAGGAAATTCAGTCCTGATATAAGTATATATGTGTATGTATGTTTGAGTGTGATTGTGTATGTTAATGTATATATACATTTCATTTATACACACACATATACAAACATAAAGCTATATACATACATACACACACACACACATATATATATATATTCATATGTATATATATTGCAGGGTATATATATAAATATGGTATTTGGTACACTGTTTTAATCCCTGAGGGGAAGATATAGATATAGATATAGTCTTGTGTAGTGACTAAGGTGCTGAACTCAGGATTGTTGGTAAAGTGTCTTAGACTGAAAATACCCATAAATATATAAGCAGGATATGAATGAGGGCAAAGAAAAAAGAAGTAATATTGTACTAGTTCTCATATTGTCATTGCCATGTGTACAAAGAATTTTCAAGTCAAATCAACATGCATCATGATAAACAAGAATGTATTAAAATGTATTACTTTATCTGTGTTACTGACAGAGTGATGCCAATTTTAAATATCTAACCCCTGTTCCTATTAGAAGTGTGTCTAGTTTTATGCTGCCACAGTCCTTAGCTTTTAAAATATTCATGTTGGACAAGGGTCAATTTGGGCTATTATTCTTACATGAAGAATAGGTACATTGATATTAGCCATGCTGTATACAATTATATCAGTAGCAGTAAGCATATTTTATGAATTTAAACAATTTACTCAAAAGGTACAATAGGAAAAGCTGGCTTGCTACTATATAATAAGCCAGACTTTTTTTCACATACTATATAAATATACAGAGTCACACACGTGTGTTTGGGAGACAGCTTAAGGGCTCTGGTGATGGTAGTTACCCACCGAACCCAGGGTTGGCGCTGTTTGATAATGCCTTTTCTCTTCCACCCTCTTTAGAATGGAAGACTGACAGCCATTCCACCTCCGAAGTCACTTCCATTGTCTGTCCTCCTGGACCCACCCCTTCCTGCCAGGAATCCATATTACAGGCAGCTCAGCCATCTTGAGGAAGATCTCATTTAGAAACCCATGTCTGAAAAGGCTTCACTGTATTCATTGCATGCTTTCTTTATTTATTTTGTCTTTGAGTATACTGGGTCACCTGGTGGTACCCCAATCCTTTCATATTGTTTTGTCTTCTTTTACAATAGCTATATTAATTTTATATTTCTTAGTTACTTTGAATTATACCACTATGATGTATTTGTTTTCTGTGCACATATTTTGTGTTTGTATTCAGCAGGTTGGAAAATGGATGGATGGATATTTTGCACTAGTGGCTTGTTGAAATACTACATGCAAAGAGCAAATAATTAACACTTAAAAATGGTTTCCAACTCTACTAATACAAGTGATAAATGTGAATGCAAATTACAGTTTGTAATGAAACTGATCACTCATTTTTTAAAATGTGGAAAGCAGAAAAAAGGAAGAAAGGGAGCTAATGTAAGACACTATAAGGTCTAGTGTGGCCTCACAACAGAAGGAAGGAGAATGAGAAAGCAGGGCACATTTTGATAGTCATGGACTTCTAAAGATGTCATTGGTGAATTTTTACAAGAATAGTTTCTAGGTTGGCTCCGGCGGACCCCCGTGGCCCTGTGTTTGGATTCAGCGGGTTGGAGAATGGATGGATGGATGGATAGTTTCTACAGTGTATTGCAAGAATGTATTGTGGGAACAAATTGAGACAGGTGGGAAAACTGTAATGACTGGGTAGATCTGCTTTTTCTGTGTTTGAATGTAAATACATACAGTACCAAAATGCAGTGAAATCATTTTATTTTTGCCATTTTGCACAAATCTTGGCAAAACTTCATATTATTAGGAATTAAAAAAACAACATCTTTTCAATATGATCAGGAGCACGAAGACAAGCATCCTCTTAAAAAGCACACAGTTCATTTCAAAGGCTGTGAGGGAATTATGTGAGCAGTGCTTCTCATTGATGTTGCCATGGAAACTGAAGATTCAGAGCCTAGTAACCTAGCAAGGAAAAGAAGAAATGCTCAAAGACGCATTAATTCTTCCGTTCAGACTCTTTCCTTACATTTTTAAGATGCACAGTAGTCATCAGTGCAATAAATGATAGACAAATGATAGATGGAAATGAGATACCTGCAGGCTACTGGAAATACTGGGAGTATCACAGTGCTCAGTGTCCTCCTTGTCTTTGCTTTCCACTTTGTAGCCATTTTGGATAGGGGAAGAGCTTTTTATGTGCTACTTGCACATTAAGTTGGGGGGAAAACCAAAGTCAAGCAATGATCATGGTGTTCAGCCATTATTTTCTCTACTAGAGTTCATTTTTGTTGTCCACTGATTTGCACTCCAACTGTTTAATTCCTTAATTTAGGAAACAGGGCTGCTCAGAAGTCATAAACCAGCTTTTCAGTACCGGCACTAATGAGATCTCATTTATGCAGAGAAGTTAACGTAGCAGTTAGACGCCACACTTTCAATATTTGTAACGCTGAATAAACTCTGCGTAATTAGTGTGATGGCTGAAGACATCCACTGATTTACACATGGCACGGTTGTGAGATATGTTAGACATTACAATATATACTGGAAAAGAAGATGGAATAGCTCTGTGCATGGGATCAGGAAAATAAGACATCATGACAAGCAGTTTTGCATTTCTTTAGTTTGTTTTACCAGTTTTTCCTATTCAAGTATAAAGGAAGCAGAAATATGTAACATTAACAGTATGTGGCAGCTGGAAGCCAGTCATTTGTGAAGAGGGCATATTCACCCAGATTCACTCTCTGGGTCAATTTAGAGTCACCAATCAATTTTACAGCAAGCATTTAAATCATGAAATGCATTGGAGTCCATGAAGAAAACCAATGCAGAGCATATATACTCAGTATACAGTAGATGGTATCCCAGTGGAGAACTGAACTGAGGCCTTCTTGCTATAAGACAGCAATTCATTTGATTTTCAAACTGTATTATCTTATGAAAATATCTACCAGTTTCCTTTTCAATGTTTCATTTGTACCCAGCCTATTTTAGTTTCCGAGCAACACTATCATCATGTTACCTTGTTAGATACCTTCTGTTCATTGTGTGTAATACTCCATAGTAATTGGGGTTACCATTATTGCACTAGTGTTTAGTGAATGCTGAAATCTTACTCTGGTACAACAGAGTATAAAGTCATGCTATCACTTAGTATACGCGTACAGTATCTTAAGTAGATGAATCTTATCATACACAAATGCACATTTGTAAACAAAAGCCAAGAAACCTTGTAATTCTGACCTTTTGTGACACAGACAGACTTCTGAGTGGGAGTGTGGAAGCTGCCAACACATTTGCTGTAACAGTGTTGATGCTCGCTTCAACAACAGTTAGTCTTTTGGTTGAATTTTTTTTTTTGCTTGGATCTTTTTCATTGTTTTGTATGGATTTGTTTTTAAATGTAAATCTAAAATTTATGGGCAAAGAATTTGTCTCCTTCTTCATTTGCTAAGTGGAGTTAGGAAAAACAAAATGTCACTGACTATAATGGCCATTTCATAATATGGATTAAGGTAATTGCATGCTGGTGTTTACTCCAGTTAGTCAAGTGCATCGAAGGCACAAGCACACCATTTCTAAGGTAAAACAAAGCAGTATAAAAGGAAACATCTTAACAATGACCTTCGTCTTCATTCAAATATAAGAAGATATACTATGAGTGATTGGTATCACCTTGATATGGATTTAACATTTATTTTCAGGCACCAACTTCAAATTTTGAGGCTTTCAGGGAGTAGAGAGTGTTAATTTTGGGGTCTCTGGCCCTTCTCTATTTCCAGATTGTGCCACTTTGAATCATTTCTTCATTTAACATATGAGTTCCCATTTAGTTAATGCTTCACACCAGTACTGCTAGATTCCTGGCAAGTTCAACTTTCATTTTTTTAATGGAACATTTACATTTTCAAGCTCATATTTAATAAGACAAAAACATTAGGCTGTATGTGCAATACAGATATCTTGGGTTTCTCATTACTTATGACAGCCATTAGTGAGTGAAACTGGCAAGTTTTGATTCACATACAGGTTAATGAAACTGACACTAACACTATGTCCATACTACTACATTTTCATTTAAAAAGCAGCATTTTTGAATGAAAATGATCATTGTTCACACTCATTTACAAAATTATCTCTGCCCACACCAAAATGACCAAAAACACATCTGTAACCATTCACCTACACTGGGCTTGCATGCATCGATGGAAATCACAAGAGAAAGTGTCCTCTTTGAAGGAATGGTTACACTGGTAACAGTGGGATTTATCACAAAATTGTATCGACTGGTAAATTGTCTTACCTTTTGCACATATATACAGCATTCAAACTGTACAAAACACCATTTAGATGTATACAGGTAAACAACACAACAAGCGCCATGGAAAGCAACTCCTTGTTGGAATATGGCTTTGTTCTGTGAAAGGTGACTTGTCTGGGAGTGAGACATTGTAATGAGTAGGATCCAATCCCATCCACATTGAAATGCTGAGCTGGTGTTTTCAGAAATATACTGTATGGCTCTAGACAGCATTTTCAAAAGTCTCCATTTTTGGAAGGTAAAGATGCCAGGGTAGTGTGGATGAAAGGCGAAAGTGGAGACTAATGTTTGCTTTTTTAAATAAAAAGTAGTAGTGTGGATGTAGCCTAAAATTAATTTCAGAGATGATTTTGCAATTGTGAAAAGCAAAACAATCCAAAAAGTTTTTTTTTTTTAAATTGAAGATTTTTGGGCGGGAAAAAAATAGAATATTGCTTCCTAAAGCCTGCTGACACATCCATGTGTACCTGTGTTGTTTCCTGCAGCTTGGTGTAACATGTGTAATCTGTAGCACACCAGTAAAATCAGTTGTTTTTGAGCCTCTTGTTCACATCACCGAGCGCAGTGCATTTTTAAAAATGTGACATGCTGCATATCTTTCCACACAAACACACACTAAAATGCACCATCATCCATGTTACTGTGCTTTCTAAACAGGAAAATTTCACCGCACAGGAAACTGCCCCCTCATCTCCTCCACCTGAAACTGTTACCTAGCAACAGTCCTTTCTGTTTCTTGATTCCTTCAGAAGAGGTCGTGGATATGCACCCTTCAAGTGATGAGGGGCTTCAGGTTTCTTTTCTGTTTCTGATAAATCTTAAGGATTGTGATCACCAAGACTGTCATCGTAACTGACAAAATGGGGAATGGTACTACGAGAACATGTCTGGCAGTCCAACACAGTGTCTATGAGTGACAGGAAATGGGTCTGGTGATTTTTTTTTTTTTCTTCACTGAAGATCATTATTTAAATACTAAATGACAGACACATGTTGAATTAAAGCCTGCAAATACTACCAGACAGCAATAAACATCTTTCTTCTTGTGTCAATGGCACAAACTTCACTGGCAGTGAAGTACAATTTTATTCACATATATATTGGAGAAGTGAAACATTGAATTTCACTCTGAATTTCTGATAAATTGTTTTGTTTATCACTACTTACATCTGCACTATCAGCCTGTCCTACAAGTGTTACCCACTGCAAATTGGTTTAAATAGAGAACCAGTTAAAGGACAATCCAAAAATAAGACACCCATAATTCCCAATTGATCTTGGAGCAAGGCTAGTGTGACCGACTCCTTGAAGGAGACACCCAGAAGTGAAGTGGCTATATCAGTTTACCCCTCACATGACAAAAAGGGTGAGGGTCAGGTGAAATGCCCTTTAGGTGACATGCATTAGTAGGATTGAATTTGTGTACCTTATCAATGGAAGCTGGAGCTTAGAATGTGAAACATAACTTCCCTAATGGAGAGACAAAGCTTGTGCAGGAGGTTGAAAAATACCAACTTGATAGAGCAATTTTAACCTCCATTCTCAGCACTGGTTCAAGAAACAGACTTCTCAGTTAAGGGTGGTTTCTTGCCTACCCTAGAGTTGCTCCACAGGATAGGACCTGTGTGGGTGTGGGGATAATCACGTACCTCTAGCTGCATGCAATACAGTTGAAGTTGCTGAAATGAGAAAACCTGTTTCTGTTGTTTCTACACATGTACCTAAAAAACCAGAATGTTTGGCTGGATTTAGTGCTCAAAAGGATGCCACCTACTGACATTGTATTCTTATGGGAAGAATTCAGTGCCCATTTTAGAAAGTAGACTTTGCCCATTCCTCTTGTGTTTTCTTGGGTTTTCTCTGCATTCTCCAGTTTCATCTCACATCCCATAACCTTGCAAACTATGCTTCTGTTGCATTGATTTGCTATGGGAAAATGCAAGCCAGTGGGAAACTTTACAGAAATGCATGTGGCAGCCTCTATTTGGAAAATTCTGAGAAACTTTGTGACCTGAATTTGCAAATTTGTGACATAATTCTCACCTCATTTCCTTGTATAAAATGAAAAAATTACTAATCAAGTTAGTCAGAAATTACATATGGGGATTGCACTGTATTTGGAGCAAAGTGATGGCAGCACATCACCTTCATGAAAAGTAATTAGAGCTAGAGACAACTGGGTCCTCCAAATTAGCCCAACAGATTATATACATCTAGTGTCCTATCTAGTGCTAATGCTGGGATATGCTTCAGTACTATACAGGATGAACAGCTCTATAAAATGATGATGTAACTGTTTAGTCAAGTATAAAGTATTAAAGTCTGGGCCATTTAGCAGTGGAGATGAGGAAGCATAAATGGCAATCTGCAGAATCCACTTGGCACTCTGCAAAGCCTCCACCACCTGAACGCAAAAATGGAACTAGACTAAATGAAAAAACAAAAGCCTCTGGTTGTAAACTATGGCCAGGTTTCTTCTTGTCCCCAACCCTAGTACTACCCTTCACTCATCTGTTATGTGTAAAACTGCGAAGTATCAAGCTGCAAATCATGGCTATTCTACTCCGAAAATTCACTCCTGGCAATAAAGGAGAGTAAAAAAAGCTTTCCAAACCAACAAGAATTGGCTCATTACACTACCCATGGTGTCAGACACAAAATTGAATATGCTAACACGGTTTAATCATAGCATTTCTTGGGGTTATTAATTAAGATGTTAATAATAAACTGGTACATCAGACCCTGTGCACTAACTAATTTGCTTTTGGACCAAAGAACATATACCGGCAACAGTGAGCACAAAGCAGGAACCAACCCTGTACTGGACACCATAAGTGTGACATAACATGCCACACTTAAAATCATCATTGCAAGCAGTCCACCTGTCCATTTATCAATCTCAAAAGCATTGTGCTAACAAGAAATTCAGATGTAATAAACACATTTCCTTAAAAGTGCATTTTTCACTGCATGATTCTGATACATAAAACAATTTCACAATGAATCGGAAACTGAATAAACTGCTGGTTGCAGCCATTCCAAGAGTCAGTTTGTATGTATATTTCATGTAGACGGTTTCTTGTAATTGGTTCAAGTTAACTTTCAGTCTGCAGTTGAGTCAAAAGGTCAATACAGTTCACTAGCAAAAATAGAAATAACAACAAGGGCCAAGATACTTGGCAAGTGAACCTAATTGCACTTCCTAGACGAGTCACGCCTTAAGTAAATGACAGCAGGTAAAGAGTCATTTCCAGAGAATTACATCTTGAGCTCACTTTGCTCTGAATTGTCTTCATGTTATGCAGACTAAGGTTGGGGAGGCATAATGGGCATTTTCATGATAGGCATGACCCTGGGGGTGAAGGGATCGGTCTAAATCCATCAAGTAGGAAACTCTAATTCTATTTTACAATGCTGTCCGTTCAGCAAGGCAATTATAATGCTGCATTGTCCTATATAGCACCTTTCATGTCAAAAGAATTTAAATATACAACTCAAGTCCCAAGTCTGCTTGCTGTCTTTTTTCAGCCAGGATTTTACACCTCACTTAAATGTAAATTCTATGTATTTAACAATTTGGTTGTCATTTAAATACTTTGCAGGTATTATTAGTTTTACTTTTGTTTTCTTTTTTATGGCGCATATTTTCATGAACATTTTGTTTATTGATCATTTGTTATTTCTGAATGTTTGCGCAGCACAGTGGCACAGTGTCTCACAACAAAGAGGTTGAAATTCGCTTCCTGGGTCCTCTCTGCCTGAAGTTTGCACGTTCTGCCCTTGTGTGTGCAGTTATTCTATGGGTGTTCTGGTTTCCTTCCACAACCCAGATTAACATTGGAAAAACTAATTTTGACCTAGCGTGTGTGTGTGTGTGTGTGTGTTTGTGTGGGTGTGTGTGTCTGTGTTCACCCTCTGATGGACTGGTGCCCTGTCCAGAGATTGTTCCTGCCCTGTGCTTTCTGGAATAGACTTCAGCTTCTTAATGACACTCCTCGGGAAAAAGTGGGTTTGGAGGATGACTGTTTGTTTTTTGAGTGCCTTGTATTTTGTAAGTAAAGCCTAGAGTAGCTGCAGCTGGGAATGCCTCCACTGCAATTTAAGGAAAAGAAGTTGATGAGGTGACTGCTTTGGAACTGAACGTTGTTTCAGACAATGTTGTTTCTGCTTTTTGTGATTTGCTTTGGATTTTCTCAATTTGAGATATTAGTTCCTGAATGAAGGTACAGTTTCTGGTTTGTGATTTTTAGATTAATTTGATTTTAGGTTAACCTGTTTGCCAAACCTGTTTTATTTTTGTAAATCTGTTTTGGTGTCTTCTTTAATAAATATTTAAATGTTAAAGAAACTCTGTTTTGTCCTTTTTTATGGTTTTTCCTCTCTTCATTTTTGTGAACATTTAGCACTGTTGAACTATAAAGGCCTTTGCCCCATTTTTAGGCTTATACAGACTTCAGCTATGCGGATAGGCTGCCTGGGGCGAAGATTGTCTTTGGGAGTACTGGTCTAGTTTTAATCCCATTTTTGAACCTTTGTGTGACAGGACCACAGCACCTGCTGTATGACTGCAAAAGTATATCACTTGACACCTGCATTTACTGAGCAAATTATTAGGCACACTTTACTAATACTGAGTAGAGCCTCCTTTTGCTATTAAAACAGCCTCAGTTGTCTATGGCATGGATTCATCAAGATGTTGGAAACATTCCTTAGGGATTCTGGTCCATTTTGACATGATTATATCATACTATTTTTTGCAGATTTGTCAGCTGCACATTCATGCTGTAAATCTCTTGTTCTACCACATCCCAAATGTATTCTGTTGGATTCAGATCAAGTGACTGGAAAAGCCAATGCAGAACACGGAACTCCTTGTTATTTTCACAAAAGTAGTTTAAGATTACTTTTTTTTTTTTTATCGAGGCCATCAAGGGATGCACATGACCAGCTACAATACTGAAGTAGGCTAGGAGATCTGCATCTGCACGATTTTATGCATTTTGCTGCTTCCACATAATTGGCATATTATCTATCTATCTATCTATCTATCTATCTATCTATCTATCTATCTATCTATCTATCTATCTATCTATCTATCTATCTATCTATCTATCTATCTATCTATCTATCTATCTATCTATCTATCTATCTATCTATCTATCTATCTATCCACTCCTGATCCCTTTCTTTTATTTAAAGTCTAGGTAGCCAGTCTCACATCATATCTTAATACAATGTACTTCTTGTTAGGATATAGTGGGTTGGATAATGGATGGATGGATGGATGGATGTACTTCTTTGTCTACTTCAGGAGATTCTCAATAAGCCATGATTTCACCTGTTGGTGCCCTTTTCATTGACATGGCATTACTACCAGCTTCCTATTATTGTGGTCTGCCCACATCCTCTGTCATCTCTCCATGCACACCATGCCACCTATCACTGTATGTATAGGTATAAATATTACAAATAAATAAATATATCACATATAGTATTGAAATTGCATATAAATATACTGTATCTGTATGTTACTTTATTAGATTTTGGCTGCTCCTCTTCATTTTGCCTTCATTATTATTCCTATTTCAATTATTAAGTAGCCGGCTATGTAAACAACTTCCTTTATCTCAGCATTCCATTGTGTGTGTTTACCAAAGGCACGTAAAGCTTTTGTAAACTTGCTCTTCCTTTTGCATGATGGCTGTGCTTTTCATTTTTTTAACTAGAGCAACACAAAGCTTGGGAAAATTGCTTAGGCTTAATCTTGGCATATTTAAGATATTTTGTTTCCTCTTCAAGGTCAAAATGAAAAAGAAAATGCAAACTATGAAGTATCTTTTATATCAGAGTAGGAGATTAAATATAAAAACACAACATTCGACAACATAGTTTTTATTTTGTTATCATTTTACTTCCCTTATTATCATATGCACACAAATCATCTATCACGTAACACTTACATATATATATATATATATATATGTACTGTATTATATATATATATATATACAGTATGGTTGAAATAGTTTACTGTCAAATAATGCAAAGAGTATGCGACACGTGTTTCGCCCTAATTCTGGGCTCATCAGGCGTACACACTCACTGCACCCCCGATCTACATCCTGTCAAATGAATGAACCACACGCCATGGCGCAACGTTAGAGGCTTTGCCTCTGGCGCTGACGTCCGAGGTTCATTTCCCGAGAGGGGGGTGCAGTGAGTGTGTACATCTGATGAGCCCAGAATTAGGGTGAAACACGTGTCGCGTACTCTTTGCATTATTTGACAGTAAACTATTTCAACCATTCTATGATCTGCTGCTTGCAACTGAAATGAGGGCACCGTGGCAGATGTTAGCTGACTTGCTGACCAACCACAAGTGTTACCTGGTAGGTAACCACCCATACAATCAGATTGTGACACAGACTACGAATGCAATGAATATATATATATATTGTGGCAGACAGCCGGGTCCCATGCCTGGCAGGGACGCCCCTGCTACTTATGTTCCGGGGGAGCAGCCATGGGCAGCTCAGTACCGTCGCTTGGTCGCAGCCTACCTGGCCAACGGTGATTCCCCAACCTCTTGCAGGGCTCCATGGGAGATGGAGTCCTCCACAGTCTGGTTGGGGCCCAGGGTGGCCGCTAGGGGGGACTGTCTGGTTTCAACAGCCTGGCTGGACGACTCTTCGGCCCCACCCGGAAGTGCAATTAGGACAAGGTGGTCAAGCACCTGGAACGCTTCTGGGTGGGCAATAAAAAGGGCCAGCCACCACCACTCAAGGAGCCAGGGTTGGGAGGAGGAGGTCTAAGCTTGAGGAGGAGTGGTGGGAGAGGAGAAAGGATTGTTGCTGTGTTGGACTTGTGCTTTGTGGGACTGTGTATTGCCTGTGGGTTACGGGGAGGACGTGCGCCCATCAGGTGAAGAAAAATAAAAAGTCCATTGGCTTATTACGTGCCTCTGTGTCGGGTCAGGCACCTATATAGTGCCTTGCTACAATATACTGTATATATATATATATATATATATATATATATATATATATATATATATATATATACTGTATATATATATTACACAGTACATTATCAAAAATGAGAAATTTGTGAAAACATATAAACCCTACTTCAAAATTAACAAATAAATTTTGCTTTATATTCTACAGGTTTTACTAACAAAAATCCAAAAATAAAAAATTATCAATAAAGGATATGCCTAAAAGGCAAGCCCAAGCAATCAGTGCCCAATGCATAATTCAAATTTCTTAAATTATAAAAGAGAGCCAAAGGTCACACACCAAAGAAATGAAGAAAAAGCAAATATCAAAAAAGCGCTTATCAAAGATGTACAAATTCACCTTATAAAAGGCTAGGGGTGGTCCTGCAGCTGTGGTGTCAGGAGGGCTTATCCCTCTAGCTTAGCACCAAAAGCGCACAATTAACAGAACAAAAGGTACATATAATATAAAACAATTTAAACAAAAACATAATCAATATTTGCAAAAAACAAGAAAACAGTTACATAGAAAGAGAACACACTAGAGCCAGGGAATCACAGTTACATGGGTACCACCATGTTGTTTACAGCAGCGGCTCTATTTTGTTAGCCTTGTGGCTGAAGTGGTTTTGGAAAGGTTGGGCTTTAAGCCCCAGGGGCCTCATGTATAAACGGTGCGTACGCACAGAAATGTTGCGTACGAATGTTTCCACGCTCAAATTGCGATGTATAAAACCTAAACTTGCCGTAAAGCCACGCACATTTCCACGGTACTTCATACCCTGGCGTACGCAATTTCTTCGCTCGGTTTTGCAGACTGGCGGCACCCAGCGTCAAAGCAGTGCTACTGTTCCTGTGTGGTCACCCTTTCTTTCTTAGATCCACATAGAGCAATATAATGGTCCAGGGAATAGCCATAGTATTCCAAATACCATAACTGCTTTAGCGTTGTAACTCTCACTGCATCTTCTTCTTCTTTCAGCTGCTCCCATTAAGGGTTGCCACAGCAGATCATCTTTTTCCATATTACTCTCACTGCACCACTCGGAGTATTTATATCACTGTATGTGAGTGGGGAATCACAGCAGCAGCTAATTGGATAGAATTATCGGTATACAGCATGAAGTAGACGCTGCCTGAGCCACGGCAAAATGTTTCAGAGACATTCCTGTACGGACTTCGCGGTTTAGAAAAAGTTTCATCCCAAGAACTATAAATGCACTCAATCAGTCCATCAAGTGCTCCTTGTAGAACTGTTTGTACTTATAAGTACAATTACCTCACTGTGAACTTGCACTACAGTTATAATATTGCACAACCTGCGCCACTTTATAAAGCGCATATTTACATATGATGACGATATCATTTTTAAGATGAAATGCAGCAAAATATGTTGATTATATTATACAGATAAAACTTTAACTTCATTTAAATAATCTGTATTGTTAATAATTAAACATGTGAGGACACGGTGCCGCAGCGCTAGCTAGTTCAGGGATTGTTCCTGCATTGCGTTGTATTCTTACTGGTGCTGACGCGACACTGGAAGGACAGACAGATAGAATAACTAAACATGTACTACAAAGATATTTCAATGTTTCTTAAAAGTTTTGAAGAATCGGCGTTCTAAGCTTACAAATGGCTTCACGTCTATTACAGAGCTGATTGTGTGGCGATTGGGTATTTGGAGAAAGAAAAGTAAGGACAGGAATTGGAGGTTAGTACGCTTGAAAGAGACAGTACTTCTGTAATAAATTATTTCATCGAAGGTCGCGCATGGCGCAGCAAGCCTCTTGCATGAGACATGAACAAGCACTGCGCCACCGTGTTCCCATGTTTAATAACATGCTTTCATTCCTATCATCATGAAAAAGATATCACGTATACATCTCAGTATTTTAATTAATCAGAGAGCTGTAACATCACGAATGTAACAGATTATTTGTCCTGTCGGAGAAAGAGAAAGCCCGTTTAAGAAGCAGGTAGTGATTCGGGCACATAGAACACATAGAAGATCAAATACAGAACAAAGCATTTAACGTGCTACTTTAGTTACAATGGGATTTGAGAAACTAGTAAATTAAACGATTTTAAGATGAAATTTATGAGGTTCTACTTTAATGGCAAAATAAGCTACGTGATTAAAGTGGAAATTTCGAGATTAAAGTTGACATTTTGTGTTTTTTTCCCACTGTGTGCCTATTTTTTTTGTACCCTAATAAGCTTTCATATGACAATCAGACGGTCCACTACGAGTCGCCTTTTCACGGCGACTTTGATATGTGACTTCTTTTTTATTTCGGGCACTGTGCGACTTTGTGAACTTGAGCTTTCAAGTTTCTCTGACACTCTGTCACTCGATCAACTTCCTTTTGTTGATTATACCACTGTTTAAACCAACAAATAGTATGTTTTTTCTTTGCCTCCACTTGGTATTCGCTGAAATTCTTACATTTTCCCCCGTGCTTTTCCCATTGTCTTTTCACAGAAGCCTATTTATATTGATTTGCATATTCAAAGAGGCGTAATTCTGGGAGGAGTTGGGGCGGGACAGAAGGCACGTGCATGTGCATTACTTTTCACGCTGATCGGGATTTATGTAGCGGAAGAACGTGGAAGTTGGCGTACGTACAGATTCCTGCATCTGGATTTTTCTGTGCGTACGCACATTCCCGTTTTTGTGCTTACGCTATGTTATAGTGTGAGTTCTACGCACGGCGTATATACATGAGGCCCCAGATCTTTTTCTTTATCATGCATTAGATTAATAGCGGTAACCTTTGATTTTTCTGAACATCATATACAATTTAGCACCTGTGTGAAACCCCACGGGGGCCAACCTCCCCCCAGTGTTTGATTTTAAATATCGATAACAACCTTGCGAAATTTGGTTTCATAACCAAGTAAGACTGTGCATGAAAACCACAGAGGTGGCTAAGACCCTAATATTTTCAAATCCTAGAAACACAATCTGGTGGTTGGTGACCTGAAATTTAATTGTACCAACCCTATAGAAAGACAATGGCATACATTCACTTATGTCCAAACTTTGCTATAACAAAGGAAGAGACTCACAAACCTCTTTCAAAGGGCATTTAATTAAAAGAAAATAAATCTGTGTAAGATTGTGTTTGTATTTGACATTTCAACTTTCAATGTTGGTTTTTCATTTTTATATGTTCAGAAAATTTTATCTGATGATCCCTGCCTGTTTTTTGACTAACTCTTTTGAACCACAACTATTTAACTTGACCTTCCCATTACAGTAGGGACTAATCCTGAATGAACTGCATATTCAGACACACATTTACGCAGTCACAATTTGGAGTCACAAATTAACCTAAGGCTGACATCAAACTACATGACTTTTCCAGTGATTGTCAGTTGTAGCCTTCATTGCGTAATCTTGGCAAAATCGTGGACGTTTGTAGTGCATGGCTGTGACCTCCAGTTGTTCAGTTTGACATCTCAGGTGACTCATTTATAGTGCTGTACAACAGGCCACAACGCAAGCCAACAGTTGGCCTTATGTGTGTGTGAGAGCTGACGTCCAATGAGGGCTCAGTCAAAAGTACAATGCATACAATGTGACCACAAGAAATAGTGGGTGTTTTGAACCACACAAACAGACAGAATGGGAAAAGGATAAAGGATAAACTCACTATACTGAAAATATTTGTAAAGCTACTAGCACTTAATTGGTTGTTAAGTGTGACATGCTTTCCGACTCAACATTGTGTAGCCTGACCCTGGGCATTCCATGAGGTGATGTTGCAGGAAAATCCATTCTGGGAATGTTTAGAACCCTGAACTATGGATCTCTTAGTCCAATCAGTTATGCAACTATAAAATAAGCCAAAATATGTGTTCCTTCATTCTCTCCTTCATATTCTTCATCTTTTCTTTCATTTTGTTTCCTTCATCCTGGCCCACTGATATTTGAGCAATAATACCTAACATTAAGCTTTTTTGCTATTATGACTCTCTTCTTTAATGCAGTGCTTGGGTTTGGCACTTGACTGACTCTGTTGGCCATTGCCAATTGACATTTGTGAGAAGGGTGTAAGAATATTTATAATTTCAGTCATATCATTCAGTGCTATCCCTTGGCTGCCTTCCCTGCTTAATTTATTCTGTGACTTCACTTTAACTGTTTTGCAATCACTGCATTTATAGATTTATTAAGCAAAGTGCTTAAGGTGATGTTCACCATGAAAGGTACTATGTAAAATGGAGAAAGACTGATTGATGGAGTGGCTGAACTTCTTAAATGTAGACAGATACTTGGATACAAATGCAGGGAAGCAAAGTACACTTCATATTGCCATGATCCAGATGTTAGAAAGAACTAACAGCTGTGTCAGGCAATTTTTGCTTGGTATAGGGAAAGCAACTTCTTAACAAAAACAATGGCTTGAAACCAAGCTGGAAAAGAGATTTGTGATGTGACTTTTTGAGTGTTTTTAAAAGAATAATAATACATTCAAACATTCATGGAGTGTTTATTCAAAGAGAAAAGTACATTTGGAAGTGCGGAACACACTGCATCCCTCTTTAAAGTTTCTGTCAGTTGGAAGTCATCACTTCCATTAGATATTACTAAGGGTTACCTGACATTTCTCTCTTTCCCAGTGATGATAAATATTGCTGGGATTTGTTGTGAGATGTCTTGATGAATAGCTTTACGATGGAAAATTGAGCTTAAAGGCTGGAACCACAAGACATTAATGCTTTGTGCTGTATAGCGTCATCCAAGTTGAACTACTTCTGATACATATTTGGAAGAAGTTTTATAAATCAACACTTTCAAGGTGACTAAAGAGCTGCTAGCAGAAATGGATGTAAGTAGCTGTGAGGACTAAAGAGAAATTACCCAATATTCTTTGGTTTGAGGGAACATTCTATGTCTTTAATTCTGGGAGACATACCAGTGTTGACACTGCTAAGACAATGTATCCAAGGTTCTAGTGGTTTTTACACAGGTTTGGAGGTCACTAGCATGCATGTAAAATTTGAGACATCATGTGCAAGAACAAATCATTTTATATGGTTCCTTTCACTAAGAAACATACAATCATTTTATATAGTGACTTTGTATAGTTAACACTATCCCAGGGATTTTTACGCACAGAAGACTGCACTTTTTATGATATGAACACTGCACCACACGTTGAGTAGATTGGGCATGCTGAACCTTACCTATTAGGCCACACTGCTTGTCTGCAATAGATGAGAAGGAAAAGCAGGGCAAACATAGAGCCTCATCACAGGTGAGAGGATACAGAAAACTGGTTTGGTTTTCAGGTACTTGCACATTGCAGTTGCTGTTATTGTCCTGAGCTGCATGCAAAGCACAAGCATCTTAGAGGTTGTGATAGTCATCTAAGGCAACATAGTCCCGAGTCAGGTCCTGGATGTTGTAGTCAATCAGGCCTTGAAAGGGAACTTTCCATTGGCATATAAGTACCATGATACACTTTCTCACGCTATTGACAGGGTGGCTGCTGCTTCTATAAACTCAACATTTTTGCAAATATGTATTTTCCAAAACATTTTCAGAAGTAATTGACTTTTCAGTTAGTTGAACTACCAGCAAAGTTGTGCTTTTCTTTTGAATGTATGTAACATGTGCATGCATGATGATCAATGGCCAATGATGACCATCAGTCATGTTAACAGAAGAAGGTGTATGAAGAGGTGGTCACTGGAGCCAATTTTTGTCCACTAAAACAAGACATTGTGCTTTTCTCCTAATGCCTCAGTTGCTTCTATAAGGCTGCACACTCAACTTATGACAGCAGTAAGTGGACAGCAAAGCCTCTCTAAAATCAAATGGATTCATAGTTACCTTTATGTGGAAATAATATAACACTGAATTCAAGGACAGGCCACAAAACCAATTGGACTGGCAGAGCAACGCCATCTTATGCAAGGTTTGCTACAAACATGAGCAGATGAATGAATTGTCTCAAACACGTGGAACATCCAGGTGACAATTCGAAGGTAAGAATTTGAAACTTGGCATCTGGAAAATGCAGCTGCTAACAGCCTCTTCTCCTTCACCCGCAGCCTAGATGATCAAGCTCATTGAGGCCTCTTACGGTTTGGACCCAGTGGTCCTGCTGTTTCTGCCCCACAGGCGATTTAAAGACTGAAAGTCCGGGAAGTTGACGTTCATGGACCAACCATGTAGCATTGCCACATAAATATGTATATGATTTGTTTTTTTTCTCTCTATGTAAAATCCCGTTGCCATTTGAGAATACGGAAGATAAGATAGGCGGGTTGGATAGAGAGGACCTTTTGGGAGGTACGGGGCTGTCATTGCAATTTCAGGGAGTGCCATGGAAACGGATGCACTATTTAAATAGGGGCACGAAAAGGCAGGAAGAGAAGGAAGAAAAGACAGCCCGAGCTTTTATGGATGAGGAAATACTGTACACATGACCGATCTGAATCCAGGAGAAAGATAGTTTTCGGGGAGCACTGCAAGTCCAGCGCAGTCTGGGGTGGCCACCTCGAAGATTCCGGATATGCTGAGGTTACCGTGAAAGGGATCGGAAGCAGTGTGAGCAGTTAATCTTTTATTCTGGGATTGGCATGTCTAAGGAACTGAACTATGGGGAAATAGGAAAATCGGAAAAAGAATAAATCGAATGGACAGTGGGAAATAATTTTATGCCTTGTGTTTATTGTATATATTGGAAGTGGGGGAATTTGGGGGACTGTAGAAAATGTATTAATTGCATTTTTGTTGTTGCATCTTCTCTCTGTGTGGTTTAGTAAATATCGCTTTTATTATTATAAGTCATCTTTCTGTGCTGTGGGAAGGGGCTGAAGGCAGTTTGGGGATGACCTGCAATCATCAGTATCATTTTTCACTGTAAATTTAGTGAAGTGTAGTGGATACAATTGTTACAACCAGATTCAAAAGCACTAAGACCTCCAAAAACTCAGAAAGGCAGAGAAAGACGTACAATGTCTGCTATCTATCTATCTATCTATCTATCTATCTATCTATCTATCTATCTATCTATCTATCTATCTATCTATCTATCTATCTATCTATCTATCTATCTATCTATCTATCTATCTATCTATCTATCTATCTATCTATCTATCTATCTATCTATCTATCTATCTATCTATTCCTTTTGAATTTTATTTGTCATTTTAAACGGGGCAACCCTTTATTATTTCTGTCTTGTTTCCCTTACAAATTTACAGAATTTTTAAACAGTAACATATTAAGTTTATAGTAAAATAGCTACTGTGAGCTTAAAGACTTATGAGCTTCATTTCAGGAGCTGGCAAGTTTCTTAAGATATAAACTCTTTTGGATGAGAGTGTAATTGTTATAAATCCTTGTTATGGCACCTTTGAATGTTATATGTCTCATTTGTGGATGATATCTGTCCATTTCTAAACATTATTTAATATTTTCATCTTCCTGGTGGTAATATCATGTTGATTCTATTTTAGGAATGACTGATTTATCATGGGCACCACCATTCTAAATCTTTTTGATGGCTTTGGCTATTTTGTTTATTGTTGATATGCCCATTGCCAGTCATGTGAGAGATCCTATGATGTAATGTGATATTACACCCCCCCCCCCCCCCCCCCCCATTTATGCAGCAACTTGTTATCCTAATGTCAGATCAAAAAAAGAAAACAAAAGGAAATGTCTTGAAGAATTAGTTTAGTTGCAGCCAGCTGTCCATCTTTACATCAATCATGCATTCATCCATCATATGTTAACCTCTCCAGCCATCCATTTAATATTATTTCTTAGAAGATTTTATCATACATTCTTTCTTGTTTAGCAATTGTACTAATATTTTTTTTTCAATTTTTTATGAATCAACCCATCTTTCCAGGAGTTCACCTGTCCATTTATCTTCCATTTTCTGAATTCCCTTTCTTTGCTGTAGGAGCACCTTAGAATTAGATTAGAATAGCAATGCTTTACTGAACTGAATACTACTGGCACCACATTACAGTTTTTGTCTTCTATTTTGGTTCATAAATGGCAGTTATCGACACAACTTTGCAATGTTCTCTTAATAATATGTCATTGCCAATTCAGTTTCAAAGTTATTAATTCCATATAAAATGTTTTGTCTGTAGCAGTCGGTTGGTGCTTATATTTTCTAAATCTCTTAAGGTGAATTTACATTTGGTGTACACGAAGAAAGAACAACCCAGAATGTGGCAGCCTGGGCCTGAACCCTGGTCACCCTGTGGGTGTATTACTGAACATAAGAGGTTTGACAAGTGAGAGATGAAGTGTTTCCTGGCCTCATCCTCATTCTGCTGAGCCAACTTGGGTTTGAGCAGCTTGCAGACCAGCATTGCCTTCTCTGCTTAAAACTAAAGAGGTTTAATTAATTAATTAAGAAAACAGCCAACTTCTTTTTTATCTGTTCATGGTGTAATTCTTATGTGTGTTTATGCTGTAATTACAAAAGTCCAAATAAGCAGTGTATTTTTAATTTCTCAATCACACTGCACATATGACCACTTGCTTTTCTTTTCACTAACGCTGGTACCTTTTACTTAAAATATGGTTTCACTACTCTAACATCTATTTAGTTTTAAACCAGCCACTTCCATGTAGCCCTGGAGTCATATGTTTTCAATCAGTCTTCATCCATTGTTGTTCATTTCAGGCACAAGCTGATGTTGCTAATGAGCTATTTTGCACAGAGAACAACTTAAAAAAAAATCATTTTAGCTTCAGAAGTCTGGGCTGCATTCTGAAAATTGGAATTGTACTGGCATTGAAAACCAAATACAGATCTGGATCTCGATTATGATTCAGGGATCAGGTTTTTGGTGATCAAACAACAAAAATAAAAAAGTTATGTACAGTGGTGTTAAAGTTCAGTCAGGTCCATAAGTATTTGGACAATGATGCAATTTTCATGATTTTGTCTCTGTACACCACCACAATGGATTTGAAATTAAGCAATCATTATGCAATTGAAGTGTAAACTTTCAGCATTATTTCAAGGGGTTTAACAACAATATTCCATTTAGGAATGACAGACATTTTTATACTTTGTCCCTGTATTTTCAGGGGCTGAAAATTATTTGGACACATTAACATAATCATAAATATAGTGATCATTTTCAATATGTTCTTGAAAATCCTTTACAGTCGATGATTGCCTGAAGTCTAGAACCCATGGCCATCTCCAAATGCTGCATATCCTCCCTAGTGATGCTTTGCCAGGCCTTTACTGCAGCTGTCTTCAGTTGGTGCTTGTTCATTGGAATTTCTGCCATTAGTTTGTTTTATGCAAGTAAAATGCATGTATATTTAGATTGAGGATCAGTTGATTTACTTGGCCTTTGAAGAAAATTCTACTACTTTCCGTTGAAAAACACTTGATTTGCTTTCACAGTATGTTTTGTCTCATTGTCCATCTGTACTGTGAGGTGTTGTCATTTTTGCAGTATTTGGCTGAATATGAGCAGATAGTACAGCCTGATACACTTCAGAATTTATCCTGTTACTTCTGCCAGCAGTCATATAATTAATAAACATACCATAAAACTGCCTCCACCATGTATCACAGATGATGTGGTGTTCATTAGATCACGAGCCATTCCTTCTCTTCTCCATGCTCTTCTCTTTCCAGCATTCTGGTATATATTGATCTTAGTTTCCATTGACCACAGAAAATTGTTCCAGAACTGGACAGGCTTTTCAAAAATGTTTTCTGGCAAAGTCTATCCTGTCCTTCCCATGCTTGAGGTTTATCAGTGGTTTGCACCTTGTGGTAAACCATCTATCTTTATTTTTATGAAATCTTCTCTTGATGGTAGACTTTGGCAATGATAGGTTGACCTCCCGAAGAGTGTTCTTAGTTTGTCTAGATGTTATGAAGGGGTTCTTTGTCCCCTTAGACAGAATTCTGCAATCATCCATAGCAGTTGTCTTCTGTTTTTTTTTTTCCAGTCCTTCTGGTATTGCTGAGCTAGCTAGTGTGTTCCTTCTTTTTAAGAATTTACCAAATGGTTGATTTGGCCACTCCTGGTGTTTCTGCTAGCTCTCTAAAGGAGTTGTTTTGTTTTCTCAGCCCAATGATGGATTGTTTTTATTTGCATGGACAGCACTTTGGATCTCATATTGAGAGTTCACAGTGACAGCTTCCAAATGCAAATAATTTCACATTTGGAATCAATTCCAGACCTTTTTACCTGCTTAATAGTTAATGAACTAATGAGGGAACTGCTCACACCTGGCCGTAGAACAGTTTTTTTCAGTCAAATGTACAAATACTTTGAGCCCCTGGAAATGGGGGGCTATGCCAAAAAATGGCCATCATTCCTGAATGGCTTATATGGTATTTTTGGTAAACCCCTTAATTTAAAGCTGAAGTCTGCACTTCAATCACATAACGGTTGCTTTATTTCAAATCCATTGTGGAGGCGTACAGAGCCAAAATTATGAAAATTGTCTATCTGTCTATCTAAACATTTTGAACTTATAAAAGTTAAAATAAAAATAAAAGTAAAGCAATTTTACTGTAATGTAAATCACAAAACACTTAGTAGACATTTGAACCATGGGTATGTCAAACATATGCTTAAGCATCCTGCAGTTTTTAATGACAGAATACCTCATGGAGTTGGAAAAGCAGATCCTGTTTGTTTCCTTGCTGTTGTGAAGTTCTGTCTTAATGTAGCGTGAAACAACACTTTCCATGAAAAGCCACTATAAAGCGGTGATTATGAGACAATGCAAATAGAGCACAAAGGACTAAAAATGGTGACAAAGTATGTATTATACTACACCGCAACCTAAGTAATGGTTGTTTTATATTCATCTGTGTCAAACTAGTTTGCTTCTTTTGTAAGTAATAAATGGAAGTTGCTGATTGAAAATAAATTGAAATTCAGTTGAAAAGAGAAATGATTAGGTTTGATTTGCTCATTTGCATCTGTGGATTACTGTAACCTGAGATTCACCTCTACATGACATGTTTTCATGTGTACACTTTCAAGTGTTATGTTAACAGTGCCAGTTTGGCTTGTTCCATGCCTATTTTTTTTTTATTTGATTTCTGTTGCTTCTATTCATGCTCCCTAACCAATATGTAATTGGTAATTCATGTCTTTCAGCATATTCTTGATAATCTGTGATGGGTAAAGGTGACAAATCACCCACCCATTGATTGTTAAGACCTCTTTACCCATTTGTGGGTTTACAGGTGGCTGACACCTATCCTGGCAGCAGTGGGTATAAAGCAGTAAACCCACCACTGTTGGTGACAAATCTACAGTAATAGTTTTTTGTAGTTATTATATTGCAATTAAAAGGGCATTGCACAAATGACAATTAGCTAGAAGTGGCAGACACAGTGGAGAAGCAGTGAGTTTTAACGCCCCAGCACAGCTGGCTTCTGTCTAAGGTGACTTCTGTGTGGGTTTTGTATGCTCGCTATGTGTTCTGACCCTTTCCACAGTCTAATGTGGTTGTATGGTGTGTCTGTCATGGTTACATGTGTGAGTTTAATTGTTCCTTTTCATATGTGGCTCCTGTCTTGCTCCTATTGCTTCTGGCATATCTTTTAACTATCTGTGACCCTGATGGTTACTGGTTTAGAAAATCGTCCGATAGTCTTAGATAGAATATTCACTGCTCGTTCTTTAATCAATAAACTTGGAAAATACATTTTTGCAATTACACAAAGATTTTCAAACCCCACCCTACAAGCGGAAAAAAGCCCTTATATTTTAATCAATGTGTGGGTTGACTGGTACCTAAGTGTGAGTGCCAGCATGTTCAGATCTCCCACACACAGTGTGTCATAAGGAAAATTGCTATTTGCTTGCCATGATGAAACCTTCTTTAATGGAGTTCTCCTTTACTTAAGGGCACCGACTATGAACCTTGGAAAACCATTTTAGATTTGAGGATTTTAAACAGGAAAAGAGCATTTACTGTATACGCAGCATCACAATAACAGAGCAGGAAGGTAACACGGCAGTTAGTACAGATCTAGGTTCTGAATTCAGATCCCACAAGCAGGGTGAAGTTTGCATGTTCTTCTTGTACATAGTAGGACAGATGCAGTATTCATGGGACAGATCGCACACTGCGTTCTGACTGTGTGGAATCAGCACGTTCTTCTTGCATGTAATGGTGAAGTGGTTTCTCTTCCTCATGGATGCAGTATTCTGGATTCAAATCCCACACCACTTTGCTGTCAGTGTCTGTCTGTAAGAAAAGCCACACAAACATTTAAAGAACATGCAAACTCCACACAGCTAGTGATCGTGATTTGACAACAGAATTCTATGTCGTTACTGGCAGGTACACACAAAAAGTAGAATGCAGAATGTTCTGTTGGGTCACCAAGTTTTTATGAGTGATAAAATGCTAAATAAACAGAGCACATGGAGTATAATGCTCTGTCCTGGCCTGAAAAATTGGAACCTGAAATGGAGAGCTTGTGTCACTCCCTGACTCTGTGTGTTTAATTGTGAGCACATTCTATTTTAGGTATCTCCTAATGGAAAAGAAAAAACATTGCATTGTTTCCAAAAAAGGCAAACTGCCTTAAGCATGCAAATGAACAAAAGACTATAATGTCCTCAAAAAATACTAAGGAAAATAACCTGCAGATGCTTCAGAATTTCCAGAAAAGTACACATGAAAAATAGACAGTCTGTCAGTTTTAAATGATGAAAGACAAGGTGAAAGACTTACCCTGCTCCATGTCTGCTTTATCATTAACTGAAAGTTGTCACTGGGACATCCCAAGTACACCACCGTGACATCACACAGCCTGTGCATCTCCAATACTCATAACCTGCCATCGCAAATTCATTCGTCATTCACTCTGTTTCTGCTCTAATGGACTTTTGTTGGCCTTACTCCACCACGAGCTGATCTGCCACCCATGTTGTATGCATTTCCATCCTGTTGCTCTAGACAATTTATCAAATTCATAGAGCTCTCAGGTTGGGTGAACAGATTTCTCAAAATAACCAGACTTAATTCTTCTGCAGTACTTCATGATTCTTCTGTACTTTGGCCTCCTTATTATTCTCCATTACTTTCTTTCACATTGCATCTTTCCTCCAATTCTATCTTTTTTCTGTGCATTTCTCTATTTTTCTTGTTTTATTCTTGTTTTTGCCATTCCCAACCTGCATGATTGAAATTTTGTACCACAACCAAACCAAAAAAAAAAAAAATAAATAAATAGCAAGTCCTAAAATTTGTCTATCACAGAGTTTCTGTGTGGGACTTAATGTAGGATTCTACCTTACTGCATTTTACAAGGTTGTATGCACTTGCTGAAATTCATAACTGTATAAAATAAGATCATTTGGAGCTGCATCAGTGGCCATGAGGTGGTCCACATTGTAGAACTGCCACCTTGCACCTTTACTGTTCTGTCTGGATGTTGTCTCTTTATAGCTAGCACATTCTCTAGGAGGGTGGCATGGCAGTGCATTGGTAGCATTGTCGCCTTGCAGTAAGGAGACCACATCCTTGGTTCTCACTGGGTGAACTTTGCATGCTCTCCACATGGGTTTCTTCCAGGTTCTCTGTTTTCCTCTCACTGTTACGTTCATGTTAGGTGAATTGCCGATGCTATATTGACCCTAGTGTGTGGTGGGGGTGTGTTTTCCCTGCAATGGAATGGCGTCCTGTTCAGGGTTTGTTCCTCCATTGTGCCCTATGCTAGCTGGGATAGGCTCCAGCCTCCCCGCTATCCTGGTTTGGATTAAATGGGCTGGAAAATGACTTGATAACCTCTCTTTATTGGCATGTGGTTTCCTCTTGGTACTGCCCACATCCCCAAAGACATGCAGGTCTGCTAACTGGAGACTTCAAGTTGATCCTGGTATAATTTTGATATTTTGGATAAGGTAAATTGCAGTTTTGTACTTTTGCTTTCATTTTGACTATGCAATTACTTTTATTATTATTTTCTTCTTGTTTTCTAGCTGCAATGTTGAGTCTCATTTCTTATCACTGCCACTGGACTGTGTTGGTGCCAGCAACCATCTTCTGTTGCTACACATCATGAGTGTGTGTGACTTCATCGACATTTAAGATGGCAGCATGTTGTTATGGTGTCCAAGCTTTTGGAATTGTGAAACAAAACTTGGAGTGTTGCTAGCCATTATAAAAGAACTTTAGGGAAAGCATGTTGTTTTTGACTCATTTTTGGCATTTCTTGTGTTTGACTCACTTTTGGCCTTTCTTTTGTGCTCTGGTATTTGTGGTGTTGATTGACTGCCCAACTTCTGACATCTGCCCATTATTTTTACTTTGTTTAAGTCCTCAAATGCTGGTTCCTTTGTGGCCTGCCAAATCCAGCTTTGGCAGTACAGGCTTGAGTATGAGTGTGACTGGGAGATGCATTGCTGCTCTGTCCAGTGCTGTCTCCTGCCTTGTGCTTAGTGTTTAGGTGCCCCGAGCCTGAGCACTAAACACCTCAGGTGTCCCCCACAATCCTGAATTAAAGCAGATTTAAGACTGAGATGAGATTAATGATTATTGATATAATGGTATGCTGTGAGACACTTTGCTCACTTAGATGTGATTTGTTTTATGTTTAAGCACATTTAAACTTAGATCATAACCAACTTTTTTCCACCAGAAGTAGATATTCACTTCCACACTCCATTTTATGAAAATGGGTTTCCTCTGTTCCTGCAGAAACAAAAGGTGTATGTGCAGCATGCTTTGAAAATAAGCAGACATTTCAGTTTAAATCTGAGCACTCTGCTTTTGTTGTGCTATTAACAGTTTATGGCTGTGAAGCAGTGTAGTAAATAAAAATCTCTGGTTGTAGACAGAATTTACATGGCCAAGATTTGGAGTTATGTACTCCCCTATGATTGCTTTCCACGTCAGCTTCCCAAGTGAATCCACTTCAGTCAGTGCCAACCCTCTTCCAAACTAGTTAGGTGACTTCACACTACATGAAGCTACAACCTTGGGAAAGAAAATCATTGAATCCATGAAATTGTGGAAAAAACTTATTAGACTTTCCAAAAACACATTGGTAAGCGGTTAGGGAAGCTCTGATGTTTCAATTAGCTCAGACCTGGACAGGATGGCAGATTGAACATCAAGCTGTCATTACTAGTGAAGAGCGAAACAGTTTGGGCAAAATTGAATTCACAAAGAAACTCAGTGTTTTCCTTTGCAAAATATTTTGTAAAACAAATTGCGTTTCACTTTCAGTGACATTTGTGCCATTAACAAAAAAATAGATGGTCAGTTTACATTTACATGCTTTAATTCTGCATATGTCTGCCTTTCATTTAGTATTTAATTAAAGATCTCTAGTGAAAAATAAAAATCACCAGAATCATTTCCACGTAAGCATTTTGTTCAGCTGCCAGATGTGTTCATAACTTAGCCAGTAATGATGACAATTTCAGTTATCACAATCCTAAAGATGTATCAGAGACAGAAAAGTAATTTGAAATTCCACAGAGTTTGGACAGATGCATATCCGCAACCTCTTTTACAGGAATCAAGATACAAAAAAGAGCCTTTGCTAGGTGATGGGTTGGGCTGGGGCTTTGATATAGTGAGAATTTCTGGTGGTGGAAACACAGTAACACGCACAATGGTGCATGCATTGTTGTATTGTCGTCTGGAAAATAAGCCACATATCATCTCTCTATAATAAAAGGAAATCCTGGGACGAGACTTTTTCAAAGAGATAATTTCAAGTCCCCAGAGATGAAACTTTCACTAGGAGATTTTTTCAAGTCCCACACTCCTCTCAACCATATTCAACCACGCACACGGTCCAATCACCTCTCATTCATGTGAATACTTTTGTCAGACACACTTCCTGCGCTCTCAGCTCTTATAAATTTTTATGTTTTCCTCATTTTAATGCAAGACATACAATCTATTTGTTTCCTTCGATGTAGTCCATTTCTGGACAATAATTCTATATGTTCTAGATGACATGTCAATGACTAAGTGAAGAAGAAAAGGCAGCACATCGAAAAGAGGCCCAAAAGTGTTGGAGAGAAAAGAATTTAAAAAAGAACAAGAATAATGTAAGTGCAAATTCGGAAAATAAGGAAAGTAATAATCAGTCCGGACCAAATGAAATTGAAAACCAAGCAGGCCCAAGCGGAAACAGAAATAAAAGACAAAGAGTAGAAGACAAAGTAGAATGTCGTAAAGAGGTTCAAAAGTATTAAAGTAGTAAAATTCGAAAGGCATGAAAAACTGATAGAAAAGATTGCATTAGCACTAACAAACTGAAATTATTACTCGGTGAAATAACGGAAGAGCAAAAAGAGATTGAATATATGGACATAGGTGATATGACAGAAGTATGTAGATATTGTTCAGCTTTAAGTCGGAAACTTGTAGATTGTCTAATTCGTGTTGCCATCAGGGAAAAGTAGTGTTTCTTCCCAATGAAGAGGCATATCCACGAGATTTAAAAGATTTGTTGTTTGCTGTATGTTTTTACTGTAGTGTTACAGTAAAAGTGTAAGTTTAAAAAGTATTTGCATGTTAATTTCAAAGCCAAACAGAATGAAAACATTTGACTCAACGAAAATCTCTAACGCAACATGAAATATGAATTTCTTTAAAATTATTACGTTTTACTTTTTTTACTATGGTTAATTACTCACTGTAGTGTAAAATATTTAGTTCTATTATGCATATGTAACAGTTCCCATGAAAATAACAATCATTTTAAATTGTACATCCGGTTACCCATACCCGGGGGTTGGCGAGCGAAGCAAGCAGGGGGCAAAGCCCCCTAGTATTTTTAAAAAACACACTGTGCTTCTATCACATCTCAGCCATGGTTTTCTAAGCCTGTTTAATGCTCCATGTGTTTTGGTCACCTGTCAATCACTGCTAAGAACCGCCCTCCTCCTTATAAATTTGGAGGGCCTCCCTCAGTTCCTAGGGGGTTAAGGTGAATGCACTCTGGAGTTTATGAGTTCTTGTGCCTTCTTCTGATCTTATGTTAAATTATTGGATTTTTTGGACCTGTTTGCTCTGTTTATTGACTATGCCTTGGATTCTGTATTGGGACTTTGTTTGACTTGGATTGCCTTTGCTGCTGGCAACTCCTTTTGCCTTTTGCGCTGTACACAGCTTGCTTTTACTAAAAAGGGTTGTGTTAAGGATACAACTTTTTTTAACAAAGATCCTGTATTTGACCTTTTTCCTAGTTGCGGTTTGACTATGGTATTCCCCCTCTAATGGGCATATTTGGAAGTGCTTTTGGAACTTATTAGAACTTATGTGCTTTGGGATGCCTAGTTCATGACAACTTCTTTGTATTTACGTAAATAAAAAACTTAAATAGAATTGATTATACGGGTGTGTGACAGAATACATGCATTACATAGCTGTAGAAATAAACACATGTAAAAACTAAACTTTACAGAGCAATATTGCTTGTTTTCCACCCCCAAAAAGCTTTTAAAACCTCAAAAGTTTTTTTGATTACAAAAATCATCTGTGAAATTAATTTTAGTTGTCAGTTTTGCAAAACTGTATGTAAATTGAAACTTGCCTATTTGTGCTCATCACTAGTTAATAGTATTCGAGAAAGTGCCAGCAATGCTGCCAAAGAGGCTGACAAACACCAATGATCATACATACAGTATGTGTCACAAAAACACCCCACTGCCCTTACTGCTGGCCTGGTAGGACAGGTAGTAGGGAAGGGAAAGATGTCAATGTTCAAGATGTCAGTGACTTTGTAACTAGCATGTGAAAAGAAGAGTTACGGATTCTGCAGAGGACCATCCCCTGAGCTGCTTTAAGATTCAACCTTCTGGGAAGACAACCATATCCATCCTTTTTTCAAATCTGTTTATTGCAGTTCAGGGCAATTCCATCCAGAGTTGCTTCCGTTATTGTACCCTATGCTGCTGGAAAGACATGATTCTATAAAAGAGAGCAAACAGAAGCAAGAGACGCATTAGCCCCTGTCACAACTAAAACCATCAATCAGGTGGATGGGACATGGGAATACCTACTGAGCACTCAGCCTACTACAACACCCATAGTGTGTTTGCAAGAAACTGACACATTTTGACCATCTGTTTATGTTGTCTCCTTCCTTACATACTGATGGGCTGATTGACTTTATGTTTGAGTCTGCAAGCTTTTTAGACATTTAACCTAAATGACTCATGGTTGTTATCACTAGAAATGGGACTTCCATCAAGTACTGACTCATAGTTCATGGTGTCTTTTGCAACCAAGTCTATCTATTTATTTTGTATATGGTTTATTAGTTTTTACTTAACTTGGTGACAGTTGTCCTCAAATCATTCAGTATCATCTTCTGACCTGCTCTCATTCCCTGTCTTTATACCCCCATGCTACCAGAAATCTCTCATCTCTGCCTCTTTTAGATGTAGCTATTCCGATATTTAGACAGGACCCCATCAGTAAGTGGACCTTAGATCTCTGACTGCTGCTTGGATTTTGGGTTTACTTGATTTGACTGACCCTCCTTTTCACTCCATGACAGCCACCCCAGTTCTGAAAATCTACTGTTTGTGTCCCTGAACATAACATGACATGGATGAATAGGTAGCCATCATCTACCAAATGTCCCCCAAACTGGAAACATCAAAATAAGAACATTTTGAACTAATACTTTATGTAGTAATATAATTGGAGAGGTCTGGAGATATTTAACAATAAACTATCCAAATAAGTGAGACATTTCTAAAGTGTAGGTGGCACGGTGGCCAGCGTGTTTCACACTCCTGTATTTGACTTCCCAATCAGTCCTATTCTCAGTGAATGTGTGGAAATCAGTAGTCCTCCCTTTCAACTTGGTGTGAAAATTAGGAAATTTCAGTACACCTCTGTCAAGACTAACTTGTGCTTCTCGCCTCGCTTCAAACACCACAACACAGCGCAACATGCAAAAGTGTGCAGGCATGGGCTCGAGGGTGAGAAGAATGGCTTCCTGAAACAACCAAACTTGTGCAGCTGCTCATGTGCAGCAGTGAATGCCGCTGGACTGCAAGGTGCAAGCTTTGTTGTCTGTCCTTGGAGGTTAAAAACAGCATGTGCACATAGAATCACAAGCCTGAGAGCAAAATAAAGGATCATCAGAATGGCCCTGTCCTAAACTGACATTCTGCTTTGGCGATTTTTTAAAACTATTGCCTTTTACAGAGGTGGGCAGTGCTGAGTCCTGGGATTAAATCTGGACCTGCTCACTATCTGAATGCAATTTGTGTATTCTCCTTGTTTCCATGTAGACTAGAAGTGTCTCTTCTCTGTTGGGCCCTTGGGCAAGGCCCTTAACCTGCAAATCCTGAGTATGACATTAACCTGCATCCAACCCTGCAAGTAGGAGGGAAATTTGGGGGTGTTGGCAGGATTGGCACTCCAGCCACTGTAAAAAAACTCACACTGTTCCAGTGTGGTGCTGAGGTGTCACCTGTTGCACGGCTGCGCTCGGGTCCCAATCCGAGTGGTTCGTTGTGTGGTGGGTGCGGCAACATGCTGTAATCAGCACATGCTCACAACCTCTCTCTTCTGTATTGCAAAACACATCAGTTAGGTTTTTTGGAGACTCTAAATCAGCTTGATGTTAATATTTGTGCCCTGTGATGGACTGAGATCCAAGTTTGGTTCCTGCTGTGTGGTTGATATCGCTAGGATTGGCTGCTGCATCCATGACCCTATATCTGGCTTAAAATGGTGAATGTTTTTAAGTGTATGATCTGTTGTTGTTTTTTATTTAAGCCTGTCGCTCGTTTCTGAAGCATAGGCCATTGATGATAGTTTTCCTGTGCTATCTGCTCTGTATTGCCATTACCAGCTGTCTCCACACAAAGTCCTATTAACTTAATGTCACCATTCAGGTTCTCTGTCCAGGTGTTTCACCCTTGCTTACTATTCCTTGGTGGGGTCCAGGTTAAGGCCTGCCTAGTGACTTTGCCTGCAGATTTCCTCAAAGTGTGTCCTAGCCATCCATCCCCACCGTCTCCTCAAGATCTCTGAGTCTTGGGTGCATCTGTTGCAATAGGTCAGCATTGTTGATGGTTTTCAGCCAGTATATCCAAGGATTCGGTGAAGACCTGATTTATGGAACTCTGGATCTTCTTTATGGTAGCCTTTGTGGTTTTCCATGTTTCTATTCTGCACAGCATTACCAACTTAACATTTGTGTTGCATAGCTTTATATTTGTATTGCCGCTGATTTCTTTGGAGCTCCAGAAGTTTCTGAGCTGGAGGAATGCTACTCTAGCAAAGCTGATCCACATTGTGACATCAGCATCTTTTCTCAATTTTTGTCTTTTGCCAAGATAGCATAAGACACTGCCAAGACAAGTGATGGACTTTACTTCTTCTGGGTTAATTTTTTCCTTAATTCTTTTTGGTTCTTCACTGCTGGTGTTGACTTTCAGGACAATTGACATTCCTTTGTTGATGCTGAGTCCCAGCTGGGCCGAGACTTTATGCAGGTCTTCTGATTTTTCTTGCATCTGTTGGTGGCTGTGTGAGAGAAGGGCATTATTGTCTGCAAAATTAAGGTCTTCAAATTAGGTCCATAGGTTGCACTGGATTTCACTTTTTTTTCCTTGCTGATGACAGACATCATAATCGAGTCAATATTCAGAAAGAATTGAAAAGGACAGAGCGGGCACATTCTTGTCTATCTACTGTGATCAATCTAGGTACTCTGGGGGCCCAAGGTAAAACAAATCCATGGGGCCCTCCGTCAACATGATAACATTTATTACCATTATTCTAGGTCAAAGTCTAAATTAATAATCAAGTCAATAATGATAGGAACAGTTAGGACCAATGAGAAACTAAATTTTGACTTCTTAGAACACCACCTCACTGTTACCTTGACCATGTGTCTGAACTTGGGAAGCTGAATTTGGCTGCAGAATTACTACAGTGGGTCCTGGAGAGACTGACTGAAGCCGATTCAGAAATGGCCAATTTGTCTAAAAAAACAAGTCAATCCAATTTTTGCTTCCACACATGTAAATCCACTTCATGATGATTTATGAAATCAGTTCTGATTACATTTAATGTTAATAAAAAATTAATATTCTTCACAATGGAGATAGGGGTCCTCATTAGGGGGTTTCCGACTGTGCCATTGTAGTATATCGATGTTATACATGAAGGTGGGTTCCCACAGATTTGTTGTTACCCATTTAAACAGACACCCTTGGCGCAACTCTCCTAGTGTTGGGGTCCTAGGCAATTCCCTGCCTTGCGTGTACTGTCGCTACACTTATAACTGTGATTAAATATCAAAGTGTTCCATTTATGTCAAGCACATGCAATTGTGACAAAACAAATGTTCCTTTATAAGATGCATATAATGTACATTTTAGTTATGTAGTCTTTATGCTAATTACAGCCTGTTCATCTGAGCAGTGTGCCCTGCTGCCCCTCCAGCCTGACAAAGAAGATATGAGTTGTTAGCTTCACTGAATAGCAGTCAAAGAAGAAACCCTATTACAACTACTGATGAATCCCATTACATCAGATTTTCTAGGAAGACGTATCATACCAATAATGAATAATTATGTCACATTTATGCACTATAGGAAGTCCAGGATGTCCTAGAAGTTCATTTTCTTCAGAATCTTTGTTTTCGGGAGATTTTGATTTAATCTTCTCTCTGGCAATCTGACCACTGCATATGCTATCATATTGTTCTCTGACTTTTGCCCTTATAACTTTTAATAGGCTTAAAGGCAGAGATTTAATAAAGGAAGCAAATAAGGAAGCAGGGAACCAAAACAAGTTGGGGTGCCAACTGGGTCACCCCATTTACTGCCAATATCCAGAAAATTGAACAGAAATGAGAGTGTTATGGCACAAGAGAAAAACAGGCACAAAATCAACCTTTTAATCCTCAATAGCTTCTCTAAAGTTTCAGCTCTATTGAGCAGGTCATCTTCGGATTTATACCGTCCTCACCAGAATAGGCGTGGCTCTGTTGAGTGGGGACGTGACTGGGGTGCCCTAAGGAGGAGAAAAGAGGGGTATTATTAGTGTTGGCGCCCCCTCTTGTCCCAGCAGGTTATTGCATACTTTATTTGAGTCTGGAAGGTGAACCTTAGATGCCCATGCGTGACACTAATTGCTTATGTCTAATCTTTGCAGTTGTCCTTTGCTCTATTACCTTTTTATAAGCATTATATTTTTGAATACTATAATTTTAAAGCTACTCTTTGTGTAAGAAATGTGGTAAATAATAATTGTTGTTGTTGCATGCTTAAAGGACACTCCAGGATTTTGAAACATTGTAACAGTGCATAATAGCAGTCATGTACATTTTCAAGGAGCCGTAATTCAGCTAGCAGGTTCACTTCATGTAAAGCCTTGCAGAATTTGCAACATTTTTGCTGAATGAGGGATTCACAACATTGCACAACCAATGAAAAAAAAACATAAATACTGAAACACTGTAGTAATACAAGAGCTAAAAATAACAAATGAGCATATATTCAAATAATGGAGAAATGTTTCTGGGAAATATGGACATAAAAAGCACTACAAACTAAGAAGAGGGAATCCCCAAAGAGAAAAAGTGATGAAATGAAAAGTATTACACAGGAGGAAGATGCAGCAGTTTATCTTCTCAGTTACCATCCATCCAGCTACTCATTCATCCATTACCAGGATTATGGGGAGCTAGGGACAGTGAACATATGGTAGGAACCAGCCATGAAAAGAGGATATTTTCTCCATAAGACTAATCATCTTGCAGTCACTGTTAGATCAAGTTCATTCTCTTAATTTATTTGTGGTGCAAGTGAGTGTTTATCTATTTGTGGGCACCGTGGGACTGTTTGCCATTCACTACAAGGCTGATGCATTGTTGTCAGGTTAGATGTTGGCTTACCATGATCTTGAATGCACTGAGACAGCTGTAAAAATGAATGCATGGATGGACTGATGGGTTCATCTTGTCTTCATGATATCCTGCCAACCTGTTTCTGCTTGTCTATTCAATATATTGTTTTAATCCTGGGATTAGAAATGATTAATATGACATGTGGTGACAGTTCTCACAGTAAGATATCTATCTATCTATCTATCTATCTATCTATCTATCTATCTATCTATCTATCTATCTATCTATCTATCTATCTATCTATCTATCTATCTATCTATCTATCTGTCTGTCTGTCTGTCTGTCTGTCTGTCTGTCTGTCTGTCTGTCTGTCTGTCTGTCTGTCTGTCTGTCTGTTGTGGGCACTGGGGGGATACAGCTCCCCCAAACACCTGACACAACAGACAGAGGCACAAGTCCCAGCACAATGTAGGCTTTATTTCGGTGGAGTATCGCTTTTGCCTCGCTCCCCACCTTATACATATTGGTACCAAGCACAATTCAACACAGTCCTTTTCTGTCTCCTTTCTTTCTCTCTCTTACTTCCACCTCCACTCCTCCCTCAAGTTTTGTCCACTTACTCCCAGCTCTGGCTCATCCCTGCAATGCTGGCAAGTCCTTTTATATTGGTCAAACCGGAAGTGCTTCTGCTTTTCCGCCCATGTTGTCTGTAAGCTCTTCCGGGTTAGGCGGAAACCACATGCCATATAGCTCCTCCAATTTTTACAGCACCCCCCTGGCAGCCCCCACGGTATCCAACAGGGTTGAGACAAAGAACTCCAAGATCCATAGTGCCCTGTGGAAATCTGGGGCACTGCTGCAATCCAGGGGAGCTGCCATCTAAGGTTGTGGGGGAAGCAGTGCCCTAAAGAGATTACCTTTCCCATCCTTCCATTTTATTGGGTGTCCCCGGTCAGGTTGAGCTGCTGGACGTCTCTTACACTATCTATCTATCTATCTATCTATCTATCTATCTATCTATCTATCTATCTATCTATCTATCTATCTATCTATCTATCTATCTATCTATCTATCTATCTATCTATCTATCTATCTATCTATCTATCTATCTATCTATCTATCTATCTATCTATCTAATATTGTAAACAAAATAAGTTCACAATCCTAAAAACTAGCTCAAGAGTCCAAAAACCTTAAAATCACAAGAACATACTGTTTCACGGACTGCTGAACTCTTAACCACGCCAGGTACATTCCCTAGCTGCATTGTCAGGGGACCCACCATGTTAAAAATGCAGAAAACAAGGAACATACCTTACAGAATTAACATAATTTACAATAACATGACCTGAAGATCAAAATATATCAAAAGGAACTAACAAAACACATCAATATTGCAAAATAACCAAAAATTAAAGAGCATGACATAACAAAACATACAAACTCAATGATATAAATTGGAGACCAGGGAAGGAGGCCTGGCAAAAACCATTGCACTTTAACTATGTACTGGCCAAAATTTTGGTGGGACATCTTGGACCACATGAACAAGGTCTAGGAGGATGAGCCTGGAACTTCAAAATATGTTCCTGACCCCAGTTAGAAGTCAAGCAAAATGACACCTTTTATTGGCAAACTAAAAAAGATTACAATATGAAAACACCTTCTTAGTTGCCTTGAAAGCTTGCATGTTGTAATCTTTTTAGTTTGCCAATAAAAGGTGTAATTTTGCTTGACTTCTCACTATATTCATAATGGCTAACACAGTACAACACCCTAGTATTCCAGACCCCACAAAGAGTTATGGGATTGCCCTGGAGGTAAGCTGAGCCTGGGTGATATATCCATTTTACCTTTACTAGATAAGAGAGCTTTAAGTCAAGAGGTAGTTCAGGGTGAGGTGGTAGAAATGCCAGAGCAGAATGGAGAAATTACTGGCAATTACAGTACATGACAGAATTTTGTCTTGAAATGTCAAAATGATATAAACCATTTTGGAATGCAGGCATACTTTGGTATTTAAGATCCTGGTGGCTCTGAGGCTAAGGATCTGTGCTGGTATCCAGAAGGTTGCCGGTCCAAATCCCCGTCACTGCCAAAAGAGATCCTACTCTGCTGGGTCCTTGAGCAAGGCCCTTAACCTGTAATTAACCAGCCTACTGACCGTGCGCTCTGACCCCAAGGGGTATGCGAAAACTAACAAATTCCTAATACAAGAAATTGTATAAGGCGAAATAAACAAAAAAAAAAAAAAAACAAAAAAAGTGGTTTGGTTGTCTACAGTACTCTGGTTTCCTGGAGGCCTTTAGGCTTCTTTAGAGATCACACTAGTTCTATATGGATGTGATAAGCTGTTGGATTTGGCAGTCAGTGGGGTTAATGAGTGTTAGTGTGTTTTCAGTTGGCAGCGAGACCTCATGAGATCTTATTTGTTTAGTTGCTATGGTTTTATGGGGGCTAATGTGCCACTTTATGGTTGTTTATCTGTAAGATAAGCCTGACTAACAATCCCTAAGACAGCAAGGAGACAAGGGAAGCAGGCATCGTGGATCATAGCTGCAGGTTTCTATTGAAAGCCATACCATCTACTGAATGTAAGTTTATGCTTTCAGGGAGAAATATTCTGCTGGGCAAAATCATTACAGTATATAAGCACCTTCTTTGATGTTTGCATTTTAGAATCAGACAGTCCTTGATCACCAGTTGGTTTGGTGCTACTCAAATTTCACCCTTAAAACATTTTAGGGATCACATACAAGTGCAGTAATCTACAGAATCTTTTACTTTTGTCCACATTAAATATTCTACATTTCCAGTTAACCCATATCTTGCAAAACAGTTCTCACTTTTGAATTAGGAATGTTTTTCATGCAGCATTTTCAAATTTCATTTCTAATTGCCCATGTCCTCGGGAGATCAGCAGTGATTATGAACTGAATGTAAAATATTTTTTTGTTGGAGCAGGTGAGAAAACCCCACAAGTTTTAAAGAAACGATAATGTAAAGAATAACAGCATGAGTAGCTCTCGTCTTATATATTACAGGCACCAGATTCCTGAAATACTGGTTTGGAAAAAGAAGTGGATAAGTACTCTTCAGTTTTGGGATGACCTGGCATCCTATCCTTGACTGTCACCCAGAACTCAAAAGTGGGGATTTGGAAAAAGTGTTGAATCGGAAACAGAGAGAAACCTCATCCCTGTCACCACAGGGTTTAATAATCAGTGGATGGAATGGATGGATGGGAGAAATCCTATCTATGGCACATAAGCGAGTAACTGCTGTATGCTACTATTCTTCTCTTTTACAAGCACAATGTGTTCCTGAAAAATCCCTTGTAAGATTAACTTTCATAAATGTATTTCCCCGTAATTCCAAAGTCAAAAAATGTGTTTGTCGTTGTGCTCCACAACTGACTCTCATTTTTCCTAAACTAACACGAAATTCAGTTAATATGAACAGAATCACTGCAGAAGTTAATAACAATTATCAAGACACACTCTGAAAAGGCATTTCCCTTTATTAATGACTCATTAATACCATTAAGATTGTTTGTAGCTGGTGCGTTACACACATTTGCAAAAAAAGCAAACTTACTGTATGATGCTCATCATTCTTGTGCACAGTTTTTGTCCTTCAATTAAAAAAGCAACAGCAAAACAGTAACTGCAGAGTAAAAATAATCCACTTGGCAAACAAATTGAAGATGGGGAGGTGGCAGCATTATTTCTGCAAGCTGGTTGGTAGTTGTGGTTGCAAGTGAAAATGTATGCATGATTTTTCTTATCTAATTTGAATTTGTTTTTCTGTGCATATAATTACTTCTTTGACATCTTGTAAAATACTTAGAGCTACATGCTTTGTATGAAAATTTGCTATAGAAATTAATGTTGTTGTTGTTGGAAAAGCAATGCAGAAGGAGAGGATGAAGAGAAGAGACGCCAAGTACTTAAATATCTAATGTTGGATCATTCTGTTTTCTGCCTCTTTCTCTTCCATTGCAACAAGAGGACAAGAGAGGCAAGAAGTTGAAAGTGGGGCCCCAGATACTGTAGCAAAAGGTGGGTTAGTTGCACAAAAGATTGCTAAGATGATGGACTGCCTGACTTCTCATGCCTTTCTTTCATAAAGTTGCCAGTAACTAAGTAGAAAATACCAAACTGATTTTTTGTCATAACTTTAAAGAAGGCGCCTCTTAACTTGAAAAGGGGCAGTAAATGACATGACCTTGAAAACAGAAAAATACTTACAATGTCACAAAGAAGTATTTGCCCTCTTCCTGACTTCTTCTATTTTTGCTTATTCATAACACCTAATTTTTTCTAATCTCCAAATAAATTAGCATAATACAAAAGGCAATCTGAGTAAACACAATACACTGTTTTTAAATGAAAAAAAACTTCACCAACCCCTGTATCATGCATGTGAAAAAGTAGTTGCCCCCTAGTCACTCAATGCTAACAGGTTAAATTAGACCAGACACACCCAAGATTAAATCTTAACATCACATCAATAGGACCTTTCCAGTAACGTGAACTTGGCTAAAAGGTCCCAATAAGCAGTAACCCATATCTCTATCAAAAAAATTCCAGAAGACATGAGAAAGAAATTACCTGGAATATATCAGTCAGGACAAGGATACAAAGCAATCCCTAAAACTTTGACTCTCCAGTGAATCACTGTGTGACAGCCATCATCTCCAAAAGGAGAAAACTTGGAACAGTGGTAGATCTCCCCACAGGTGGCTGGCCTAGTAAAATTATTCCAAGAGTGGAAAGAAAACTCATCTGGGAAGTCACAGAAGACCCCAGACGAACATCTTAAGAATTGCAGGCTTCTCTCAGCTCAGTTAATGTCAACGTTCATGATTCCACCTTTGGGAAGACACTTGGCAAAAATTGCATCCATGGGAGAGTTGCAAGGCAAAAACCACTGCAAAACAAGACCATAAAGGCTTTTTTAACATTTGCCAAAAAAAAAAACCTTGATTGCCCTCTAAACGTTTGGGATAATGTTCTATGGACCAATGAGTCAAAAATGGAACCTTGGGTTCTGGTACATCTGGTGTAAAACTAACACATCTCTCTAAAATAAGAACATCATGCCCAGTATCATAAATGGTGGTGGTAGTGTGATGGTGTGGGAATGCTTTGGTGCTTCATGGCTTGGGTGACTTGCCATAGTTGTGGGAAGTCTGAATTCAGCTCTAACAGAAAATACTGAAGGAGAATGTTCATTATTAGTCTGTGATCTAAAGCTTAAGCACATTTGGTTATGATCTGAAGCAAAATAGCAAGTTCACCTTGTGGCAGACGACCAGGGATCTTGCCCCACCGGGACGCCTGGAAGAAGGTCGGACCACGAGAGGGGCACTGTTTTTCCCTGGGCATAAGAGGGCAGCCTCCCTAGATTCCATCAGGGCCACGGAGAAGGAGCTGGGGAGCTCAACCCTGTCGGGACCTGTGGCCACCACCAGGGGGCGCCTGGACATTTGTTAACCCCTGGACTGCAGCACTTCCTCCACACCAGGAAGTGCTGCAGGGAGATCATCAGGAGCACCTGGAACACATCTGGGTGCGTTATAAAAGGGGCCACCTCACTCCATTCAGGGAGCCGGAGTTGGGTGGAAGAGGACGGAGCTTGCGAGAGAGGAGTGGAGGCGGCTGAAGGAAAGGACTGTGTACTGTGTGTGAGTTAGCGGGAAGTGGATTGTGCACTGTAAATATTTTAAATAAACCTTGTGTGTTGTGGACATCTGGCGTCGTGTCTGTCTGTGGCCGGGATATCTTTTACAACCTCTGAATTGCAGAAAAAAAAGGTTTTTGGAGTGGCTTAGTCAAAGTCCTGACTTGAACCCTATTGTGATGTTGTGGTGGGGCCTTAACTGGGCAGTTCACAGTTGAAGAACCTCCAATGTAGCAGAATTAAAACAATTCTGGTGAGAAGGATGTGCAAAAAGTACTCCACAGCAATGCCAAAGACTGACCTCCTGTTACCGGAAGTGTTTAGATCATTTCTGTTAGTTAGAATGTCTAGTGGGGACTGGGTGGTCTCATGGCCTTGGAACCCCTGCAGATTTTGTTTTTTTCTCCAGCCTCTGGAGTTTTTTTTTTCTGTCTTCCCTGGCCATCAGACCTTAATTTATTTTTTGTTAATTAGTATTGCCTAATTTTTATATTTTTCTTTTTTCTTTCTTCATCTTATAAAGCACTTTGAGCTACATCATTTGTATGAAAACGTGCTACATAAATAAATGTTGTTGCTTGGTTGCAGTTGTTGTTGCTAAAAGTGTCAAAACTAAATATTATATTTAGCTGGCAGTCCCTTTTTCACATGAGTGATATAGGTGTTGGTGACCTTTTTTTCTCCAAAATATCAAATGATCATTTAAAAACTGCCTATTGCGTTTACTTAGGTTATCTTTATTTGGAGATCAGAAGCAAGTGTTAAGAATAAGCAAAAATAGAAGAAATCTGAAAGGGGGCAAATACTTTTTGACCTGTAGTGAAACCTGTACCAGTAGCGCAGGGAATGTCAGTGAAAGCTTGATCCACAAGAATGGCAAAATCAATACATGGCTGAAAAAGACTCTGGACAAACTCTAAGTCATTACAGTATACTGTTAGAGTTTTAACGTTCTTATCTGTAGATGTGTGTTCCGATACACACCACATCTTCTCTCTTAGCTTATGCTTTTCTTTTCTATGGAAAATGTTGTATTTTTGCACATTCCTACTGCAAAGAAATTTCTCTCTGGGGTGATAAAGTCAACCTCAACCTAATTAATGTATTCTGAGAGAAGGAGGACACAATGTCCAGTAAGCTTTCTTCTCTGTTTGGTATCCCTAAGAATTCAAGTTCACCTATTTGAGTAGACTGTTTCCATTTTTTAGTCAACTGTTGAAGCAGTGAACCCTGCTGCTTTTCTTTTGCTTTTTCTTTTATTTAATAACTCATTTATTCTTTTTCTGAACCGGTTGCTTTTCTGCTGCAAGGTCACAATCAGTTTGACAAATGTTAGAAATTGATATGCTTACTGTAAATGTTCTCTCAGCCAGGATGAATTGCAGTTCCACTGAATCTCCACCTTGACAGGGAGAGTAAACATAGAAGCCCACCTATTCTGCCACTTGTATTTACAACTTTACATTTTCACTTACTGATTACAGTTTGTGACAGTGGGTGAGGTTACTGACCTTGAAAGAACTTGGATCCCATTTTATCTTCTTAAACTTGAACTCCTTCACTATAGAGATGTTCCAGCCCCTGACCTTAAAAGTACAAATAAGTCTTTCCCAGAAAACATCTTCTTCAGGGTGCTGACTCCAACTGTATCACACTCATAGCCCATATGCACCCATGTTAAGGATTATACTCTAACTGCGTCATCGCATGCTCACATGCTGCACAATTACACTCACCACCGTTTAAATCAGCCATCCTTGGTGAAAGGCCAACTTTTGACACCTTTGTAAACCATATCAGGTTAGCCATTGGTGCCAAATGGGAATCAGCCCTCAGGGACAGGCTGAGCTAAACATCATATCCCATAGCAAGGGTGGCTAGAATCACCATATTATTTCATATAAAAAAGTATATTATGCACTTCAATTTATTTGTGTTGCAACCTGTAAAATGAGGTGGCAAGCATTTGATGGCTTTTGATTAAATATGCACTTAACCAGCTGCCACAGAGCACACAGAACAGATTTCAGCACATTTGCTCATTTTCAGCACTTAGGGAGCCAAAGCAAATCCTGGCAGCAAACAACCTGACATGCTCATCTTTTGGAGGAAGCCAAGGTAACCAGAGATGACCAACCTCTACTCAGAAAGAGCTGGCTTACCTTATGCAATGGGTAAGTTGATAACTGAACCCAGGGGTCCAGGGCCACTACCAGCCTGTCATTTTTAAACATGTAAATGAGGCTTAACAAGGGCTGTTAGAATTTTATATTTTTCTGAAACAAAAAAAAAAAAAACAGCAATGGGTGAGTCTCAGTGAATCTTGCTGTGCGGCTAACTGTAATCAGATTTAGGATGAAAGCGAGTTTGAAAAGGCCAACCTGATGATTTGTAGTTTATAAAGTCATTTTCAACAACCCTGCAGTTTTAACCAACTGAAAACAACCCAATACACATGACGTCATTATCTGCACATCAAGGTGATTCTGTTTTAAAAAAATGATCTATTTATTGTTTTGAGGCTCTCATGGAGCCCTGTTCAGGGCTCAAGTGGACTTTCCCAGCTGAAAGTGCATGGTGACTCATTTTTTTACACCTCTTGCTCGGTGAATATTTGAATTGTTTATGTCATTGTGTGCACCCCACACATCATGAGCAAGCTGGGCTTGGTGAAACGACATGCCTTACTGCACAACAAAAAGAAAAGAATTGTAAGTCTGCTAGTGGATGACCTTGAAACATCAATTATAATCACTTTAAAATTCAGAGGGTCGGGCGCCCCATTGGTCAACACTGCTGCTTCACAGCTGGGTGACAACTGAGTCTGATTCCCAGTTCACTCACTCCCTGTATGGATGTTGCATTTCTTCATGTCTGTATGGGTTCGGTGCCACGTCCATCCCAAAGAAATGGATGTTAGCTTAATACAGGGGTCTTCCATCTCTGACAATGTGTAAATTTGGCATGGAGGTTGACCAAGCTAGGACTTGAATCTCTAGGCCTCTAGCTATGAGGGCTCAGTGCTAACCAAACCTGTGTTTCATGAACTCCCAGCATTCTGGTTCCCACCCTCATATTTTCTTTAGGTATACAAGTCAGGGCAGGGTTACGATCACTCAATGAAGTTGTTTTTTTTGTTTTTGTTTTGTGCCTATCACCACATGCTCAAAGGCACTGATCCCTAAAACCACTGCCTGCTTGAAGACTTTCAAACGAGGAGGATTGGCTTGAAATCCACACAGAAGACCTGACTTCTGAAGTTGTGATACTTCATCTGTGTCCTGAGTTTTGGATGTACTTGTCATCATGGTGAAGGAAAAATGAGAGGACTTTTGTATATTAGGCCAAGAGCTCATTCATCGTCCCCCAGCATTTGAATGGCCTTACGTCTAGGACAGTAAATCTATGTATAAAGCAAGCTAATATCTGTCTGTCTGTCACATAGTTACATGTAAACTAATGGGACTAGAAGCTTGATCTTGGCCTTATGACCGGATGCATTCTGAAAATTAAAACATTTTAGGTGATAAAAGGCAATTTTATTCAAGGACTGTAGTTTTCACATGTTTCATTAGTTCTAATATATTTTTCATTTCTTGGAATGCAGTGCAGGTCCATGATTAACAATACATAAGACCATAAAAACCAGTGTCCAATGTGAAGGATTAAACCAATCTTTAACAGATAAAAAAGACAATCTATTTAAAAGCAGACAGTTAAACCTCTCTCTCTTTCTTTTGAGGCTCACTACCTTTCTTCTCTTCTTCTCAGCTCCAGCACACCTCTTACAGTATACTCAGTTGGAAGCTGAGACAACAGCATGCATGGTAAGCTTTTCAAGTGGCTTGCACCCCACCCACCTTCATCTGTCTCAGCCAGAGAGCACAAGCCTGGCTCCATCGTCCCACCACCATCCTCTCACTGACATCCATAGGACAATTCCCAAAGCCCGTTTGGTCACTCCTGCTCCTTGGAAGCTCAACAGGAAAGACCTACCCTCAAAGAGTCAGCGTCTCACTCCCAGCAGGGCCAACTCCCGATCGCCATACCTTCTGTCTGCCACACTAACTCATTCAATTGACCTCCTTTCATGCCTCCCTGTCCTCTTACTCTTCCTCGCCATCCTTTTATCTTTTTGTTTCTTTTTTTTTCCTCTCTACTCCACAAATGCTCTGTATTATGAATCTGTGGGTGCGGAGTGTTGATGTGAAACAGGTGAACTAATTTATCAGCAGCTCACTGTCCACACTAGAACCCCATGGTAGCACACTTTCCACAGCGTCTGAGCATATGGTTTTTATTAACCCAAATACACATGCCACCATGAGTCCTAACATACCTTAGCACACTCCCTTTTCTGCAAAGTTGCGGCTGCTGTTTTTTGGCTTTTTGCTTTCTTCTTCTCTGCTAAACTTTAACTGTACACCATTTTCCTTTGTAGCCCCTTATGACTAGGTTTGGAATGTTGAAAGTGGCAAGCAATGATGTGAAATAAAGGCAGAGGTGGTCACTGACGTTAAATATCTGGGTGTTGACATTTTGTGTTTTTCAAAGATATTGCAGCATCTAATTATCAAAGAGCGTTATGAGTTGTCAAAATGACTTAAACCAATTGTCTTCCATTAACCTCTCTATTCCATCCTATAAAGAAGTCGTGAAAATGAGTTTCATTTTATCAGCTCGATAATTCTTGTCCTCTCACCAACAGACTACTCGCTCAATGTCAGATCTTATCTTTCAAAATTTATCTGGAAATCACAAAACAATCCCAGTTACAACATAATATGATTATTCATCCTAGGCACAAGGCTGGCTTAGCCATATTGAACATGGAGCTTTTAAATTCTGGTATGAGTCTCATTCCCAGCTCTCTTGGTTAGCGATGGAGATGATATTGGTTTCTCCCTGTTTTCTCTAAGAGAAGGTTTTTGTTAAAATAAATAAAAAAAAGTAAAATTCTCTTTGTTTCAATTTTATGATATAATCTGCAGGTCTGGCACACTGTAGAAAGAAGGAAAGGCTGCAACTGGAAATGGCATACTTTTACTCCACTTAAGCACAACTCCTACTTGTTCACTAAAGGGCAGCTATGCATCTGTCCCACTTTGGTTAAATATCAGTACTTGTAAACTGGCCCATCTGTTCAGTGAGGATGTTGGGCTGTACATATTCCAGGAGAGAACATGTTGGGGTGATATTCCTGCCATCTCCTTTTCCCTTTTCCTGCAAGTATGACCTGTTCTAAAATCATGCGCTATACCATTTAATTCCTTGTTATCTGTTCATCGTGCCTTTACTATTGTATTACACCCAGGAATACTGACAGTTTCCTTCTAAAATTCAATGCTTCACATTCTTCATGTAACGATTTATGTATTCCTTACATTTGAACCCATGATCTTGCAATCCAAAATACTCATCACCTTTACTTCTGGAGTACAATATTTAAAAGCATTATACTATGGTCAAGAAAAAAGTCTACCAGTTTACACAACTTCAAATGGTTACACAGGTTACATACCCTCACTAGATAGAGTATGTGAATTTCCCCTTGGAATTAATAAAGTGTCTATCTATCTATCTATCTATCTATCTATCTATCTATCTATCTATCTATCTATCTATCTATCTATCTATCTATCTATCTATCTATCTATCTATCTATCTATCTATCTATCTATCTATCTATCTATCTATCTATCTATCTATCTATCTAGATAAAGGTTTTATACTGTATAAAGCTCTCTCCTCTTCCAATTTCCAATCTCCCAAGGGCCTTTTTTTGCATATTTTCTTACTTTAGCCCCCTGGTACTCAACTTTTGGAAATGTATTTCCCAGACTCTCACTAAATAATTAATCATAATATTCCTTGAATTCTTCACATCTTTGTCTTGCTAGATACTTCAGCACCAGCTCCTGTCACCCTCCAAATGCAGATATTTTTTGCTGGGCAGTGTTGCCTCCAAACTTCTCTTTGCTTCTCGATGGAGGTCCTCATATAATCTGGTCATCTAGCAGTGGTGTGCCCAGTTTTATGAAGCAGCTCATTTAGACTTCACCTCAGCTAGAAATAACAGTGCTTCCATGAGATGTCTTGACTGTTGGTATTCTGCAAAAATTTTCTAAAAGGAAACATAGATACCATTTAATATTTAACACTCCTCAATCTTTTTTTTCTTTTCTCTTGGTGCTCCAGATCAAGTGGGTGTGTTGCATGAATGTTGTGATGGTCACGGCTGGTTGGGTTAAAATCCTATTTTATGTTATCCTCACTCCCTGATCGATCTGTTAGTAGTAAGATAATGATTCCAATTCTATCTGTGTGAATAATTGAAGGTTAAGACAGGAGAAGCTTGGTGGGTGACAGCTTAGAAACAGTTTCAGAAACTGGGAGCCAGTGAAGGTCAGGTAGGAAAGCTTCAGAAACATAAAATGACAGGAGGCTAACAAAAACAAACCACATCTACAAATGAACCGTCCATAGCTGAATCTGTTTGAGCCTATGCTGACATAATTGGGTGCATGGCAGGAGGTATCTCTGGAGGCAATGCAGTGCATTTCATGGGACATAATTATAATATTAAAATCACTTCAAAATCCATCCATCCATACATTCATTCAGCCACCAGTTTCCAAACATGATTCTTCTATTACAGGGAGTATAAACATATCTGTGGAGCATGAGGTCAAACAAAGATCTAAGCAGATCTAATTGTAGTATTAAAATCAATCAATTTTCGGTTTTTGAAGTGCCGTGTAGAGCAGTCACTGGTATGAGACAGAACAAATGAGTTTTCTGTACAGTATGAAAATGAAAAATCCAAGAACACAATAAGAAAAAAATAACTAGTAGTTCCATGGGTGTTTAGAAAGGACTTACACAAGGAATGGAGAATAAAGCACTGTGGGGATGCTGGAATGAATTACACTTTCAAAAAGCTGTGGTCAGCAGCAAGATGGTGGGCTCAAATCTGAGTCTGGTCAAATGCCTGTGTGCAGGGTGGACATTCTCCCTGCCGTCATCTCAGAGATTGTTTTGTCAGGTTTATTGGTGACTCCAAGTAGGCCTACTGTTAGTGAGTATATACAATGCTGAACTGGCATCCTGTCCAGGACTGCTTCCTGCTTTGCAGCTCATGCTCCTGAGATTAAGTCTAGCTCCTCATAACCCTGAATTAAAAATGAATGAATAGAAAATGTATATAGCACAGTTAAATAAGGCTGACGTTTCAAAAACCTTAGCCAGAGGAAACCAATCCAGATGTAGCAAGAACATGTGAAAACTAAATCATGCTGGAACCTGATTCCAGATCTCTGAGGGTGTGAAGCAGCCTTCCTAACCGATGTGCCAGCCAAACATACATGGATGTGTCTTCCACACTCTCCTTCTAATAAACATCTGTACAGCTCTGCACACATCTTCTGACTCTGAGAGCTCTTGTCCAATGACCCTTGTGCTCTTCCAGTGCACCTGTGATGTAAGCACGCCTGTGTGTTTTGGAGTCATGAGGGCTTGGAGGACAAGTGGCTGTCATAGAGGATGACTCACTCGACTCTTTCAACAGGAGGAAGTAGACTTTTTACGCTAACATTAATGAACCTTGATGGAGCGGGGCAGTTTCCGCTCTGTGCAAGGCCACGAGACATTCTGCTTTGTAGCTTTTCCTGTTCATGCAAGGTAGCAGGGCTGCTGAGCGGAAACAGCTGAGTACCAGCACACCTCTCCAGGCAGAAGTTTTACATCCGACCAGAAGCATCAAGTTATTCAGCAGCTAAAAAAAAAATGAGACCAGAAACAGTTATACATTTAAAGTGATGAATCAAATGAACTGATACTGTGGATGTTGAAAATAGGGGAACTATTGTATTTCGGCATAAAAGGAAGTCATGTCTCCTACTTCTGCAGGGTAAACGTGGGAGTCACAGCTCTAGGAAATCCTGTTTTGTAATGTGACATCAGGGACCTTTTATGTCAGTGATTAATGGGGGGGCACCCCGCTAGAGGCTTAAGGCATGTGGAACATACTGGAAATGATTCTAGATTCATCTTGTATTTGAATTCATTGCTACATTCCGGGCAGAGGGTGGTATCTATCATTCACAGCTCCCATCATCTCCCAGACTTGAAAGGATGTACTGTATCACCAAAACAGGCAGTGCCCAGAATGGAATGGGCAAAACAGTAAAGGAGCATTCATTAATTCATTCATTCATTTGTTTGTTCGTTCATTCATTCATTCTTTACCCTGGTTGTTTGATTACAGAGCTGTTTGTCAATAGAGCACAATCCCACCAGCCTCGGCTCCAAGGAAAGCACCAACAGTTCACAGAGTGCCAGTCCATTGCAGGGCAGATTCATCCTCACACCTACTCTTGACCACACTCACCCAGTTTGGCGTAATCAGTCAACCTAACCTGTGGATTTGGGTGAAGGAGGAAAACAAATTCCATGTTATCTTGGCTAACATAAGGACCCAACTCCTTGAAACTGCAGGGCATCAACGCTAACCACTCTGCTACCAATGTCGCCAATCATATCGTCCATCCATTACTGAAAATGTTTAATCCAGTTCAGGGTCACAGGGGGTCGATTTTCATCACATACTGTATCACATCATGTCCTACCATCCATTACTTTTTCACTTAGATGCTGTGAAGCACCTTGAGTATAGGAAAGGCACTATATACATTCATTGCATTATTATTATTACTATTATTAATACTTTTCCAGGTGAAGGTAGCTAGAGACTGTGAAACTAGTGACCAAAAGGAGATTTGAACGCAGATACCTGAGGTCATGACACAGAAACCATTAAACCAACCTTGTCAAATCACACTATCTTCTCCATTGCTCTTTTAACTCTTTTTTATTTTTTTCTATTCAATAATAATCAACAAAATACAGGAACAAATGGGAACAACAAACACATTTCACACATTGAAAGGTGTAAAACTGCAACCTGGGTTTCTGGAACTGTGTGCCAGTATCACTTGCCACTGTGCCAGCCATTTCTTATTAAGCCATCCATTAATTATAGAATATGCCTAATCCTATTCAGGGAACACAGCACTCTACATTTACTTATTTGGCTAATGCCTTTATTCAAGGTAACTTACAATATTTCTGATACAATTGGTTATATTGTTTTTTTTGGTTTTCCAATTGGAGCACACACAGGTCAAGTGACTTGCTCATGGTCACACAGCGTCAGTAGGAGGATTTGAACCCACAACCACAGGATTTGAAGTCCAGAGCCTTAACCACTACACCACATTGCCAGCCTACATATATTACATATATTACCAACAAATATTACAATACAATTCAGGATTTCTGGGGACAAAGACTATCCTGTAAGCACTGCATGTAAGGCAAGAAGGAACCAGAGACACTGAATCAATCCATCACAGGGCACACACTCATGCATGCCATTTTAGAGACACCCAGTTGATTTCTCCTGGATGTCTTTAGGATGTAGGATGAAAACCACAGTACCTGAAAAAAATCACTACAGACATGCTGGGCATGGGATTTAAACCCAAAACATTAGGCCTGTCAGGCAGCAATGCTAGCCACTGCACTGCTGTGCTACCCATATCATATCATATCATAAAATATCATATAATATCAGTTTTTATTTATTTCTTCACAAGAAGATCAGTGGAAGTTGGATCCTTAATCAGCAATAATAAAAATTGACAGTGGCTTAGCGAGAAGAACTATGCACTCCACACAGACCATAGGCTGTGAGTCAGTAACAATATAGTGTTTTCTTTTTTTATATAATAATATATATATATTTGTATAGATTATTTTTACTGGTTTTCCCTCGTGAAGAAGATGGGAATCTAGGATATGTAGTAAAAGTAAAAAAATGCAACAGTAAGGGGTCCTCAACAATAAGGATCTTGTGAGCCGGATCACCCTTGGGGAATCACACCACATGGCTGTAGTGCCATAACTAATTCTCCCGCACAGTGCAGGTAATGTGCCTCACTCAGGACTCCATATGCAACTCTTCATTCAACACAAAGTCAAACCAGTAGTACCCAAGAATTCTTTGAAGAGACACAATACCGAAGGAGTCCAGTCTTCGTCTCAGGTCACTTCATGTCTTGCAACCATATAGCAAAACTGGAAGCACCAGGACTCTAAAGACCTGGACCTTTGTCCTTTTGCAGAAATATTGGGAGCGCCACACACCCTGCGACCTCATGACCTCTCTTTCTCTCCCAATCTGTTTACTGACATCATAGGTAGAGTCACCAGAAACATGAATGTCACTGCTGAGGTAAGTAAACCTCTTGATGAGATCAACATTCTCTCTGCAGACAGACACACTGCATCGCACCTAACATCGCATCTTAGCCTTGTGAGGAATGGTGACTATAAAAAGAAAAGGAAAGTAAAAGTAAGGGAGGAACCAGAATGTCTTTGACTGAAGGTGAGAGATACACCCCTAAGCCATGAAAGCAAAAGAAAAAGTAAAACTTTTCCTGGCACAGAAACTGGATAACTTGTTAATCTGCAGACTGGAGACTTCAAGAACAGCCAGGTTATTAAAAGGGGCCTTCCCGAGACTGACACTGCGGGGATTTCCAGGGAAAGGCCACAGCTGACTTGGCTTCAGTGGTACCAGCCCATGAAGACAAGCCTTCACTGTGCAGAGTTAAGATGAAGAGTGGAAAGGACCAGAAGGAGAAAGATATGGAGAGAAAAAAGGAAAAGTTAAAGAAAAGACTAAAGAAAGAGTTAGACAAGAAGGGTCCATAGTAAGAGACAGATGGGCAGTGACAACATATATGGAAAAAATTATCAGAGACATTTAGAGAGCAAATATAGGTTATGATAGGTAGTTTGTTTTTTAAATTGATTTTAGCTGACTGTTGCTCCTACTGGAGTATTTATTATTCAATAGGGTTTTTATGTCCTAATGTCCTGATCTGGAGATAATACCTCTAGGTATAATATGGTGAGGCCTCCAAAAGACGCTATGAAACAGGCCAAAACCCTACCTGGTCTCCCCAGTAGAGGAACCCATAATTTCAGCCAGGCCCCAAGGTAACTTGCTGGCTTCAGCTGGAGAACACTCAAACCAAGGAGGTGGCAAACTAGTAATGTCCACAAAATATCAGAGAAAAGCCCCACAAGAGGAGGGTAACCATAAACCTCAGCTTGCACACAGATGGGCAAGCAAATAATCTTTATAAAAAAGAAGATATATTAAGAAAATCTGTGTGTCAACGAATTGTTCCAAAGAGCACACAGCAGTCATAAAGGATATACCCAAAGAGCAATCCAAAAAGCAAACAAAGTCATTAAACAGTGATCTAAAGAGAGTAGTCAAAAGTTTAACAAGACAGTAGAAATCCAGCAAACATAAAACAAGGTAAATGCATAACCAGTGCTGGTCGAAGCTCATATGGAGCTGTTAGCATGGCCTTGGTGTCTGGAGATTAAGTTACTTAATGGCACCCCTCTGCCTCCATACTGCACTTTCAGTATTGTTATACTTCGAGGAGGGGGCTCCCCAGTGTTGAGAGCACGAGCCCCATGAGTTACCAAAATGGTGCCCCTCGATGTCTATAGTGCCATAGAAGAGAGGATTCTGAAGTGCGCAATGCTTGAGTTACAAAAATGGTGGCCCTCAGTGTTCAGAGCTCATGTCTGTTAACTTTCATTAATAGTGCCCCTCAGGTGACAAAGCCCTAGGTGGACGCCTTTGTTGCCCAATGGATTGATTGGCTCTGTGCTAAACACAAGAGAGAACTCAACATCACCAAGCTTTAATGGTGTATTCCATTGAACTGGCTATGTCCACAGCCTTTATAGGGCTTGGGGCAGTACCTAGATGGAGATGGACAGCTGGCCCCGCCTCTTGGGGAACCACCCACAAAACACAAGGAACATAACAGAACACATGCTTCTGCACAGAAACATAGTTATACAAAACTGAAATATTACAAACATAAAATAAATAACTATTGTAAATATAGAAAGCATTTAAAATACAGAGAAGACATTCAAAAGAAGCATAAACAGAAAATACAGAACATGAACTGGTAAATACATAATACCAGGAACTGATTTATCTATCCATCAATCATCCAACCCGCTATATCCTAACTACAGGGTTACGGGGGCCTGCTGGAGCCAATCTCAGCCAACACAGGGCGCAAGGCAGGAAACAAACCCTGGGCAGGGCGCCAGCCCACGCACACACACACACCAAACACACACTAGGGACAATTTAGGATCGCCAATGCACCTAACCTGTATGTCTTTGGACTGTGGGAGGAAACCGGAGCAAACCCACGCAGACACAGGAAGAACATGCAAACTCCACGCAGGGAGGACCCGGGAAGTGAACCTGGGTCTCCTAACTGCGAGGCAGCAGCGCTACCCACTGTACCACCCTTCCACCCGGATCTGATTTATGTGATTATTGTTTAATTTTGTTTTTGGTTTCACTTACTGAAAATTCATTCATGCTTATCACATCTTCCATTTGTGTTTTTTAATGTTCCCACCATGTTGTGTGATTTTTTTTTTGTTGTTGTTTTTTTCTAAGTGCATGATGAATTATATCACCAGGTCGAAGGTGTAAAAGTCAGTGTTGTGAACCTCCTGATCGTCCAAGATTCTGAATAAGACAAAGTGCTTGCCTTATACTTTCATTTCCTGAAAATCCATTCACATTTTATCACATTGACATTTTGCTTTTCGAAGGGTGTTGCCATTTTGTGTTCATTTGCTTATTGTTTCTGTTGGTGTTGCTAGGTAAGGTCGACTGGAAGTGCATCATGCCTGACATCACGGGGTCAGAGCTATAAAGATCAGTGTTGTGGACTTCCTGGTTGCCTGAGATTGTGGTAATAACCAAGCTTTTGCCTCACACTTTCCTTGCTGATTGAATCTCTGGTTTTCAACTCAGCGCTCTGATTTTTCCTGACATTATTTAATGTTTTCTTTTGGTTTTTGTGTTTCAGTTAACACTTGACTTTTTCTTTATGAACTTCAGTATGTCTGTTTCTTAACTATGTTTCATTACATGGTCCTTATTTCTAAAATACTGACAATTTCCCACTTCTGGCTGTTATGAGTATGGAAACTTTTAAAAATTAATTTCTCATGCTATGATTTTTTTCTTAATTCTGCCAGTGTTTTTTTTTGGTAGTTAATTAATCCAGAGAGTATTCTGGTAATGTTATTTAGTCTATATGTTTTCTTGATAGCCATCTTGATTTTTATTTATATATTATTTAATTTTATAGTGGGTGCTGCCTTTTCTGAGAATTGCTGCTAGGACGTGACTCTCGCTACATTCAACGTGGGACTCTTTAAAAAGCTGCTGCCTGAGGCCATTCAGTGTCTAAGTTTGCTTTTCCTTCCTAAAGACTTACACTTTAAATAAGTTGTTCTTGTGTTTGTCTTCTAGTGAACAAGACATGCTCTGGTTTTTGACATTATTTCTGGTTTATGATTTGGTTTAGACACAAACTAATACTGACTTTCTGACAGATTTGATCCCTGCTAGATATTAGGTTCACACTTACCTTCTGATCCTGGGGCTTGCCTCACTTATTTTCCTACATAGTATAACACTGGTAGGGTTGTGAGCAGACTCACAGCAAACCATTTTTGGGGTGTTAGATACAGGGGATGCACTGGCATAAACTGAGTAGGTTTGTAAACAGAATTTTACAGTGGTAAAGTTCTGTAAGACAGCTTTTAAATATTTATTATTTCTTTATGTAGTACTACAATGCTCTTTTTCATTATTTCTTATTAGGTGAAACCAGGATTGCTACCACCAATACACTCAATTCTTAGTAATAACGTGATGGCATCTCAAAATGCCAAACCTCCCTCATCTTCCCCAAGTGTAGAGAAGTTTAAATGCCATAATAAGTGTGAATGCTATAGAAACACCCAATGAGATACAGGATGCTCTTTATTTTTGATTTGACTTTTTATAAAGACGGTGGCTCAGTGGGTGGTGCTGCTGCTTCAAGGACCCTGCATTCTGGGTTGGAATCCTGTGGCTGGTCATTATCTGTGTGGTGTTTAAATGTTTGCCCTGTGGTTTGTCTTCCTTCCACATCATCCATTAAATACACGGAGGTTAAGTTCACTTGTGGTCTCAAACCAGCCCCTTTTGAAAGAGTGGCTGTATGTGAGTGAGTGAGTGAGTGAGTGAGTGAGTGAGTGAGTGAGTGAGGGAGTGAGTGAGTGAGTGAGTGAGTGAGTGAGTGAGTGAGTGAGTGAGTGAGTGAGTGAGTGATATGAATGAGGGGCACTAAATAGAATTGACTTTATTGATGTGCAGGAGATTAGCTGAAATACAAAAATACAGAAAAAATACACAGGTAAATATGGAATTATCTAAGAGTCTTTTCAATGCCATGTCCTTCGTTTTTCTACTCAAAACAAAAACTTTAGAACTGTTCAAAAACTTTTTTAGTAAGATTTGTAATTATGTAATATCCAGTTGAATGAATTAAACTAAATGCAAATCACAATTTGGCTGTTTCTTTCATCACTAGTAATCCACTTTCATAAAAGGATAAGTGCCTATGTGACTGTTTGGAATCCGTCTGGCTGCTATGTCTCTGTCATTTCAACAGATGGCGCATCACACACATGTGTAGTAAAATGCATTGCATTTGTTATTCCAACGGATGGTGCATCACACATATTAACACTGCTTTTGCAAACCCCATACTAAATGGCATATGTGCAACAGAAAAATAGGTCTTGTATTTGTCATTCCAACAGATGGCGCATCACAAACATTACTATTGCTTTTACAAACCCTATAGCAAATTGCACAAAACATGAAAATCCACATTGTATTTGTAATTCCAATAGATGGCACATCAGAAAAATTAACACTGCTTTTACAAACCCCATACCAAATGGCATATAACAGGGACATATTCCATGTATTTGTTATTTCAACAGTTTTTTCTTTTTTGTTCTTTATTTCATCTTATACAATTTCTTGTATTAGGAATTTGTTAGTTTTCACATACCCCTTGGAGTCAGAGTGCAGGGTCAGCCATTGTATAGTGCCCCTGGAGCAATTGCAGGTTAAGGGCCTTGCACAAGGATCCAGCAGAGTAGGATCTCCTTTGGCTGTAACCAGGATTTGAACTGGCAGCCTTCTGGATTCCACGCAGATCTTTAGCCTCTAAGCCACCATACTGCCCTAATGGTGATGATGTCCAGATGCTGCACCACAAACATTTCTTGTAATGCATTTTATTACTACAAATGTTTGTGATGCGTCACCTGTTAGAATGACAAATGCAATGCATATTATTACTTCATGCATTATAAAATACATTTCAATAGATGGTGCACTGCAAAGGTTAATGCTGAGGTCTGTGTTGATTATTTAGATTTCAATTTCTTAGATGGGTAGCGCAGCTGGTGACCATCTACACTTACACAACATAATCTTTTTCAGACTGCTTTGTAGGGAAATATTGAATCAGTCACAACCATTGTGGAAAAGCTTGCATTTCTACTAGACAGAGACAGAGATGGCAGCAGGCAGAGAAGCAGTTGACAGAATAAAGAAATGTCCTTAATTTTATGAGCATTCTTCAGACTTATAAGAACTGGAAGGGTTGACATCCAAAGCTCCAAATGTAGAATTTTGAATTTGATTAATGGAGATGGAGAAGATAGATAGATAGATAGATAGATAGATAGATAGATAGATAGATAGATAGATAGATAGATAGATAGATAGATAGATAGATAGATAGATAGATAGATAGATAGATAGATAAAAAAATAAAAAGTAATATGCTACCCTATATTCCAGTGCACATCCTTTTAACTAGCACCTAGCATTCTTATCTGAAGCAAGCAAGACTTCTCAAGAGCTGCCCATCAGACTGTGGTGACGGGGGCATTGTGGGCTCACATGGTGGGTGCTCAGTATGCATGGATTTACTGTGCTGAAATGTCAATGTGGCCTTTAAAATGATGGCAGAAGGTGTACGTTAAATGCACAGACGGTCACTGGGGGCGGAATCCAGGACTCTGGAGGTGGAGGTAGCAGTATCATCCACCGTGTCACTTTCATTCTATTAATAGACTTTTAATTGGCTTTTCCACATTTTCAGGCACTATCTCTTATGCCTCACTCAAAAAGCAATAATCGCACTTTGGATATTATATCCTAGAATCTGATTTCACCATTTTATTAAGGTAAGAAAAAAATCGAAGCACAGCCAGGGTATTTATGTTTTCACATTAAATACTTTGAGTGAAATTCACACCAGGTTGGAGTTAGAAATATTCCTGGCAGGTCTGATGTTTAATTAAAGCATGTCCACAGGGGCTGATGATAGTTCTCCTCTTGCGGTGAATAGAGGAACTGAAAGGCTAACAGGCTTCCCAGGGGCCGCATTACATCTTCTTGACTGAAATGAATTCTTTCTTTGGATCCCACCCACGGTCGTCTGCCTCATCTCCTGTCAAGACATCTCTCAGCCAGCGTAGGGCGTAGAGCCCAGCAGCAACATCTTAGGAATTCTTAGATGAACATTTTCTCTTGGATTTTTATTTCAGATACTGGCCTGCATATCAGGGTTTGTGAAAGTACAGCGTGTGCGACAACGTGAGCATTCTGGGTGGCAACTCAATGTCCTGTCTGTGGAAGTGCAATACAGTAGGTGAAGTCGGGCACTTGCTGGATAATCAACTAATTACTTCATCAATAACAGAGAAGCCACAAATATGCTTATTGAACATTTTTATTGCAAAGAGTCAAATTCAAAAATAATGGTGATGATTGAATATAATCACATGGATTAGTAGAGTTTATAAAGCACATCGGTTTTTAACTGCACTTTACAATATAATGTAGCTAAAAACTGGGCCTAAATACAGTAGATATGCAGTGGCTGAACAGCATCAAAGACAACACAAGTTCTGTAAAAATATATATCAATTAATATCCTACTGTTAGTTATTGATAGTAAGGGTCTATGACTAATTGTAGTTTACATTTTTGTAAGAGACACATGATGGAGAGTTAAAATCCATGTTGATGTCCGCTACGTGCAGACAGGCAGCTGTCTTGACAGTGAGTTTGCATCTCTGTGCCACCCTGCCAGCGTTTCTTAACTTTTATTGGGGATTTGTTTTACACACCATATAGACATTCCTGATGGCAAAAGAGGAAATAACTACTCAGAAGGCAAAGTTTTAAAGAGTAAATACGTCAGAAATTGAAAATGTTTTAAGATGATCAAATTTGAAAATTTGCCAATGCTTTTAAACTTTGAAATTTCAAAAATGTGTACAGCACACTCTATTCATTATGTCTAAAACAAATGCAACTTTCTGGCTAAATTGCCTTGAATACATCTACCCGTTGTCATCAAAATGGACTCACTGGGAGCCGAGTTGTTTCATGCGGACAGACAGACATACCCCTGGTGACAGCAATAGGTGCATTCACAGTTCACTCCTAAAAATAATGGTATTTATTAATCAAAATGTGCATAAGGCAAAGGAGAACGCAAGCACCTTGCCATTGCAAATTTTTGTGTCCTAGTCTAGCTAATGGGGTGGCCCACTACAAATGTCTGCCTAAAGTGAAAGAAGCATTGCCACCTTGCCAGTTGAACGTTTGCACCAATTCACTTCTTGATTTTTTGTTCTATTCACACTTAAAGTCCATTTAGGGCTTTGATTTAGTTTGAAAGTCTTGGCTTAAACCCACCATAGATCCTTTGGAGAGCATCAGGGAGCCTTTCATCTCTAAGCTGCAATTCCTGTGTAGTTTAAAGCTGCTGTATTATGTGAGGAAGTCACACACACAGTAAAAGGGTATGTGAGGCCTCCAAAAGACCCATGAAGCAGGCCAGGGCCTTCACTGGCTAGCCCAATAAGGGCTCACCTCAATCCAGCCAGTCCCCCAACTGGTACCTGCAGGCTTCAGCCTAAGCTCTCCTAAGGTGGGGAACTGGTATTAAAAATTCAACACACAAAGTCCCAGAAAAACACCAAAATGGAGACAGTGACCGTAAACCTCTGGCTTGTGAACAGAAAGGAAGAAGTGTTGGTGAGGCCTTCTCGGGGCACTTACTCTACAGTATGGTCTAAGAGCACATTTACAGCGACGGTATACAAGTAACAAATAATGAACTAATCTAACAGAAATAAAATAAAAACATGAAAAATGATAATTTAGAATAAACCAAACTATCATTAAACAGAACATAAATACAAGTGAGAGAAATAATCTGTAAAAAAAAAAAGAAAAAAGCTGTCATGGTGTCTCCCCTCCAAGATGTCACCTGTTCAATGTGAGGACACCTAACAATTTGGTGCAGTTTTACTGGTCTTCTGGCAGAACCCTCCATGGCTTCTGTCCCACTTTCAAGCTGTCCGTTAATGAAATGTTGCACACTGCCCACTGGAGGCTGTTTACTTGTGCTGGCACTATTAAGGGCTCTCAAGTTACCAGTCTGGGGTTATGTTTTCATGTGTGGACCCCAACTCTGTTTCACTCCTGACATTTTCTGGCACACTAAACAATCTGTTACAAAATACATACAGATGTACTTACTGACGTACATCCCCGTAAGACCTGATCTTGGAGTATGGGGACAACTATAGCGAACAGCTTAGATATGCCCCTATACCTCAGAGGATGTTCTTTTCCAACCTCTCATTTCAGGAGAGCACTGGAAGACTCCAGAAGGAGGAGACCATAAGGAAAGGGGTTCTGGCCCAGTCCCGCAGGAACAATATAATTTTCAGCCACCTGACTCAAGCCCAGCATAAAAGAGGGACTGTCAAAGCCCTCCGCAGTTCACACCTGGCAGCTACATAAGGAAGAACTCTGCTTCCCAGCTGAAGAAGTAACTGTCTAAAAGGTCAAAGCAGATTGTTAAAATGACCAGGTTGATATTCTTTAAAATATCACAAGCTTCTGTCTTGGTTGCTAGAGTACTCCCACTATGTACAGTGCATCCGGAAAGTATTCACAGCACACACATTTTTCCACATTTTGTTATGTTACAGCCTTATTCCAAAATGGATTAAATTCATTTTTTCTCAGAATTCTACACACAACACCCCATAATGACAACGTGAAAAAAGTTTACTTGAGGTTTTTGCAAATTATTAAAAATAAAAACACTGAGAAATCACATGTACATAAGTATTCACAGCCTTTGCTCAATACTTTGTCGATGCACCTTTGGCAGCAATTACAGCCTCAAGTCTTTTTGAATATGATGCCACAAGCTTGGCACACCTATCCTTGGCCAGTTTCGCCCATTCCTCTTTGCAGCACCTCTCAAGCTCCATCATCCTTTGATATCTTGGCTGTGTGCTTAGGGTCGTTGTCCTGCTGACAGATGAACCGTCGCCCCAGTCTGAGGTCAAGAGCGCTCTGGAGCAGGTTTTCATCCAGGATGTCTCTGTACATTGCTGTAGTCATCTTTCCCTTTATCCTAACTAGTCTCCCAGTCCCTGCCGCTGAAAGACATCCCCACAGCATGATGCTGCCACCACCATGCTTCACTGTAGGGATGGTATTGGCCTGGTGATGAGCGGTGCCTGGTTTCCTCCAAACGTGATGCCTGGCATTCATACCAAAGAGTTCAATCTTTGTCTCATCAGACCAGAGAATTTTCTTTCTCATGGTCTGAGAGTCCTTCAGGTGCCTTTTGGCAAACTCCAGGCAGGGTGCCATGTGCCTTTCACTAAGGAGTGGCTTCCGTCTGGCCACTCTACCATACAGGCCCGATTGGTGGATTGCTGCAAAGATGGTTGTCCTTCTGGAAGGTTCTCCTCTCTCCACAGAGGACCTCTGGAGCTCTGACAGAGTGACCATCGGGTTCTTGGTCACCTCCCTGACTAAGGCCCTTCTCCCCCCATCGCTCAGTTTAGATGGCCGGCCAGCTCTAGGAAGAGTCCTGGTGGTTCCAAACTTCTTCCACTTATGGATGATGGAGGCCACTGTGCTCATTGGGACCTTCAAAGCAGCAGAAATTTTTCTGTAACCTTCCCCAGATTTGTGCCTCGAGACAATCCTGTCTCGGAGGTCTACAGACAATTCCTTTAACTTCATGCTTGGTTTGTGCTCTGACATGAACTGTCAACTGTGGGACCTTATATAGACAGGTGTGTGCCTTTCCAAATCATGTCCAATCAACTGAATTTACCACAGGTGGACTCCAATTAAGCTGCAGAAACATCTCAAGGACGATCAGGGGAAACAGGATGCACCTGAGCTCAATTTTGAGCTTCATGGCAAAGGTTGTGAATACTTATGTACATGTGCTTTCTCAATCTTTTTATTTTTAATAAATTTGCAAAATTCTCAAGTAAACTTTTTTCACGTTGTCATTATGGGGTGTTGTGTGCAGAATTCTGAGGAAAAAAATTAATTTAATCCATTTTGGAATAAGGCTGTAACATAACAAAATGTGGAAAAAGTGATGCGCTGTGAATACTTTCCAGATACACTGTATATCAGATGGCACAGTGGATAGCACTTCTTAGTTATAGCTCCAGAAGATTGTCTTCAAAGTGATGAGTTTGCACATTTTCCTGTGTCAGTGTGAGTTTTGTTCTGGGTTTCCCCATCTGCCCCCCTTACCACATCCCAATAGCATCTGCTGACTCCAAATCATCCCAGTGGGAATATGTGTGTGTGTGCGTGTGTGTGTGTGTGTGTGTGGGTGGGTGTGTGACTATCTGTGGCCTCACCATGGTTGGTTTCTATTTAGAACCTCAACTGGATTAATCAGGTTAGATAATCAATGGAGAATGGTGACACGTTTTTTCTGGTTTTCTCACCTTCTTTTAGTGCTCTCATTGATTTCTTCTTTGTCCTTTTAAATGCCCATGTATGAAGAGATGTTTTCAGTTTGCCTGGCTAAAAGAAGCTGAAACCCATGAAAGCATATTTTTTTTACTCTTTTTGAATTCAACATTTGTACTTTGAGAACCAACTAATGGGTTGTATCCAGAGAGTGTGTTACAGTTTAGATCCCCTAAAACTTGCAGGACATTGGAAGAGTGGGTCTATGAAAGAGGACACAGAGTGAGCCTGTACTCTTGTGACACAGTCATGTCAGCACTGCTTGTTTCTCGTGCACATTTCCTTTTGTAATTTAATTTTTGTCTTCCCCTCTTTATCAATATTAATGCATCAATCGAATTAGCATTAATCATTTGCATCCTGCTGCACTAAAAAAGTCTTTGATCTTGTCATTCAGGCGCTAATAGCCTCATACTTCTTGAACTCGTGTTATTGACAGCTGCCTGTTAAAAGCAGCACCACAGCAGCACAATTCCAAGGAGAAGGCGAACAATGACAAAAAATAAGGACGCTGACTGATTGACGCCTGCTGGGACTCAAAGAAGGTGGAGGGTAAAGCTGATGTCACATTACGTGACTTTTAGTCATGGAGTTTGTCAGATTTTCCAATCCTTCTCACTGATCTAATTGCTGCACCATGTCAAATTACACCATTGAAAATCTCAGCCGGTGTCACATTTGCCAGCTGAGCAGTGGTCTTCTAGCACAGGCGTGTGAGCCCCTTTTGCTGATAGTCAATAGTGTGCTGCCTGAAGGAGAGGGGGCTGTACAAAGTATTAACAGCTGCAAAGAGTTCAGCAATAGTCTCTGCCCTTTCTTTCTTTTTGCCATTCTGCCATTCTGCATTCCCTTCTGTTTGTGAGCTTCGCAGTCCTAGTGCAGTTTGAAAGAGCCGGCACCGTGAGAAGGAATAGCTGTGGTGTGTTCAGCCTCAACATAAAGCATGAGACATCAGACAGGCAAGCCTCTCTTCTATTTGTGAGGCTCAAAACCTGTGTACTCCGTATTCTTCGTCATTATTTTCTATGCATTGTATATTTGGCTGAACCCCTCTTGGAGGGGTTTTTAACTCTTATATGAAATGAGCCCACCTCTCCGACTGAAGAGAAAACGGCCAGTTGCAGATTAGTTGGTCTCCGACTTTGAGTATGTCACATTACACCACCGTATTTACAGAGGCGTTCCACCGACTGGCTTTATTCTTCTTGTGATACGTTATTTTGTGATCTCATCTTTGCTGTAATGACAGTCCTTTCCTTCCTCTTCTTTGCATCAGCTGATTTGTCCTGTACCTTGAAATACTCAAACAATTTGGCATATTTTTTTTGCATGGGCTCTCAGTGTATATTTTCTAAGGTTTATGCTACATTATACTTATATTTAAGTTTCCAGGCTCTTTGGTACCATCTGACCAAATAATAAAACTCCAGAGTGGTGTTATTTTCAGTTACTCTTTGTTCTCTTTCAATTTTCAGAATGGAGATTAGTATGAGCTTTGGCTGTGCCACCCAAGGACAGTCACAGACTTGTCCCGAAGCCACTCTGCCTTGTCTTTGCTGTATGTGTCTCGTCATTGTCATGCTGAAAGGTGAACTATCTCCCCTGTTTAAGTTTGTGTGCATATTGGAGCAGGTTTTCTTCAAGGGTCTCTCTATATTTGGTGGCATACATCCTTTCCTCAGTTCTGACCAGTCTCCCTGTTCCTGTCGCTGACATTCACCCAACATGGTATGATGCTACCACCACCATGCTTCAGCACAGAGGTGATATTAGGCAGGTGATGAGCAGTGGCTCGATTTTGAGCTCTCTTTACAGAGTTTGCGTTTGATCTCATCAGACCAGCAAATCTTTCTCCTCGTGCTCCAATGCTGTCATCTGCCTTTTAATCAAGAGTGGCTTCTGTTTTGTCACTCCACCATAGTGTTTCTGAGATGGTAGTCCTTCACAGGATTTCTAAAGCTTGTGGTCATCCGAGGGAATAACATGCTCGAAAATTGCCAACCCAACTGTTCCTGTGTACTTCTAAGTTCAAAACTAAACAAATGCACAATGAAATAAAAAGGAAACAAAATAAATGCCGCATAAATAAAGTGGCCCTCTGGTCTACCTTGAGATATTCTTGTAGTTCTGGTCATTTCAGGTAAAAGTGGACTTGTGGGCAGTCGCATTTTTATATCCCAGGGACCGTAAGGGCTGGTTTGTGAATTTTCCCTTGGGGATTAATAAAGTATCTATCTATCTATCTATCTATCTATCTATCTATCTATCTATCTATCTATCTATCTATCTATCTATCTATCTATCTATCTATCTATCTATCTATCTATCTATCTATCTATCTATCTATCTATCTATCTATCTATCTATCTATCTATCTATCTATCTATCTATCTATCTATCTGGTTTCTTTAGGCTGTGAAGGAAGAAAAAGACACAGTTAGCGGCCCGGGGTGGTATCATATATCTGGAAAGAACTTGGAGGGTGATCCTCTGATGTGCATATGTGACAAGCTCTATGGGAGTGAACATTGTGTTTTTGATCACCTCCCTAACTAAGACCCTTACTCCTGGTCATTTCAAATGTCTTCAGTTTCACAGTTATTGAGGCCACTGTGCTCCTGGGGACACTCAAAACTTTAGAAATGGTTTAATACCCTTGCCTTACCACAATTGTATCTAAAGAGAGTTCCTTGGACTTCATGGCTTGGTTATGTCATGACATGCAGTGTGAATTGTGCCTTTATAAACAATGTCCAATCAGTTCAATTTGCCAAAGTTGGACTCCACTTAAGTTCTAGACACATCTCAAGGAAAATTAAAGTAGGCAACAAGCACCTGACCACAGTTTGGAGTGACACAGAAAAGGGTCTCAGTACTTATTTGAATGAGAGGTTTCGGTTTTTGATACATTTCAAAATCCTTCCAAGAACATGTTTTCACTTTGTCACTATGGATTTTGGGTGCAGATTGATTTATTTACTTAAAATGAGATCTACAACGCAGTGAGGTGTGCTGAAAAGTGCAGAGATCTGAATACTATCTGAATCCACTGTGTATCAGTAGTGGTTGGTGCCTGAAAAGGGAATTCCACACGGGAACTAAACTAAAAAAAGAGCCATGGGAGACTGGCATGGTGCCAGCTGCATTTCCCAATGCCATTAGATGGCATGCAGTCCCAGTAGAGAAATACTCGGCATTATGTGTAGGAAGGCAGGAAGCACAGAAGCTGTTACATATGACTGACTGATAGAGGAAATAATTTCATCATCATCATCATCATCATCATCATCATCATTATTATTATTATCAAATCATCTTTTACGCCCACTATTGTTCCCTCAATAGCCTTAAGCCCCCAGCACTCACCATACCTGGAATAGAATTTATTGTCACATGCACAGAATACAGTAACATTTATACTGCAATCACACGTCACATTCACACACATACCCACTCAGTCGTATAACGCCTGTTTAGTTTAGAGTTGCCAGTTAATCTAACACACACACACACACACACCCACACAAGCGTTTTTAGGATGCCTGAGAAATGACTCTCACTAAGAGCTCTGGTTGGCCTTTCTCTGAAGTTATGCTTTGTGCCAAAGGGCTGAGAGGTGATTTCATATACAAAGAAGGGGCAGGAGGTGAGTGGGTAGAAAAGTGGCACCCCACATGATAGTCTTTGTGAATGCCTCTATAGTCGGGCCTGGTGAGACTGCATGTCTTACTTTCTTTAAATTATTCTGCACTTTCTGTACTCCTGTTGTTGATCCCTATGTTAGATTTTTTGTATTCTAAATAAGAAAACCATATTTTGATACATTCATGAGATTTTTTTGTCCATCTTATCGAAGGGAAAAAAATCATCTTGTAGAAACCATTAACCTGAAGCAAAGCAATATTGTAGAAATGCACTAGGGCCAACATATTGGATGCTTGCTTTTTATACCAATCTTTCAGTTAGCTTCCTGTGTTTAGAAGGATGGCTCTAGATAGATAGATAGATAGATAGATAGATAGATAGATAGATAGATAGATAGATAGATAGATAGATAGATAGATAGATAGATAGATAGATAGATAGATAGATAGATAGATAGATAGATAGATAGATAGATAGATAGATAGATAGATAGATAGATAGATAGATACTTTATTTATCACAAGGGGAAATTCACAATATTTATCTCTGATAATAGCATACTTACTGATTTGTAGGCTCTCCTGCAACTGGCACTGAAGCTGTTCATTTGAATGAAAAGGAATGCCAGTTCATTCTGTTGATGATTCATCTCCAGACTGTTGCAACTTGTTAGTGCCGTCACAATACTCTGTATTTAATATCTAGACTGGGGCTACTCAAACTCCCGCCATGGATATCCACAGACAGTGCAGGTTGTCATTCTAACCAGTTTCAAAATAAGAAGTCAGGCCTAGTAGAAAATGACATTTGGCATTTTAACTCATTAGTGGTTTAATTCTTCCAAGACAAATCTTTATGACATTGTAGATTTTTCCTTTCCCGAGAACCCCATCCATATGTTTTGTGGTCCAGAACAGATTTGTCCCTATTGGTCCTTCCCTTCTCTCTCATTTATTTTAAAACATTGTACTAACGTTTGGAACTGAGACTTCATGATGCGTATTCATAGGTTTCAAAGGAAGCACGTCAGCCAGTGAGCTGGTGGTTCCTTTGTCATTTGTACCTCATTATTAACTAATGACTGGTTAAGAAAACAAGCAACAATTAAAATCTAAATGCAGCAGTGTAAAACTAAAATAGGCAATTAAGGGGTCTGAATTGTAACACACAAGTTAACTAAATCTAAGCCAAAAAAGCACATTTCTTTAGTAGTAAATAAATGGGTGATAATTAAAAATTTCATTAATGCAAAAACCTGCACCCACTGTGGACCTCCAGGACCAGAGCTGAGTATCCCTGATATTGACTAACAAATAACCAATGAATGTACATTATACTGACTGATGCCTTAATCCAAGGTGACTTGCAGCATCTAAGATACAATTAGTTATATTTATTTTGTTTTTCCAATTGAAGCACAGGCAGGTCAAGTGGCCTGCTTATGATATCTCACTGCCAGTTGGATTTGAATCCAAAGTCTTAACTGCTGAATGACTACCGACCAGTTGCACTCACGCCAATCATAATGAAGTGCTTTGAAAGGTTAGTCATGTCACACATAAAGACTAATCTCCCTGCCTCCCTTGACCCTCTTCAGTTTGCACACCGCTCAAACAGGTCAACTGAGGATGCCATATGCTCTGCCCTTCACCTCTCCCTGACACATCTGGATAAAAAAGACACATATGTCAGGATGCTATTCATAGACTTTAGCTCCGCCTTCAATACAATCATGCCTCAAAAGCTGGTTGTAAAACTGAGCAGGTTGGGCCTGAACACCACCCTCTGCAATTGGATCCTGGACTTCTTGACAGAGAGGCCCCAGTCAGTTTGGATGGGCTGCAACACTTCCAGCATCATCACACTGAGCACTGGAGCACCGCAGGGCTGCGTGCTTAGTCCACTGCTCTTCACCCTGCTGACTCATGACTGCACAGCCACGCACAACACCAACCACATCATCAAGTCTGTGAATGATACAACGGTGCTGGGACTGATAAGAAGGGATGATGAAACAGCATACAGAGATGAGGTGGAATGGCTGTCTGCATGGTGTGAAGACAACAATCTATCTCTCAATGTCAACAAGACAAAAGAGATATTCGTGGACTTCAGAAAATCACGTCCTGCCCACATCCCACTCAGCATCAACGGTTTAGATGTGGAGACTGTTAGGAGTACCAAGTTCCTCGGTGTGCACATAACTGAGGAACTTACGTGGACACATAACACCTCATCACTAATCAAGAAAGCCCAGCAGAGACTACACTTCCTGAGGTGGCTGAAGCAAGCAAGTCTTCCCCCTTCCATCCTCACCATATTCTACAGAGGCACCATTGAGAGTGTTCTGACCAGCTGCATCACTGTCTGGTATGGAAAATGAAGCATATCCGACCGCAAAGCGCCTGCAAAGGATAGTGAAGACAGCAGAAAACATTATTGGGGTGCCTCTCCCTTCACTACAGGACATATTTTACAAACGCAGTGTCCGCAAGGCCTTCAGCATTGTGTAGGACCCCTTACACCCTTCAAATGGACTTTTCACACTTCTGCCATCCAAGAGAAGATACTGCAGCATCAAAGCCAGATCTGCCAGGCTGCAGGAGAGTTTTTACCCCCAAGCTGTTAGACTCCTTAACACCAGGCTGCCCCCTTGGACCTTCCACACGGCCTCAACCACCTCTAAAAACAGAACTTTTATACATGTGAGCCACTGTCCTGCAAAGACGAGTGTACGTGTAGAAAAGAACTGAAAATCTCATACTGACCTTTAAGTATTTTGACACTCTTGTTATCCTTCTGCTGTGAAACATTCTGACCTGTCGTTGTTTACACACGTCTTAAACAACTATTATCATACACTGATAATTTCTGTATTATCTATATCTATTATTTATTATTTATTTATTATATTACATATCTTACACATCAATATTGCTGCTACTTCTTTGTCTTGTCTTTGCACAAGGTCTTGTCTTGCTTGTGTTTTAATTTTAAATTTTAATTTTAATTCTATTTTTAATTTATTATTTGCACGTCATGTTGTTACACTGTTGACCCTAAGCTTCTCTATTTCGTCTATCTGTATACTTGTATATGGCTGAGATGACAATAAAGTTCACTTTGACTTTGACTTACTACACCACACTATACTGCCTGTTATTCAATTGTTATTTAAACAGTCTGATTCTGAATGTCAGTGGCCTTATTTGCTGCCCAAAAACAGATGTGGTAGCTTTTGGGAACTGGAGAGAGCATGACTGATGGTGAGATTTTCAAAATAAAGAAGGTGCAGATTAAATATATAGAAATGTGTCTATTGTATCCTTCATCTACATGTCCATTTTCAAACCTGCTTAATCCAGTTATCTGATGTTGTTCCTAGAAGCACCAGGATCCCACTCTGGAAGGGTCCACCAGTCCATTACTAGACACTTTTACACAGAAGCAGTCACATCAAGTCAGTTTAGGGTTGCCAGTTAAACTAATGCGCATATTTTTGGGATGTGGGAGAAAGTCTTATATGGGTACAGGGAGAATGATCAAACTCCAGTCAGGCAGCGTCCAACTGCTACATCACCTTCTTTTAAAATCAAGTTTTAGTTCCAATTATTTTACATAGCACACGGGCCCAGAGCCTTAATATATTTATAAACATATCAATCCGTCCATTCAGTCATTCTTGTATTCCACTTGAATCATTTCAAGATGACAAACCCCCATCTTGATAACAATAGACCCAACATGGGAGGAATCCTCTGACTGTAAGCCATTTCAGTGCAGGAGCTCTCACTGCTGGACCTGTGAGCCAGATACGTCATTATATAACTTGGCAAACATTGAAATCTGTCTAAGCTTTGGGATGAAGAATGTTAACACAACGGATCATATTGTTACAGAATGCAGTGCAATTCTTACTTGCATGTGCTAATCAACATGCAACACATCAACACACTCGGAAAACCTTGAAACATCTGTCTTTCTTCTTTGAAAAAAATGACCTTGCATTGACTACCATCTTAGATGGTAGCAATATTTTCATTCATAGCCTTCATTTACATAATCTTCGGTAGTTCAAGGCAGTTGGGTATACTCCCTGAAGGCTGGTTGGCTAGACTGACATGCCTGGCAACTCACCCCAACTAGAGTGCTGCTCGCCATGACATTATCAAGAACAAATCTATCAATTGTATATCAATGCCAATTTTAATATTTTAATTTCAATATCACATTTAGTCATGGGGTGCACCCTGCATGTGCATGAGAATTAACAGCCAATAAATGCTCATCCAGATGTACAATGCATAGAATGCAGCATTGAGAAGTAAGGAATATGGGCATTTTGGACTTCAATAACAGAAGACAAGCTAGTCTGTCTGATGTCTTGTGTTTTACATTCCACTACAGAATGGAAAAAAGAAAAAAGGAAAGAGACTGCAGCGGAACTCGCCATCGCTGTTAACTCTTGACACAGCACAAGCTGTGTCAGGCAGCACGCTACTGGCTGTCAAATAAAAGGGCAAGCACAACTGTGCTGGAAAGTTGGCAGTTGCTAAATTTGACAGGCCCAGTGATTATCAGGTGTTTGGATTGACAAGGTCTAATGATGAAATTGGCAGCTGCATCAGCAAGTCTGGCATACCCTATGACCAGAGGTCTCATAATGTGACACCAGCTTTAGACAGTTTGTAGCGGCCGACCCCTTACCCAGCCGGCAGCCACACTACCAAGACCTTTGGCCTGGATAAATTACTGCGATGAATCTTATATCAAGCCGTACCTCTAACAAATGAAATTTTCCCCTCAATCGACGGTTTACACAAGCACGCAAAAACAGGTATGTCAAATAAGTGAATATATTAAATGGAAAACAAAACACTACTGCACATTCCCAATGTAGAAAAAATATATATGTATATCCCTCCACCAAAGCAGCAACATGACAACACCATATATATATATATATACAATAACAAACCCTCCCTTGCCCCTGTAACATGTAACAAACAACACGAATAACAACAATGAATGAATGAATACGGAATGAATGATCGTGAACTTGAGTCCGAGTATACAACTGTCCTGAAGGCGGTTGACTGGTCAACAGATATGTGATGTGTTTGTGTTTCCCGGAACAAATGGAACAACCTCACCTTGAATCCTCAGCATGTGGTGGACGATGTAGTCCGACCCCGGGGTCTCTGGCGATGAGGGAATTGAAGTAAGTTCGGCGGAATGAAAACAAACTGGATACAAAGCGCGATGTGGAAAACAGCAGGTAAACTTGATTTGTAGTTGTAAAGTGAAATCTCCGGTCTTTCTCTTCTCCCCCCTCTCTCTGTTCCCGCCTGATTGTTTAAATAATTGAGAGCCGGATGTAACTGATTGTGACTGAAAACAGGTGCTTTCCATCTTGGGGCTGCGGATCTCTTCCCATCATCTGTCCCCCCTGTATTTACAGGGACGACATTCACTGATGCACACATAAACAGCAAACGGGACTATGGAAACAAAATGCACTCAGCACAAACATTGACAACACTATTACTACAATGTAGCCCTGCTACAAGTTAAAGGATAAGTGACAGAATTATTGGCTTCAGATTTGTTTCCAACATCGAGTATGGGCTTCCAATTCTTGCAATGCTAACTCATTGCTAAAAACCTGTTTGTATGATGAATCCTAATATTGAAAACACATAATTGCCATTAATTTAAATGTAAAAAAATCCTGGTCCTAAAAAAATGACATCCATTTCTGCTAAAATAAGAAGAAAACACATGAAAATGGACTGTTTTAATTTAATAATTACTTTAGTCATCAACACAAGCCCTAATAAGACTTTTTCTATTCATTAAATACTGTTTATTCTATTTATTACTACCTGCACTATTTATACTTTCCGTTACATTTTTTATTATTATTTTATTATTTCACAATATTGTTATTGTATTGTAGTTTTATTTATTGCTGTTTATTTTTAGTTTATTATTGCTTTATTTTTATCTTGCTTTTTGTCATCAAGTACTAAAGCTGCAAATGTAATTTTGCCATACTGGTGCAAGATAATAAATATATTCTATTCTATTTTATTTAACATGGCTATTTACCTGCAGTTTTTCACTTTCAAAGGAATGTCTTTTTCATCTTTCTTGAGGTTTTTTTTGGTGCCATGCGCTGTGAGCAAAGCTACAGATGATGGTGAAAAAGGGTGGTGGACCTCAAAACACAACAAAAACCAGACCAGGACCTTCACTGGTGTGCCTCAAAAACAGGCCTCACCCCAGGCAGTCAGACCTCAAATGTGGCTTGAAAAATGGATGTATTTCGTAAGTTTTTAAGCTTTTCCTTTATACCCCATGAGCTCCATTTCCAATGAGGGCAATATAATATATTTTTTTAATTTAGATATATAGAGATAGATAGAGATAGATAGATACTTTATTAATCCCAAGGGGAAATTCACATACTCCAGCAGCAGCATACCAATAAAAAACAATATTAAATTAAAGAGTGATAACAATACAGGTATACAGACAGACAATAACTTTGAATAATGTTAACGTTTACCCCCCCAGCCCGGGTGGAATTGAAGAGTCGCATAGTTTGGGGGAGGAATGATCTCCTCAGTCTGTCAGTGGAGCAGGACATTGACAGCAGTCTGTCACTGAAGCTGCTCCTCTGTCTGGAGATGATACTGTTCAGTGGATGCAGTGGATTCTCCATTATTGACAGGAGCCTGCTGAGTGCCGTCGCTCTGCCACAGATGTCAAACTGTCTAGCTCCGTGCCTACTATAGAGCCATCCTCACCAATTTGTCCAGTCATGAGGCTTCTCTCTTCTTTATGCTGCCTCCCCAGCACACCACCGCGTAGAAGAGGGCACTCGCCACAACCGTCTGATAGAACATCTGCAGCATCTTATTGCAGATGTTGAAGGATGCCAGCCTTTTAAGAAAGTATAGTTGGCTCTGTCCTTTCTTACACAGAGCATCAGTATTGGCAGTCCAGTCTAATTTATCATCCAGCTGCACTCCCAGGTATTTATAGGTCTGCACCATCTGCACACAGTCACCTCTGATGATCACGGGGTCCATGAGGGGCCTGAGCCTCCTAAAATCCACCACCAGCTCCTTGGTTTTGCTGGTGTTCAGGAGTAGGTGGTTTTATAGAAAGCACTTAAGTTTATAGCACAATTTCACCACAATAGAACATACTGTAGGTGTTAGGAATCCAATAGCTTCTTGTTTATTTCCTTTGGCATACTTTCTTATAAAAGTTGGTTAATTTTTGCATTTGATTTATTTTCATATTATTTTACAGTCATCACATCACTGTTTTGTGTGTTGGCTTTCCCGTGAGTTCTGCCTTTTTGCAGGATTGCTAGCATGAGTGCGATCATTTTGTGTGCGTGGTTACTATGACACTGTGTGGTTGCTAGGCACATGATGCAGGTGCCATGTGACCAGTGACATCAAAGCAGCTAAGATATATAAGACAGCCGCTCTCATTGACTAAGTGTCCAAACTTAAAAATCATAAAGGAAAGACTTGGCTTACAGTTTTAACATCTGATTTTTGCTGTGGTTTTGGTGATTTTCCTTAACATTTACTTGTGTACCAGTCCAGGCTACACCTGATTATTTACTTGTCTGATCCTTGTTTGCAACTTTCATATTAAATCAAATCTGAACATAACAGAAGTAACAAGAAGTGGTAATCGGGCATCCGCCTATTTTGTCATTTTTGTTGGGGTCATGGCAAAAGGGAAAGGCAGAAGGGAGAGTGACAGCCATGGAATGAGCAAAAGGCTGACTGGCTACATGGTGAGCTACTAAAGTATATAAATGTTAAGATGTATCACCTCCCATCAAACCTTCTTGCAAGCTTCTCATTTCTTCGTATCTTTTAGTTATGTTTAATTACATGATGTTTATTTAAAGGGCCTAGAGGAGAGAATTAGGAAAACATGTGACACGGTGCTCTGTGCACGGTGCTTTGTGACACGGTGCTCAAAATCTGATTTTGTCCCGGTAATGAAAAGAAATTAGTTACTAAATAATGACATGAAAGGAAAAACATGAAAAAAGAAGAGCTGAAGCTGTAACTAAAAGTAGAATTGGAAAAAACAGCAGTTGACAGGAAATGGATGCTCAGAACCTATCATTAGCTAGAATACCAGAGTGTGTATGTGTGCGTGTGCGTGTGTGTGTGACACATTGAGAGGCTGATACTGTAATTACATAAAGTTTTACTATTAAGTACTGAGTGTTATGACATACCTTCACACTTAGCTACCATGCTGGAACTCAGCTTATATAAACTGTAATTAGAACTTTTTCCCATTCTTTTCATGACACTTTTAATAATCCGTTGTTTCCATAAATCTTGTAGGTTTCATTCCACTGCACCTTATATTTGTTATTGCCAAGTTTTTTTTTTATGAAACATAATCTTACACGAATATTCCCAATGAGACCTTTCTCATCATTTAAAGTGGCTGAGGATTAAAGTATAAATGCTGTCAATCGTTATTACATGCAACTCCAACAAGGCAGTAGCCACAGACCATACAGGTGATTTGATACGTCTTCTACTGACTTATAGCTGGGCAGCATGTGGCACCATAGCCTCAATCTAACCTTAGCTGGGCAGCATGTGGCACTATAGCCTCACTCTAACCCTTGCTTGGCACCATGTGGCACCATAGCCTCAATGTAACCTTAGCTGGGCAGCATGTGGCACTATAGCCTCACTCTAACCCTTGCTTGGCACCATGTGGCACTATAGCCTCACTCTAACCTTAGCTGGGCAGCATGTGGCACCATAGCCTCAATCTAACCTTAGCTGGGCAGCATGTGGCACCATAGCCTCAATCTAACCTTAGGTCTGGAGTTGGTCATTCAGCCTGGAATTAAACCTGATGTAACTGTACCTAAACTACGGACATGCACCAATCTTTTTAAGGGATACGGGACAGGGGCAGGATTTGCGGATTTGCAGATAGAAGCTGACACAATACAACATGTTTGCGGTTGCTTGTGGGTAGTTAAGCATGCAAAGCGCCATGCTCTGCTGTTAGTCTAGTTGAAGCCAAGTTCAAATGAACATAGACACCCTGCTGAGGGATTGTACCATTGTTGAACAATATGTTGTAGTGAGATTTCTTGGGGCAGAGGGAGTGAAACATGAAAAATTCACCAAAGGGTTTTCACTCAGTACTGAAGTAGAACAGCATGAATGAATGAAAAGTTTATGAATGGGTAGAAAGGTATAAAGCGGAAAGAACAAGAGTAATCAAAGAAGTTTGATTTGGTCACCATCAACATGGTGCACATAAGTCCATATCAACATGGCGAATGCCTTTATTGGAGATTCCAACGGATGACATGGTCCACTGTTGATGCATATTTGGATATCACCGATGTCTTGGGGTATCATAAAGTTTGCACAAGATGAGTACCCCAACAGCTTACTGATCTGCACAAACCAACATCCTTCCATGAATTTCAGCAGGTTTCACTCCCTCTGCCCAACAGAATCTGACTACAGCGTGTTGTTCAACAATGGTGCAATCCAGCAGAATAGCGGCCATGTGCATTTGACTCTGGTTTCAATTAGACTAACAGCAGAGCGCTGCACTGTGTATGTTTGAACTACCCATAATCCAATGTGAATCAGATTGTCAATCAATAACTCTTTTTATTCTTTCAAAATAGCCAGTAATTTATATGTAGAAGGTTAGAAGGATGCATTTTTTTGCCTATAGGAAAGTTGTTTGTTTGAATGGTTTTTATAGAAATATGCAAGGTCGGTTGATCCATTTATTGTCTTGACAGTTAAACAAACGGGAAAAGAATACACAGCATTCCTGTAATGAGACAACAAAAGGTTCTAGTTTTCCACATTTTTCAGAAGGGTAGAAACACTATAAAAGGATTAAAGGAGAATATATAACCCTGCCTTTCACTCCCGAGGTTCTGTAGCACCTCAGCTGTCTGGCAGTGAGGGTCATTTTATTTTTAAAGTCGTAATTTTGTGGAAATATGTCACATGCTTTCACCAGACATTATTTTGTTAAATTTGTGAAGAATTCACCTTGGTGGCACAGCAAAAGTTGCTTACGGCATTTTTGAAAACGTCAGCCATCTTTATTTCAGTAGCAGAGTTGGCGATCATAAGAACGTATGAAATTTGACAAACGAGTGGAGACCATTCAGTCCATCAAGCCCGTTTGTTTAGGTAAAGGCTAAGCTGTCCCAATATCTCATTCAGATTTTTCTTAATGATTGTCAAGGTTTCTGCTTCAACTCCATGTCTCGGTAGTTTGCTCTCATGTCCCACAACAATTTGTGTAAAAATGTGCTTCCTGACTACACTCTTAAATGCCCTTTCCCTTAATTTCCACTGATGTCCTCATGTGCATGATTCCCCCTCAAGCTGAAAGATTGTTGCTGGATGAGCTTTGTTTTTCATATAGTGTTGCGAAACATGAAACTCACTAGATTTTGAGGTTTTAGGGTGGAATGCAAGGAATGTTGTTCTCTAAAGTTTAATCCACTGCTTCCCTGCAATGCCACCAAGTCTCGAATGGCTACTTATACAATACAATTTATTTTTGTATAGCCCAAAATCACACAAGAAGTGCCGCAATGGGCTTTAACAGGCCCTGCCTCTTGACAGCCCCCCAGCCTTGACTCTCTAAGAAGAGAAGGAAGAACTCCCAAAAAAACCCTTGTAGGGGAAAAATGGAAGAAACCTTGGGAAAGGCAGTTCAAAAAGAGACCCCTCTCCAGGTAGCTTGGGCTTGCAGTGGGTGTCAAAAAAAAGGGGGTCAATACAATACAATACACAGAACAGAACACAAGTAGTCCTCAATACAGTATAAAAATAAAAATATTACAAGTACGGAGCACAATTTAACAGTAGATGATATCACATAATATGATTTGGATTTGTTTAGAGTCCTGGAGACCTCAGTCATCAAGCTGCCTCCCCCTATTGGCCATTTCGCAGCTGAGTCAGCGCTGGGCCAGCCAATCCGATGAAAGGACCCCTCTACCCCACAATTCCTGTGATCCTGCTTCAGAGATGACTTTACTTTAGGCAGGCAAAACAACTTGGCAGGTGGGCCGTAGCACCAAGTGCCACATTTGAGTACCGAGAAGAGAAACCGAATAGGTGAGGGTTACTATCAAATTATAACTATCATGTTACTTATGTTTTAGTGCTAATGACTAAACAACAGAGATGCAGTCTGTACAGTTAATCAGCAGCTCTAGTCAGGATATGCTAAACTGAAGTAGTGAGTCTTCAGCCGGGATTTGAAAGCTAAGACCGAAGGGGCATCTCTTGTAGTAGCAGGCAGACCATTCCACAGTTTAGGGGCCCTGTAAGTAAAAGCTCGACCTCCCACTGTTATTTTATTAATCCTTGGAATCATAAGCAGAGTGGCATCTTGAGATCTTAATGTGCGCTCTGGTTTGTAAGCTATGATAAGTTCAGACAAGTAAACCAGACCTTGGCCATTTAATGCTTTATAAGTTAAAAGGAGGATTTTGAAATCTGCCCTAAACTTAACTGGGAGCCAGTGTAAGGATTTAAGAACTGGAGTTATGTGTTCGTATTTTCTTGTTGTTGTAATAATTCTTGCAGCTGCATTTTGGATTAACTGGAGGCTGTATAAAGAACAGTTTGAACATCCAGTGAACACCGCATTGCAGTAGTCAATCCTACTAGAAATAAATGCATGAATTAATTTCTCAGAATCCTGTTTATTTAGAAAGTGCCTTAATTTCCCAACATTTTTAAGATGGAAGAGACATGATTTGGACAACTTTGTAATATGCGCTTTAAATGACATACTATAGTCCTAGATTGCGGGCTGATTCAGTAAAATTAATGGCGATTCCAGCTGAGTTAAATGATGACAAAATATGGTTGCGCTCAGCGTCATTCCCTCCAACAATTAACATTTCTGTTGTATCTGTGTTTAAAGACAAGTAGTGCTCATCCATCCACTCCTTTAATTCACTAACACAACTAATTAAAGACAACATCAGAGAAACTTCATTTGATCTAAATGAAAGGTATAACTGGGTGTCATCTGCATACAAGTGAAAATTAACATTATGTTTCCTAATGAGAGATCCCAGTGGAAGCATGTAAAGTGAAAACAGTAAAAGTCCCAGTACTGAGCCCTGCGGGACACCATATCTCACTTCTGTGTATAATGATGGAGTACTGTCAGCACATTTCTGTACATATTGGAATCGATTTGATAAATAAGAACTAAACCAAGCGAGCACAGTGCCTGTAAGCCCAACATCATTTTCTAGCCTGTGCAGTAAAATAGAATGGTCAATGGTGTCAAATGCTGCACTTAAGTCTAACAACATAATTACAGTTACAGTAATTACAGTGCTTCCATGCCATAGGTGGCTCCATGTGCTCTCATTGGCCTCATGTAATGCCTACCTACATATTCACACCACTTATTTGGGCTCAAAGCTAACATTATCTGTGCTGACTTTCCCCAACTTCATAAGTCGATCCAAGGCCCCGGCGACCACCCACCCAGATTAATGGATTTTAACAGTAGTTCAGGTCATTTACTGCTGTCTAGCCATGACCCACTTTACACACTCTGCCCCAGAACCAATGGTGCCATGCTTTTTCACTTGGAGAAGAAGGTTGTAGATGGCAAAAAAATGATTGTGTTTCACTTCTGGTGAAAGCTTCGTAGCTTTTATTTTGCAAAGTGAAATTCTTTCTTGCAAATTGTTTCCCTCATCACTGCTTGGGACTAAATCCATCCATCCATCCATTTTCCAACCCGCTGAATCCAAACTCAGAGTCACGGGGGGGTCTGCTGGAGCCAATCCCAGCCAACACAGGGCACAAGGCAGGAACCAATCCCGGGCAGGGTGCCAACCCACCGCAGGACAGACTAAATCCACATCAAAGTAATACAATAGTTAATACTTCTACCTCATGGATGTCACAGTCCATGTGGAGTTTACTGTACTCCATGCATGCACGTTTTTTTTTTTTTTTCAGGAATTCCACGTTTTCTCCTCACATCTCAAAAATGTGCCTGATAAGTTGATTGACAGTCCCAAACTGCTGAAGTATGTGGGCATGTGAATGAGTGGGTCACGAAATAGACTGGCACCCCATCCAGCCTTGTGCCAAGATAGGCTGTGGCCCAGGTCACACTGAACTTGATTAACGAGGACCGATAATCTTATGTTGTGTTAAATCCGCATCTAACCTCCAAAATATTAAAGCACATAACATAAATAAATATTGTACATTGTGTGCAGTCATATACAGTTAATATTCTATATCATTGCACTTTGCTTAAATGACACTATCAGCTATTCTCATTTCTTGATCTAAAAATGCAATAGAGACTTTACCCTTCAATAATGTCTGGGTTTAATCTCCATAATACATGATTTATGAATGGGATTATAGTTGTATTTTGATGAATGAAATAAAATAATATATATGTAATACTATAATCCCAACCCTATGACCGTGTCAAGTGTTCTACAGGAAAAAAGCAATTTTGTTTTTGCTTGAGAAGCAGTAGCTCGAGAATGAAAAATTGAGCCCCTTTTAGGTAGTGAAACTTTGCATACAACAGATGATTTATAATTGATACCTAAACAATCAGTGGCATATGATTGCAGGATTTAATTGGTACAAAGCTGTTTTTCCTCCCACGTTCCTAAAGATGTGCACGTTAGCTCAGTCAGGGCTTCCAAACTGGTTCTGTAGGAGTGTGGAGAGAGTGTAGAGTGAGCGCTAAAATGGACTGGCACCCCAATTTAGAGCTTTTTCCTGACTTACACACAGAGCTGCTGGGATAGGCAGCTGAGACTCTTAATTGAATAATTTGTCAAATTTGAGACTGTTATGTGATATTGCTTTATGTTATCCAATATTATTAACTGTCTCAACTAAGTTAATCTACTGTATGTGTCCACAATCAAGTCCTGGCGGCTTGTGGCAGGAATCAACCCCGGTGATGGGCACACAGCCACACTCGATGGCACAGGGTCACTAGTTCATCTAATGCATATGTTATGTTATTCTGCTTGTCATCAGCTTTGCACCAAGTCCTTAATTTTTCCTTCTTTCACAGTCGTAAATGCTGTGCTGCCTGGTACGTGATATTTACAAAGCTACAGTACATTGGTCAATTCAGTTTGTTTTTATATAGCACTCTTTTAGGTCAGCTGTAAAACAAATATAACAATAATTGAACCATACATCATCTACATACAATAGCAATAGTGAGTGCGGCCATATTAATTGAACTGATTGTCAGTTTGTTATTATTATTTTTCTGTTTACAGCACTACATACCCTGCACAGTCACAGGGTGGTGTTATGTCCTTCTCATTAGGTGTCTCTATACAGTGCCTTCTGAAAGTATGCAGATCCCTTCGCTTTTTCATATCTTATTTTTTGCAGCCTTATGTTAAAATCATTTAAACTCATTTTCCCCACATCAAGCAACACTCAATATCCCAGAATGACAACCTGAAAACAGAACTTTAGAAATTTTAGCAAATTTATTAAAAATAAAAATCTGAACTATCACATTGACAAACGTATTCTCACACTTTGCTCGGTACTTAGTTGAAGCTCCTTTGGCAGCCTGGAGTCCTCTTGGGTATGATGTGACAAGTTTCACACACCTAGATTTGATGATTTTCTTCCACTCTTCTCTGCAGATCTCCTCAAGCTCTGTCACGGTGGATGAGGACCAGCAATGGACAGCTATTCTCAGGTTTCTCCAGAGGTGTTTCATTAAATGCAAGTCTGGGCTTTGGCTGGGATACTCAAGAACATTCACATTGTTGTCCCTAAGTCACTCCTTTGTGCTTAGAGTCACTGTCCTGTTGCCCAGTCTGAGGAGGTTTTCATTAAGGCTATCTCTATACCTCTTTCTCTCGACCCTGTCTAGTATCCCAGTCCTTGCCAATGAAAAACGAACCCACAACATAATTTTTAAACCACCATGTTTCTCCATTGGAATGATATTGATGATGAACCTTGTTTTCTTTCAGCTGAGATGCTTACAATTGAGGTTGAACAGTTCAATCTTTGTTTCATCAGACCAGAGAATCTTGCTTCTCATAGTCTGAGAGTCCTTTAGGTGACTTCTTTCAAACTTTCAAACTTCAGGCCACTCTTTTATAAAGTCCAGATTAGTGGAGTGTTACAGTGCTGGTTGTTCTTCTGGAAGCTTCTTCTATCTTCAGGTTCTCTGGAGCTCAGACAAGGTGACCATCGGATCCTTGTTCACTTCTTATCATGGCCCTTCTCCCACAGTTTGGTTAACTCTAGGAAGACTCTTGGTTGTTCCAGTCTTTTTGCATTTAGTAATTATGGAGACCATTGTGCTCTTGGGAACCTCCAATGCTGCAGATTTTTTTTTTTTGCTTTCACCAAATCTTTTTTTCAATACAATCCAGTTCCTAAGCCCTGCAGATAGTTCCTTTGACGTCACGGGTTGGTTTTTGCTCAACTGTGGGAACATCTTTATACAGGTGTGTGCCTTTACTAATCATGTGTAATCAACTAAACTGACCAAAGGTGGGCTCAAAACAAGATGTATAGGAGAATGGGATGCACATGGGCCATAATTCAAGTGTCATAGCAAAGGGTCTTGATACCCATGTCAATGTAATAGTTCAATTTTTAATTTTTGTTTTGTCATTCTGGGTTAGTTGAAGTTATTTGATTAGGGAAAAAATAATTTAAATGATCTTAGCATAAGGCTGCAGCACAACCAAATGTATCAAAAGTGAAGGGGTCTTAATACTTCCTGAAGGTGCTGATCCTGGGTTTTGACTGTGTTGGCCTCCATTTTTATCCTTCCAGTCTTCTTTCTGAGTATGTCTTCTCTTCTCTGTCTCAAGGTTGCCATGTTCTTGCATATTCCTAGCAATATGGATGAGGAGTTTAGATACGACAAGCAATCACACAAAGAGGTTAAAATTGTAGTAAATTAAAATACACAATACATATACAGAGTATTAAGGACTAGAAAGGATGCCTCCTCTCAATGTGCAGCATTTGTGCGCAATTTTAACATTGTACTTGATGTGAAAAATACAACTTTTAAACTGTATTGATCAAGCAAAAAGAAAAGATTAAATATCACAGAGGATTATAAAAAGGACTGTTTTGTGGGCTTGTGTTTGTTTTCACTTAGCCCAGGCTGTAACTGTCAGGCTAATGCATTTCAGAAGCTGTGATAAGAGGCCACATGGCTTAAAGGAGGACTTTGTCACTGGCCTGAACAGAGTGGGATGTATCTCCGCTCTGATTAGTATTTCCAACACGGGAATTGTTTGTTGTCATTTTGCTCTAATTTTCATTCTTTACCCATCTGCCAATGCAGCTGCGTTGCCATGGAGTAAAGTGGCAGTGTTTGTAACTGGTGGAGTGATGACCTATTTTATTCTCTCTCTCTCTCTCTCTCTCTCTCTCTCTCTCTCTCTCTCTCTCTCTCTCTCTCTCTCATTTTCTTTCATCCATTTTTGGAATCTTTATGCTCTTTTCTCCATAACCTCTTTATTTATTTGTCCCTGCTCTCTGATCCCTTCATTTTTTTGCCCTTTTCAAATTTATATACTCTCAGTTACAATTCCTTCTTTTCAGTTCAGAAATGATTTTTTGACAAAAAAAGAATAAAAAAACCACAAAGATTCAAAATCCTTAAAATGAAATATTATTAAATAGAAGCAAAAATTACCCACACAGAATTAAACCATTAATTAATGCAGTTCCGCTGAGTAAAGAAAAAAGCCATCTTTGTGCTTTTCAGGCTCTAAAATTCTCTCATACATTTTATTTTTATTTATTATAGCACACTTTCCTTCACCTTTCACACAATTTATGCTTCATTTTATTCCAATACTGGCTCGACTTTAACGTAGCATTCCCCTAACTAAGGCGCAGTGATTAGTGCTGATTTGTGCCGTCCTCATCACTGCCAACGTCTCGTTTGCATGTCCTCTCCATGTCTGCAGTTCTCCTCTCACGTCTCAAAGACCTGCAGGTTAGACTGATTGGTGTTATTCTGAATTTACTCAAGCTGAGTGATGGTGGGTGTGTGAGTGGACTGGCGTTGGTGACGTGCACAGACCACAAAAAGGGGAGAAGGGGCACTAGACTGCGACAGAATTTCATATATTTTAATCTTGGACTCAAATTTGTGCCCACTTTTATTTCTGGAATTTTTAATTTCACAGGAAATTTTGATGTAATTTAAGGGGAATTATTATATTCACAATGTTTATCTGGTCTGGATTAAGCATGTTCTAAAATGACACAACAAAGTTTATTCACGATTGTTGAAATATCAGTCATTGCTCGGGTATAAATGAGGAAAAAATGTCTTTTGTCAATTCAACATGACTCAACACAGCCCATGAAGATGCAAACTGCTATAATCCATCAAAACAATGAAATGGTTATCCAGATTAGTTGAGAAGAAAACACTGTACATACCTGTGGTGTTTGGCAAGATCACACTTTGGCTGCTACAAAACTTTGTGTGTGCTGAAGGTGTCCTCCCATCAGCCCCAGCACATTCCTGCTTCCTGATAGGAATTGTAGTCCCTGTGCCAGAGCTGGTTTTTAGATTGTCCCCCTACCATTAAAACCTTTTTCCTTGTAAGATTTCATGAAAGTCACTTCTGATGTTTTTGCATGATTGGCAAACAAACAAACAGATTACAATTTTATTTATATAATTTATCAGGAAAGACACTACACCTGCTATGTGCATATTTTATTTTCCTAATATAACACATTTATTCACACACATATAACAAGACAAAAACAAGAAATAAAAAACTTTCCATCTAGTTAGAGGAATGCTAGATGGACTTTAAACAGCAGGAGTTCACATCAGAGCACACCAAGTCAAAGAGTTCTTCCCCGTCTATAAAAGTGCATTTTGTCAGTCAAATATTCACAAATCCACTAGACCTGATCATCTGGTCCCACAGATCAGTGTTCGCTTTTGTGCATTAAATGTTCAGCAAGAAAAAATATAATTTGTTTTATGATCCAGAATCCTGAAGTACAATGTAAAATGATTTTAAACACACTCTGTTTATTAAGATGTCTCAGTAACAAAACACTTTGGATCCTGTGTTTTGGCACATTGTAGTGACTTCATATTTGTTAATAATGTTACTAATGACATCTTTCTTAGCAGGATTAGAAGATCAGGGAGTCATTCTTGTCCTCATAGATTTCCGAATTTGGACTGAGCTTAGAAAACTTCATTCAGCAGTTGCTGTTAATACAGGTAACGTGGTAGTGAAACAACTCAATTAACCTCAGACTTTGAGCTTCAATCTAACATTGCTCGGGCTCTATTCTGAAGGCAGGTGTACACAGGAAGAAATACTCTGTAGCCCCGACCCGACTGAGCTTGAATAGTACTATCAAATTTGTAACCCTAAAACGGTCCCTCAATGGCACATTGTCACTAGACGCATGCATTTTTACAACCCTGTTTCACACCCCATTCAAAAAAGGGTGTCTGTCAGCCTTGTTACTCCATATGGGAAACAGGCGATAGCTGGATGTTCCTAATTGTGGTGTAAGTGGCAACATGGCACTCAGGAGCTTGTTTAAGCTTTCAGGCTTGTCGCTGCCTGTGTGGAGTTTGAACATTCTGTCAAAGTCTCTGTGGGTTTACTAACCTTATGGTGCTATCATCTGAGGAGTACCATTTATGGATGTTAAGGGGCACACACTTCCAACACAAGTTGTGTATTTATGATAAAAATTGTCAGTGGTCATGGGGCATCTGTTGGTGAAGAAAGACTCACGGATCTTGACTTTGCTGACGATGCTGTGATCTTCGTGGAGTCAATGGAGACTCTGGTTGGGGCACTTGAGAGACTGAGTGAGGAGTCTGCATATCTGGGCTTGTGAGTATCCTGGATAAAAACCAAGATCCAGGCCTTTAATGACCTCTTGGGCACAGCCATCAGCAGTGTGTCTGTTTGCGGAGAGAGTGTTGACATTTTTGAGAGGTTCACTTACCTTGGCAGTGACATTCATATCTCTGGTGACTCTTCCTATGAAGTCAGTGGATGGATTGGGAGAGCATGGGGGGTCATGAGGTCGCTGGAAAGGGGTGTGTGGCACTCCCGATATCTATGCTAAAGGACGAAGGTCCAAGTCTTTGGAGTCCTGGTGCTTCCTGTTTTGCTATATGGTTGTGAGATATGGACCTTATCCAGTGACCTGAGACAAAGACAGGACTCCTTTGGCACTGTGTCTCTTTGGAGAATCCTTGGGTACCATTGGTTTGATTTTGTGTTGCTCATGGAGTCCCGAATGAGGCACATTACCTGCATTGTCAGAGAGCATCAGTTACGGCACTATGGCCTTGTGGCGTGTTTCCCCGAAGGTGATCCGGCTCAAAAGATCCTCATTGTTGGGGACCCGAGTGGCTGGACCAGGCCAAGGGGTCGCCCATGTAACACCTAGCTGTGGCACATAGAGGGTAATTTCCGGAGGGTGGACTGGACCGCGTGTCTGCCTGGGGGGTTGCCAACCAGGATCCCAGGTTGATTTGTTGTGTAGCGGGTGCAGCAACACACTGTACCAGTGCATGCTCCCCAACTTGACTTGACTTGACTTGGTATGTACAGCTAAGAGATGCCTTTTTTTATGAAGGCGTGGGTGATCTGGACACATAGGGGAACCTGGTCGCTGAACTCTGATGATAATAAGTGGGCACTGTTTATGAAAGGAAAATTTACCATGGAGCAGGCGCTCTTTAACATCCACAGTATAAGCACCTCCTATTGAAGAGGTGCACACTCCAGACACCGAGGGCTATGGACAATGACGGGCAATGTCTATCAACTCTACCTAAAGCTCCAAATGGGCTTCAACCAGCACTGGCTCCAACAACCAAAAAACATACTGTATTTTTTTAAGTGGAAGTGTGACTTTATGAGTATATCCAGTGATGATTCGGTGTTGGTTCCTGACTGTCACCCAATGGTACCAAAATAGGCTCCCAAGCCTCGTGATGCTGTATTGTAATAAGTGGATTTGGAAGGTGAAAACACAACTGAATAAAGTGTATGGACAAGCAAGCTCTTTTCTCAGGCATAATTTCCATTTGCACTTAAAAGTGCATTAAAAAAATGTAACAAAAAACAAGAATAATATGCAGAAAACTTATTATTATTAAATTATTTTATGTGATATTACAAAGAAGACAAGAGAACAGATGTAAACAGGGCAGAAAAAGGTCCTCCCACAAGTCCACCCTTTCTTGTTTGACTCCATAATGGGGCATGTCTCAGTACCGTAGGTACTCATCTCTCTTGTCTCCTTCCTTGTTCCTGTAAGTTTTGAAGGATTTCCCTTTTAATGAGCACCGAGCCCCTTTGACAGGTTGTGTCAGCTTGTCTCCATGTCAATGCTCTGAATCTCATCTCCAGGTCTTTGGATGGAGTGTATTCTTTCAGTCTTCCTACACCTCGCGTCCCTGCTGAGGTCACTTTATTAAAAAAAAAACAACAAAAGAAAATGAAGTACCCTCATTTGAACAGCTCACGTAAGGTTTGGAAAACATGTGTCTGAAAATAGACACATTTGAAAAAAAGGCAATAACGTTCAAAGCAGCGCACTGCGTGACACGTTTCACAGAACTAAGCTCTTGTTCTGAAAGGCTATGTGGTTCACTTGTTATTGATGAGTTCAGAGAGAGCGGCAGCATCGTGACTGAGTGACGCTTGTTTTTAAAGATCCATAAAGGCAATCCATGCTTCGGGTGTTCACTCTACAACAAGGTGTCTCATTATGGTGGGCAGCGTATGCAGAGTGGGAGAGCACTTTAGGGCAGGCTGCTACTGAAATGGCGACAACAGCAACTCTGTACAGACTCAGGATGAACTGGACGTGCACCTCCTCACAGATATAAATGGTTTGTCACTGGGCTCTGATGACATGATTCATCTAAATAAAAATAAATGGAAAGAATGAACCTGAACTGTGTTCAACTGGTGTGCTAAATCAAGAGAGGGGGAAAGCATGCATTAAAAATGAGCATTTGCGTTTTTGTAAAGCTATCCTTTTTGTGAACATACTATACTTCCTTGAGCATGGGAAAGGCGCTATGTAAATAACACATATCATTATTATTATTATTACTTCAACTTATGGTGCCGTAGAGCAGGAGCCCATCCCAGGAGTTTAAAGTCATCAATTAAACTAAACTGTGCACGTCAGGGGTATGAGAGAATCCAAGACATGGGGAGAATATGCCAAACTCCCCACAGAGTGGTTCCTGATGTGAAACTGAAATTAAACCCTTGGATTTATAGTATCAGCACATTTATACAAGATGTCAAGCAGGGTCACTATTTGTCAGAATCCCTTGTTTATGTTTTTCATTGAGTTTAACATTTTCCCCTAAATGTGCCAAGTACCCCCTGGTTATTAGAAGTCCCAATTAGTGATTCATGTTGGCTGAACTCTGAAAACTTACTCAGGTCCTGTTGAGTAGACAATAAGGAGAATTCTATCACTTAGGATATGCCTATCTTAAGTAGGCACAATCTGCAGGCAAAAGCCATGCCACCTCATACTTCTGACCCGCATCACACAGAGTAGCCACTTTTCGTGACACATTACACACTTGAACTCTAGGTGTAACAGACTGCTACTGCTCTTCTCGCTCTCTGACTGCCATTCCCTTTACAGTGTGTGTGCCTCAAGACCTCCTCCCATTGGCCCCTGCACGCTCCTGCTGACTGCTGGGAATTCAAATCTTCGATAGTACTGCCACAAGTTCATCCCAATAATGGACTTGTTTTTTTAAATAAAAATAAACAGTAACACCCTAAGAGCCTAACAAAATGGATGACTCATTTTTTCTGATTTTATGAGCCACAGGAAACAACAAAACAAAAAAAATAAATCAAACAGGAGCTAACCTCACACTGTTCCCAGAATGAGTCCTGTCAGTATTACAGTATCAGCGATCACTGTCACCCTCTTCATCAGCACTAAGGTGAGGCCCAATGTAGACGCCAATTTATTAATGTTCTCTGAACGTCTTTGCCCCTTTTCTCTGATCCTCCTAATTTAAAGGATGTGCTCCCCTTCCTGCGACATGGTGGTGCAGTGGTAGCGCTGCTGCCTCGTAGTTAGGAGACCTGGGTTTCACTTTCCGGGTCCTCCCTGCGTGGAGTTTGCGTGTTCTTCCCTTGTCTGCGTGGGTTTCCTCCCACAGTCCAAAGACATGCAGGTTAGGTGAAATGGCGATCCTGAATTGTCCCTAGTGTGTGCTTGGTGTGTGGGTGTGTGTGTGTCCTGCGGTGGGCTGGCACCCTGCCTAGGATTTGTTCCTGCCTTGCACCCTGTGTTGGCTGGGATTGGCTCCAGCAGACCCCCGTGACCCTGTGTTAGGATATAGCGGGTTGGATAATGACTGACTGACTGGCTCCCCTTCCTTGTTTCACAGGCTACTGCCATTAAAGCATCTACTGTAATTCTGACATGTGAAGTCCATGCAGTCCATTGCCTTCCAGTCCTGCTCTAATATCGTCAGAAAAACTCAGTAATGGGCACTGAGTGATTGTAACACCATGAAATGGTTTTAAAATGTTTTTTAACTGACTCCCCAGCCCCTCATGTGCTGTAATCTTTAAGACTGCAATTACCAAAGATGGCTATTTAAGGCACCTGCTGCCACAACCATTTTGCTATGGCATTGGTTTGCTTTTGTTAACAGTGGACTTTGGCTCACGTTCGTGCTTCTTGTTTGTTTGTAATATGTCTGGCTTGGTAACTATTTAGTGTTTTCAATTTTTAAAGCTTTTGAGTTCCGGCTTCTAGAATTATAGACTTTTGAACTTTCTCACTTAGGACTTAAAACTGGATGTTTTGTTAATACCTTAAGTTGTTTTATTTCTTTCACTTTTTGCTCTGAATTTTGCAGTTGTGGAATTTTGAGTTTTGTATTTTGACTTCTATGTTAACTTAATTATTTTATGTAAATATTGAAGTACAGTGGAACCTCGGTTCACAACCATAATTCATTCCAAAACTCTGGTCGTAAACCGATTTGGTCGTAAATACAATTAATCCGTTCCAGACCATACGAACTGTATGTAAATATATATTTTTTTTAAGTTTTTAAGTACAAATAAAGTTAATTAAACCATAGAATGCACAGCGTAATAGTAAACTAAATGTAAAAACATTGAATAACACTGAGAAAACCTTGAACAACAGAGAAAACTAACACTGCAATAGGTCGCGCTATAGCGCGACCAACCGCTGGCTAAAAACACTTTTTTTAATGAGTTTTAAACACAGGGGAAAAAAATGAACATTTGAAAAAATCCGTAATTTAATAAACCACCAAGAAAAGTAACATTGCAACAATGCACGCTACAAACCGATCGCTGTAAACAGAAGTGAAAACAAAATCAAACCCAGTGCATTCTTTAACTGCCTTCCTACCTTATGCGTCGGGCTCTCTCTCTCGCGCTGCCTGTGTGTGTGCGTCTCTCTCTCTCTCGCGCTACCTGTGTGTGCGTCTCTCTCTCTCTCTCGCGCTGCCTGTGTGTGTGCCTCTCTCTCTCTCTCGTGTGTGTGCTTGTCTCTCTCTCTCTCTCGCTGCCTGTTTGTGCGCGTCTCTCTCGCGCTGCCTGTGTGTGCGCGTCTCTCTTTCTCGCGCGCTGCCTGTGTGTGTGCGTCTCTTTCTCTCTCTCGCGCTACCTGTGTGTGCGCGTCTCTCTCTTGCGCTGCCTGTGTGTGTGCGCGTCTCTCTCTCACGCTGCCTGTGTGTGTGCGCATCTCTCTCTCTCTCTCGCTGCCTGTGTGTGTGTGTCTGTCTCTCTCTCGTGCTGCCTTTGTGTGTGCGTCTCTCTCTCTCTCTCTCTCTCTCATGCTGCCTGTGTGTGTGCGTCTCTCTCTCTCGCACTGCCTGTGTATGCGCGTCTCTCTCTCTCTCGGGCTGCCTGTGTGTGCGCGTCTCTCTCTGTCTCGCGCTGCCTGTGTGTGCGCGTCTCTCTCTCTCTCGCGCTGCCTGTGTGTGCGCGTCTCTCTCTCTCTCGTGCTGCCTGTGTGTGTGCGTCTGTCTCTCTCACACTGCCTGTGTGTGTGCGTCTGTCTCTCTCACACTGCCTGTGTGTGTGCGTATGTCTCTCTCGTGCTGCCTGTGTGTGTGTGCGTCTGTCTCTCTCTCGCGCTGCCTGTGTGTGTGCGTCTGTCTCTCTCTCGCGCTGCCTGTGTGTGTGTGCGTCTGTCTCTCTCTCACGCTGCCTGTGTGTGTGTGCGTCTGTCTCTCTCTCGCACTGCCTGTGTGTGTGCGTGTCTGTCTCTCGCGCTGCCTGTGTGTGTGCGTCTGTCTCTCTCTCGCACTGCCAGTATGTGTGCGTCTGTCTCTCTCGCTCTGCCTGTGTGTGTGCGTGTCTCTCTCTCTCTCTCGGGCTGCCTGTGTGTGTTCGTCTGTCTCTCTCTCTCGCGCTTCCTGTGTGTGCGCGTCTGTCTCTCTCGCATTACCTGTGTGTGCGTCTGTCTCTCTCTCACACTGCCTGTGTGTGTGCGCGTCTGTCTCTCTCTTGCACTGCCTGTGTGTGTGCGACTGTCTCTCTCTCGCACTGCCTGTGTGTGTACGTCTGTCTCTCTCTCGTACTGCCTGTTTGTGTGCGTCTGTCTCTCTCTCTCACTGCCTGTGTGTGCGTCTGTTTCTCTCTCGCACTGCCTGTGTGTGTGCGTCTGTCTCTCTCTCGCACTGCCTGTGTCTGTGCGTCTCTCTCTCTCTCTCTCGCGCGCTACCTGTGTGTGCGCGTCTCTCTCTCTCTCTCGTGCTGCCTGTGTGTGCGTGTCTATCTCTCACGCTGCCTGTGTGTGTGCGCATCTCTCTCTCTCTTGCTGCCTGTGTGTGTGTCTGTCTCTCTCTCGCGCTGCCTTTGTGTGTGCGTCTCTCTCTCTCTCTCTCTCGGGCTGCCTGTGTGTGCGCGTCTCACTCCCTCTCGCACTGCCTATGTGTGCACGTCTCTCTCTCTCTCTCGCGCTGCCTGTGTGTGCGCGTCTCTCTCTCTCTCGCGCTGCCTGTGTGTGTGCATCTGTCTCTCTCTCGCTCTGCCTGTGTGTGTGCGTCTGTCTCTCTCACACTGCCTGTGTGTGTGCGTATGTCTCTCTCGTGCTGCCTGTGTGTGTGTGCGACTGTCTCTCTCTTGCACTGCCTGTGTGTGTGCGACTGTCTCTCTCTCGCACTGCCTGTGTGTGTGTGTGTCTGTCTCTCTCTCGCACTGCCTGTATGTGTGCGTCTGTCTCTCACTCGCACTGCCTGTGTGTGTGCGACTGTCTCTCTCTCGCACTGCCTGTGTGTGTGTGTGTCTGTCTCTCACTCGCACTGCCAGTGTGTGTGCGTCTGTCTCTCTCGCGCTGCCTCTGCCTGTGTGTGTGTGTGTCGCGCTGTCTCGCTCTCTCTCTCTTGCTCGCTGCACAGGAAAAGCACAGGGAGAGACTGAACATGTACAAACCGAAAGGGAATCTGGCTTGTTTGTATACCGAGTGTGTGGTCGTGAACCGAGGCAAAAGTTTGGCGAACTTTTTGGTCGTAAACCGATTTGTACGTGTACCGAGGCATTCGTGAACCGAGGTTCCACTGTACTGTGTTGGGCAAGATGTTATTTGGTTCTTTTGTTTGGGATTTCACATCTCTGTTAAGTAACTTCTTCTTGGTTTGCTGTTTCTAAAAAAATCCTTTTCACTGTTTATCCTGTCATTTACATTTTTCTGTTGAGTTCCCTCGTGTATTAATTACTCAGGATAAAACGATCATGATTTATAAAAAAATTACATTTTACTGTCATGTTTTTTTTTAATCCTTGGTCATCTTGACCTTCCTCATTGTTTCTTTAGTTATCCATGTAATTACTTTGAAGCGGTGCTACATGATTAATGTCATTGTAAATGTATTTTGTGCTGAGTCCTGTCGTTCGTCGTATTGTCCTGTTTATATGGTCTGTGTGTATATAAATATGCTCCCCTGGAAACAACAGGGAAAGGATAACACTGTAGAACCATTGTCCCTCATGATAATTGGTCCTGTCAACCCCATCACCTGCATCTGATCACTCGCTATTTAAACAGAAGGATAGAAAGAAAATATATCCTGTTCTACTAGACCGCCAATTCACTTCAGAGACAGGAGAAAGCACCGCTTCAAATCATTTACACCTTTGTCTACCTGCCACTTTCAGCACCCGACAACATCATCTTTGCACAGCAAAACCCCGGGGTTCTGGATTACACCACATTCCGAGGATAAGCACGGTGAGACTGTTTCTTGTTGTTTGGGGAGAGGAGTGAGCCATCATTATCATCCGTGTACTTTCCGCCGGACACTCTTGGGGTTGAATGTTATGTCGGGTTGGTTGAGGTATGATACAGTATATACAATATATATATGTACTGTTTGGAGTTTGTTCATTGATTTTTTTATCAATATATACTCGCTTTATTATTTTACATATGGTTTGTTTTTTGGCTTATTTTTGATTGTCGATTGGGGGAAGTGTATTTGGAAGAAGTATGGCTTGTCGGGTCTAACATCCTCAACTTGCCAGGTCATGGGTCTTGGTGGTGTAGCTGCCAGTTTTGGAGAGTGAGTCAGCCATTACAACTTAAGTACTTAAGTTTGAACATTTTTCTGGGTTATTGTGTTTGTATCACTATGTACAATTTTTAAGCCTTCTATCTATCTATCTATCTATCTATCTATCTATCTATCTATCTATCTATCTATCTATCTATCTATCTATCTATCTATCTATCTATCTATCTATCTATCTATCTATCTATCTATCTATCTATCTATCTATCTATCTATCTATCTATCTATCTATCTATCTATCTAAATAAATGAACTTCCTAATTACGCAAAATTAATAGGAAATAAAAAAAAAAGTTTTAGCTAATGGTTTTGTAGATTACGATTTCCTGGCAAACAAACTTAGAGCAAAGTCTTTCTAATTCAATGCAGAGTTGTGTTATTCGCTTGATGAAAGATCAGTTTGATTTCCTGCCTTTAAATTTTTCTTTGTATTCTGATTAAAACTGCAACCCTTTCTACCTCTGGCAGAATAATCTGCATGTGATAACATGACATGCCATTTTTTGCTGTGCTAACATTTATAATTAGGAAATATCGCCTGTCCACAGTGTGAACCTGTGATGCCAGTAGACAGGCTAATGTTAGCAATCTTTTAAAGAGTGAGCCACACGCTCACAAATCATCTGTTTCTAATAAAGGAAAGACACCAGTGTGCAAAACATTCATTTTCTGATCCATTTCTTTTTGCATTGTTGTTTTTTGACCTTGTTTTGCCCTCACTGCCAGTGCTGTTTAGCCCTTTTGATTTGGTGATCTTTGACTTTGTATGTAAGATGTTTCCTCAGCTTCGAAGGGGTTAGGGTTAGGGACAGAACAAAAAGTATGCCTCTGTATGGGCAATCTGTTAAAACTTCAAGGTGTTAGTAAATATAAGTGGCTTCATTGCAAAACTGCTAAATCCATCTATCTTCTGAAAATGATTATATCATGGAGAGCTGAAACACTGGATGCAAGGCCAAACCAAAGTCAGAATGGGTTGCCAGTCCTACACAGGGCCCACTGACTGGCCAATTTAGTGCCACTGATCATCTCAACCTGCATGTCTTTAAGATGTGAATGGAAATAACACTCATGTAGGACTTGAACCCCAGTCTCTGGAGCTATGAGCTCTTTTGCCACTTAGTTGTAAATTTAAAATTCCAAGGTGACCCTGTGATGGACTGGTGCCTTTTCCAGGGCTGCTTTCTGCCTTGAGCCAAGTAATATTTGAACTGGATTAAGTGATTTCTGTAATATTATATTATTAATAATGTTGTTTATGTTAAAATTGTTAGTTGAGTTTTTTCAATGATCTAAGGCAAAGTTAGCCTGGGCCTGGTTTGCTAGACTGTCTTTCTTTATGCCTGCATGTCTGACTGGAGGATAGGATCACATGATGAAAAGAATTGAGTCTGACAGAACTGGGTGAATTGAATATATTGTGCATGGAGTAAACTACTGGAAATGAGAAAATGCAATGTCAAATATTTCCTGAGTATAGGCGTGAGCTGCTGTTTTGGAAGGAGTACCGCATTAGGGTTTAAGCACTTTTCATGTGAGGAACGATCCTTTTGGCAGTCTTTTCATCACTTAGCTCTACAGTATCTTGTCAGAAAAATGGATCATTTCAGCAGTCCATGCCTTATAGTGTTCCCCTCTAAAGAAATTCTACTTTCTGTGACACCCATGTGAATCTTGAAGGTCGTTGGATGAAACAAATCTTAATGTCCACCCCATGCCTATCTTGGGAGGACCTCAGTGGCCGTACACACGCAGCAAAATCAAAAGGCATAGCCACATATCCAAATGGCATGTGGCACATAACAGCGGCATCAAGAGGAGCCGAACGGGAGCAGCAGAAGAATGTTCTTAATCTACATAAATTATCTCCATATTCTAACTCAAATCTGGCCAGGGAGAGTCATTGTATCCCTCCACCTTGTCCTGTCTGCTATCTCTTGGTCTACCTGAGTTGTCACGTTAAACATTTTCTTTACAATCTGTTAGTTTTTATCAGATTATCTTGAGCCTTTCATCTCAGTACACTTCCTCATTCCATGAGCCAGCATGCAGGACAGGGCATACGAGTGGCGTCAGCCTTCACACGCTTAGCATCATCCCACTGCTGCAATCTCTAATTCCTGTCTCCCTCTTATCCTGCAGTCTCTGGTCCTTCCTGTGAGCCAGAGGAACTCTTAGAAGAACTCATCTTTTGATTCATCTATTCGGTCAAGCATTGATTTCTCCCTTTTTACTGTTAGCTTGAATCTTTGTGTGTTGTGTATACTTTAGTGGATACACATGCCAAATCACAGATCAGAACAAAGATAGGGCTACAAACTGACTTGAAATTATATGTCCAACTTTCTAAATCTAAAGTGGGCCAGTGGTATGATGCAGTGGACGAGGCGCTGAACGTTTCTGGTTCTGTTCCTCCCTCTGCTCTGCTCCCTTAACCTGCCTTTGCTCCAACTGAAAACGTTTGTTCTGTCAGCCATAATGTATCCTGTACCTGTAAGCTGATTTGTCTTTTTCATTGTAAATTTCAGAAAAGGCTTTCCTATCCTGGTAGCAACACAGGAACCAGCCTTGAATGAGGCACCAATCAAGTCCATTCATTCAATTATTTTTTCCAGTTCACCTAATGTTGATGACACATTAGGTGACTTCCAGTCATTGGGTATAGCAGACTTGCTGACAGGGGTCACTGCTTTCGTCTTGTACATTTATTTAGTTGACGCCTTTATCCAAGGTGACTTACATTATTTATGACACAATTTGTTACATGTCCTTTTGGTTTTCCAATCGGAGTACAGGCTGGTCAAGTGACTTGCTCATGGTCAGACAGTAGCAGGATTTGTACCTGCAACCTCAGGATTTGAATTCCAAAACATTAACCAGTACGACTGAAAATTGCTGGAGATGTCAAATTTATCACCTGAATGCCAACCTTCCTGTGCAGACGTGCTAACCCCTTTTTTGACAGCCAATAGTGTGCTGCCTGATGGAGCTGGCACTGTACAAAAGGTTCACAAATTCAGCGATTTCTATCACAGTCTCAATCCTTTCTTTTTTTACATTTTTTTCATATTCTGGTATGGTACATAAACCACGTGTGCATGGGAGGCAGCTAAAGGGCTTGAATGAGGGCAATTCTGAATCCGACCGGGATGTGGCGGAGTGCACTGATTCTTTTTCTCTTTTTCCTGCAGACCATTCACGGGAAATTCTGTCTGGCCCTGTTGACGTCACTTCCGGGTCAGAACCAATGGATGAAGGCCTTTCCGGTTCTGGCACCCTTGTAGTCATGTCCGGGCCCGAGCATATGGTTGAAGAACCTTCTGGTCCTGGCCCCTTTGACGTCACTTCCTATACTGACCTTTAAAAACCTCCACCTTTCCCCTATTCCCTCAGTTTTGTTTTGGACTCTGGTTTGTGCACATCAGTGCTATCATTTGTTTGCAATTTAGCAGCCAGGAAAACAATATACGGGTGGCTGCCCCAGACCTTGCTATGGCTCTTGTGCGAGTTTGTGACAACAGTTATTAGGCTGTAGGGCCTCCAAACAAAGATTTAGGTCACCCTAAAGAGCAGACAATGCTTTGGTAGGAGATCCATCCAGTAGTCTACTCTTCCCCAAATGAGACTCCACCTTCCACTAGCATCTCGATCTTATAGTCCTCTGAGCAGAAGGGGCAGAGTCAATTGCTCTCTGAGTGGAAAAAAAGACAATGCCATCAGTGGCAGGATTCCCTCATGTCCCAGTATGGTGATGCTGACCTCTGATGAGCCCAGAAGGTGACCATCAAATGCACATTAATGACAGGCCATTATGGCGCTTTTGAAAGTGGCTTATTAAAGTGCATGTAAGCACACTCGTTGGTTGTCAGCTCTCATGCACACAGAGCACACTCCTGCAAATAAAGACTAAATCAAATCTGTTTGATTTTATCGGAGGGAGTTATAGACTAGCTGGAGTGAGTCGTTCGGTATATAACATTATACAACTTCACGGGAGCAGTCCGGCAACTGACTGCAACTCGCTAAGATTTAGGCCACAATTGCAAATTGATGGAAAACTCATCTAATTTGACATGGCCTTAACCTGCTCCTCTCTGAGATGTGGGAGGAACCCAGAGTGCCATGTGAAAGCCAGAGTGCCAATGTGAAGTCCACACCGGTAGTGACGAGGCCTGAGGGTTGTAAGCATTCTGTAAAATTCTGCCAGCCAGTTCTCATCAGGCTTCCATTTTTTAAATTACGCAATTCTGTGCCAGGGTTTGAACGTATCATGATGGCATCAGGTACAAGACAGGAAGCAGGTCATTAATACAATGCCAAACTCACACCAAATGACCATTCTAGAGCAGATCATTGGGACAGAAATCCAGGACCATAGAGCAACACACATTGACACGTGGAAAACGTGCAACCTTAACACAACCTAGCTAGGAAGTGAACCCAGGTCCATTGAGCTGCAAGACAACAATTCTATCCACTGTGCTGACCCCTTCTAGTCCTCCCATGTCATTTACTTCATGTACGTTAATGTCTTTTGATTTACTAAATGCTTCAACAAAGCATTTCCTGTTTCTCTGTTACTTTGTGTTCTTCAGTGCAGCACATCTTAATGGCCAAAGAGCGGCTTTTTCCACCATTAAATCTCGCCCAGATTTCAGTGATGCTCAGGATTGCTTCCATCTGCCTTCACATAATTTTCTGTCTCCTCAATGGCCTATTTTAACATTCACAGCAGAATAGACTGAATTCATTAATAGCCGGGTTTTAATGGTTGTTCTACAAGATTATTGTACAATTAATTAGGCGAGATACATTGTGAGTCTGGGTAAATTGCTCTAATGATTGCATAAAGAGAATGTCAGAAGAGAAAAGGTTTTCTGTGTGCTCGCAAAATATAAATAAATAAATTAATAAATAAAAATGTCATGATGCTGCATATTTGGAACTTTAGAACTACAATTTTCAATAGATTGGTCAACACTTAAGCAGATTTATGTTATCCACTATATAAAATGAGCTTGCAGGTCCAATTTAGTTCATTCTTGGCTATCACAGTTCCAGAGAGTGGTGATATGTTATATTTTGGCAAGGCATTCAAGTAAGAATTTCACTGTACTCTGCATACGGGACTACTCCACCGTGGCTGGCACCAAAAGTGGGCCTTCTGACTCCGTACCAAATGACCTCAGGGGGTCCTTCTCTCGCTTGATTAGGAAAGATTTATCATCTCCACCATCAACTTGCACAAGACGTTACTTACTGCTGGAACCAACCCTCTCAATATGGGTGAGGTCTTCTACGTCACTGTTTCCCAGCCTTTTTTCTGTGGTGGCACACTTTTTATAATCAAGACACATTGCTTTTCTAACTAACCACAAACACATTTTATCTCGTAAATGTCCTCAACTGTCTAAGCAGCTCCGAGATCAATACTTGCAGACACAGCACTTAGTGAGCATCTCCCAGCTGCTTTGACAGTTTGCCAGCCCCTCTCTACTTCTCGTATGCCCACTACTCACTGAACCTGTGAGACTGGCTAGCAACCACACACCCAGCTAGATGGACTCTAGCAGCCAGGAGACACGTCCAGTACTCTAAGTGCTGTGTCTGCAACATAGCGAGAGCGGAGCTGCTTTTATGTCAGCTTCTCCAGGTAGTTCCATCCTCCTCAAACTTGTCTCAACCTCCTGCAGAGCTTATCTCGCTCAGGTTCAAACCCAGGTGTGCTACATTATTATTTTTATGGCACACCAAAGGAACTCTCATTGGTGCACCAGAGTGCCATAGCACACTGGTTGAGAAACACTGTTCTGGATCCTTCTGTATTTGTGCACTCCCAGGTCCCAGCTGCTGCATTAGTGTCTCTAAAAGTTAATGTAACATTCAGGTTTGTGGTGGGGTGGGGCAGGCAGGGTCCACTCTCTCTGTAAAACACCCCCACTTACACTAACTCAAGACTGAACAGTCTGGGGTTGTGGGAGGAATCTGGCATGCATGGAGTGAAAGCCCTCCAGACACAGGGAGAACATGCAGACTCCAGAGAGGCAGCGTGCAGCCCCTCAGCAGATTTATTTATAGTGCCTTCAGAAAGTATTCAGACCCCTTCCTTTTTACACATGTTGCAATATTGCAGCCTTATGCTAAAATCATTTAAATTTATTTTATCCCCTCATCAAGCAATACTTTTTACAAATATATTTATAAGTAAAAAATAGAAATATCACCTTGACACAAGTATTCAGACCCCGTACTCACTACTTCTTGGGTATGACAAAAACATATTAAGACATCCAGCAAACTATTTACTTTAAATTGTTTTGTATTTCTAAAACAAAGCTGCAGTTTTTAAAATACACTAGACGGTCAGCAGTTTGCGGAGACCCCTTCAAATTGTTGAGTTGAGATGTTTGAGTCGTACAGATTACTAATAGGTATGCCATGCAGTCCCTATTGATAAACAGTATGAAGAGCTCAGTGACTTCAAACGTGGCACTGTCATAGGCTGCCACCTTTGCCAGTACTTGAAATATCTGCTCTGCTGGATCTGTCCCAGTAAGTGCTGTTATTACAAAGTGGAAGCGTCTAAGACCAGCAGTAGCTCAACCATGAAGTGGTAAACTCACAGAGTGGAGCCACTAAATGTTGAAGCGCACAGTGAGAAAAAGTCACTTGTCTTCAGATAGATAGATAGATAGATAGATAGATAGATAGATAGATAGATAGATAGATAGATAGATAGATAGATAGATAGATAGATAGATAGATAGATAGATAGATAGATAGATAGATAGATAGATAGATAGATAGATAGATAGATAGATAGATAGATAGATAGATAGATACTTTATTAATCCCAAGGGGAAATTCACATACTCCAGCAGCAGCATATTGATAAAAAAAAATATTAAATTAAAGAGTGATAAAAATGTAGGTAATACAGACAATAACTTTGTATAATGTTAACGTTTACCCCCCCCCCCCCAGCCCCCAACCGTGTGGAACTGAAGAGTCACATAGTGTGGGAAAGGAACGATCTCCTCAGTCTGTCACTGAAGCTGCTCCTCTGTCTGGAGATGACACTGTTTAGTGGATGCAGTGGATTCTCCATGATAGACAGGAGCCTGCAACTTCTGCACACAGTCACCTCTGATGATCACGGGATTCATGAGGGGCCTGGTCCTCCTAAAAGCCACCACCAGCTCCTTGGTTTTGCTGGTGTTCAGTTGTACACTGCAGCGCTGCTTCTGGAGGCAACATCAGAGCAGGAATTTTGCATCAGAGACTTTGTGAAATGGGTTTCATGGCTGAGTAGCTGCATACAATCCTAAGACCACTATGTGCACTGTCAAGCGTCACTTGGAGTGGTCTAAAGCACACCACCATTGGACTCTGGAATAGTTGAAATGTGTTCTCTGGAGTGGTGAACCACACTTTACTATCTGGCAGTCTGAGGAACAAATTTGGGTTTGGTGGATGCCAGGAGAACACAACCTTCCACACTACATAGTGCCTCATGTAAAGCTTGGTAGGGGAGAGATAATAACCTATGACTGGGCTGGGCTAGGCCGCTTGGTTCCAATGAAGGGCACTGGCAATGCTACAGCATACAACGACATTTAGGAAAATCCTGTAATTCCAATTTTGTGGCATCCGCTTGGAGAAGGCTGTATTGTGTTCCAGCATGACTGTGCCTCTGTACCCAAAGATGGGTCCATAAAGATTTGCTCTGACGAGTTTGGTATTGAGGAACTCAAGTGGCCTGCATGGAGCGCTGACATCAACCCTGTTGAACACCACCGGGGTGAATTGGAATGCCGATTGCCAGCCTGGTCTTCTTCTCCAATGTAAGTATCAGACTTCACAAATTCTGGCTGAAGGGGCACAGATGCCCACAGACACACTCCAAAAACTTGTGGAAAGCCTTTCCAGAAGAGTGGAGGCCATTAAAGCCACAAAGTGAGGGTAACTCCATACTAGTGTCCATTATTTGATGGTTTTAGAATGAAATGTCGAACAACATCGTATAGGTTTCATTGGTCACGTGTCCACAAACTTTGGCCATATTGCATATTTATAGCAGTGAATTTGTGGTTCAGTCATTAACACAATGACAGACTAAACTTGCATGCACCATGTCAAACATGTATTTCATTTTCTTTAAACAGGACTGATAAGAATGTATAAAAGAGGTGATGTCTGCTTTGACTGTGTAAGGCTATAAGTGTGAGTAGCATCCTCTTGGGGCCTTGCACGCAATTCTGCCAGGATAGGCACCAGCTTCCTGTGACCCTGAACTGGGTAAGCAGGAAAATAGTTGAATCAATGAATGGATGAATGCAGCTTCAGAAAGTTTGATTGAATACAATGTATTCCTAAATTCTTCTAGGCCTGGCACCAGAGTGAATCACTTATTATCTCCAGTTGACAACATGGGGTAGAAGAAAAATCATCCAAAAAAGGGTTAAGCCATGAAAAAAGGGCCTCATATGTAGTTTCTTGCTCTCCATAGCTATGAATCCTTCCATTTTCTGCACATGCTTCTCTCGTGACAAGTGTAGAAGGAGGTGGCACTGAGGTGCAGCAGGTGGTGTTGCTGCCTCACCAGCTTACCATTGCCAGTATGGAGTTTGCAGCTTCTCCCTGAGGGTTTTCTCCCACATCTTCAAAGACTTGCAGGTTAGGTTATCTGGTCCCACCAGCACTGCAGAAGACATCAGATTTCTGAAGGGGCACAGTCTAACACAAAACAACATAAATCCTGACATACAAATTGCAAAGCAAATAAAGAGAGCAAAATTCTTTACAGGGCTTAATTAAAGATGTAAGACTGTTACCTGGTGAGAGTCAGCAGGCCAGGCAAAAATAAAAGAGCAACAGAGCACGACGTGAGAGAAGGCAGTGAAGACACAAATCACTGTTGACACTTTCCCTACTTTTAACGTGGGGGCCTTTACACACTCAGATGTCCAGCTGATAGGCCAAATGCCAAGACAATCCCCCACCATTCCTTGGGACCATTGATGAGAGACTCTCGCATTTCTGTTCACTTCGCTTTGCTGTGGACCCCTGAAATCCCTTCAGCTCCTCCTTGATTTCCTGTGACAGACAAGATCTGATTGGACAAGGCATTAAATGAATAAGTTAAATCCCCTTTGTGGGGGGGTGGGGAAGGGTCATTGAGGGAAAGTGCTCATGGGACTCGGTGTGAGCAGAGCGGCAAGCCACCGCTTTACAGTCGGGTGATTTTAATAATTTGGCAGACAGGCAGCTGTCCCAGTTCTCTGACATCCCGCCTGCACTTTATTTCCAATTCCATTTCCTGATCTTGACATGAGATGCCCTTTGCAGGTAACACAAGCTCTAGAGCAGAATAAAAAAAGCAAAGGTCTCCAAAAGGCCGCATTGTTTTGTTTGTTTGTTTTTTTTTCTGGTGTGGTGGATGACCGGCATTTATTAAAGAATTGAAGAGCGAATGTCATTCCGAGTTATTTGTTATAACCAAATGTGATGGCTGATTGGATCTGCCAAGACTGTAAACCTTTTCAGATTATGTGCCTTGTCGGTGAGATTGTGGGTGAAACAGAATATCATGTATTGATGAAGTGTGATTAGACTCCATACTGTAAGGAAATAACAAATCCTTTACTGTTTATTTAGTTTAGGTAAAAGGCAGCACCGTGGCCAAGGGTGCTGGCTCCCATCTATATGGTCTCATAAGTTCAAGATCTGGGGTCTCATTTAGAGAAAGAATATGTGCACCAAAAACAGGAACAAATATGTGTACAACCAAAACAAAATGATGTAGTCACATTTACAGTCACAGTCATCTTGTAAATGTAGTACGTGAATGCTGCTTGAACCCCTCCTGGTTGCCCTCTGAAACAACCATATATGGGCTATGTTAATGAACCTATGATAATGCTGGCCTTCATTGGCTGATAGAGCAGCCTACCACCTGACACATCAGGACACCATCACCTGCATTTGAGGAGTCCTATGGTGCGCTCCTTCACTGCCCACCACAACAGTATGTGCACAATTACTGCGCCTCCCCCCTATGCTTGGGGGGGATCAATGATAGGTGTAAGGCGGCGGCATCTGACCAGGTAGCCACTATCACCTGACACGTGTAAAGACATGATTGCTGTTGCAATCACCAGATGATTCAAAATGCAGCGGCACATCTGATGTTCAAACAGCCAAGGTGGGCTCATGTCACTCCTCTCTTCAGATCACTCCATTGGCTCTCCTTGATGCTTACCTACAGAGTATTCAATGGATCAGGACCAACATATATGGAGACACTTGTAAGGTCCAAAGCTCTTTCTCGACCACCCAGGTATGCTGTTGAATGGTGGCTTGTGTGTTAATGGAATATAATTGTCATACTTTTAACAAAAGCGGCATCGTTCTCGATAGGTGCCCTTTTTGCAACATGAGTGCAGTCAGTTTCTCCGATTACATTAAGAAAAACAGACATTGCAGCAAATTGCGCTTTTCTGTTGACCACAATATATGGAAACCGAATGTAGCACCTTGTCAGTTGGTTTATGGATTCCAGCACAGTGGGCATGGCAGAGCTGACGCTTAGCTGGAATATTCCTGACCTGTCTGTAAATATTCAGTCAGGTACGTTCCTTTTGCCAGAAAACCAAGCATTCTTCAAACTTCGATATGAACAGTCTGATTTTGGGCAGTCTGTCTTTCTAATGCAGTGCCCAATTGAGTACATAGTTCAAGCAAATTATAGTAATGGCTCGGTGATATGAACTATTATACATGTAGCTGGTTTAGCTATATTTCCTTATGTGATCAAAGGTGTCGTCATTTCCCAGCTTCTCCGAAATGTTGCATACCGATGGGTCAGAGTTGCCATAAATATACACAAGTTCTCCCACCAAGTTTTCTTTTATAAATCCCAACTTTCGTATGGAAAGTTGTGCACACGCATTTTGGGGCCTCTTTATATGTGTGCACAAATCTTATGATGTAAATATGACCTCTGGTCAGAAGTCCACAATTCCACCCATGTCTGAGTGTCATCTAACCACACTTATTTCTCTATCAGGTGTCCCCTGATGCCTTTAACAGGCCAGCAAAGGTGCAAGTATGGTGACCTTGCTGTAACACCCAAGTCAGTCCCACCTAGGGGTTTATTCCATGCTTTTAAGGACAGGATCTGTTTGCAGTATTAATGCTGGTCAAAATATGTCGCCTTCTTGAGCAGAAGGATAAGCATCACAGGCACAGCAACATTTCCTGGAGCAAAGCCCTGCCTCAATGCATTCATTTGGTTCAGTAAAGCCAATCTGTAATGATAGGCCTACTTGGCATGCTCAACTACAAGTGCATAAAATGAATGTAATAATATTTGGTGACAGAATGACCTCAACAACGGTACTACAGATTTGGTGACAGGTGCTTTAGCAAAGCTAAAGCTTTCTGAATGTGATGAGAGCAGCTAAACTGTACACGGTACAGGAGGAGCAGATTTTTTCAGGGCGATACAGCGTCTGTCACTGGACAGTAAACCGAGCATTGAGATGATGACCATGTTAGGTGTCAAAGCCCCTTCCCCTGTCACAGGTTTTAATCTCATCTTGCCTCTGCTGAGGATACTTTGTTAAAATCGCACAATTACCGTCATTATCATGTAAAAGGCTATTATGATCTCTGGAAATGTTGAATTTTTTTGTGCAGCTACCTAATGGAAATTCTAGCTAATTACTGTACATATGGAATGTGGGGATTTGACACACAGAGATTTAAAGTCTGCTTTGATATATCTTACCTCGTTGAAAAGTTTTATTGCAATGGAAGCCATCATTTTAGGCTACTTGTTATGGCGGTCAAGATGGAAATCCTTCCCAGAATTCCTTGAAGTGCACTTGTTTGTGACCTCATCCGGGCAACATGCTTAAGGCCATGCTCTTCAGTGTCAGAGTTTGATGGATTTTTTTTTAGATCACGATTGAAGCTTTATAACTATAAAATTTTGAAAACTTTATTTCCTTGATTTTCTGTCTAACAAATGTTTTGTTCCTGCTTATTGACCCTCAGATTTTGATTGTGTTATTGGCTTTGATGAGATAAAAAAGTCATTATATTTATCTAGCACTTTTCTTACTCATCAAAGCACTTTACATAGTCATTAGGGAGCCAATTCAATCACCACCAATGAGCAGCAGCCATTTTGTTGTGCCAGTACGCTATCCATACATTAGCTATTAGATGGTGAAGGGATGAGAAAGATAGTCAATTAGAGAAAGAGGTTGATTTGGGGGCCAGAATGACAAGCTGTGGAGAACAATATCGCCTGGACATTGGGATACACCCTACTCTTTACGAAGAAGGATCTTCTTTGACATTCCCTGGCTTTATGTCTCATATGAAGGATGGCATCATTTTTACAGCACAGTGTCCCCGTCACTGTACTGGGGCATTAGAATTCACACACAGACCAAATGGTAAACACCCCCTGTTGGCCTCACCAGCACTTCTTCCAGCTGTAACCCAAGGTTTTTTCCTAGATGGTCTCCCATCGAAGTACTGGCCAGACCCAAACATACTTAGCTTCAAGTGGATTACCTGTTCTGAATCGTAGGTGGTATGGCTGCTGGATTTATGTCACTGGCTTGTTCCTTGACTGCATTTCTCGTTTCAACCCTTACTATTTCAAGCAATTCTGTATAAAAGCAACACATGGACATCACTAACTAGTGTCTGTTATGCCAAGATGAGGCAAGGCATAGGATACACTGATTTAGGATCAGGAAAAGGATAAGGAAAAATACATGGTCAGAAATATGAGTGGACAAAACTATACGTAACAAACGAAACCCTGCGCCAAATCCAGAATGCCAATCTAAGTCAAAGTCAAAGAGAAGCAAAACACACAATACTTTTAGTTGTAAGAAATTTCTCCGCAAACTTGGATTTCGGCAAGACTGAAGTGTCGCAGGGATGACGTCGCCCTCCAGTGACATACTTCAAACAACCCCCAATCACGACATGGCAATCAATGGCTGATCAAAATGGTGTCATGGAAGTTTTCCAAATACAGTGATCCCTCCTCCATCGCGGAGGTTGCATTCCAGAGCCCCCTGCGAAAGGTGAAAATCCGCGAAGTAGAAACCATATGTTTATATGGTTATTTTTATATTGTCACGCTTGAGTCACAGATTTGCACAGAAACACAGGAGGTTGTAGAGAGACAGGAACGTTATTCAAACACTGCAAACAAACATTTGTCTCTTTTTCAAAAGTTTAAACATGCTCCATGACAAGACAGAGATGACAGTTCCGTCTCACAATTAAAAGAATGCAAACATATCTTCCTCTTCAAAGGACTGCGCGTCAGGAGCAGAGAATGTCAGAGAGAGAGAGAAAAGCAAACAATCAAAAACCGATAGGTGCTGTTCGAGCTTTTATGTATGCGAAGTACTGTGCGGGAAGCATATCACTTGGGAAAGCAGCCGCAAGTTAGCCCAGAAAGGAAGGGAGCAATGTGAAGGTAGTCTTTCAGTGTTTTTTGAGGAGCATCCGTATCCTCTAGGGGTGCAAACAGCACCCCTGCTCACAATATATTTGAGGAGTTCTATTTAATATGTAATACGTGCTCTGATTGGGTAGCTTCTCAGCCATCTGCCAATAGCGTCCCTTGTATGAAATCAACTTGGCAAACCAACTGAGGAAGCATGTAACAGAAATTAAAAGACCCATTGTCCACTGAAACCCATTAACCAGCAAAAAATCTGCGATAGAGTGAAGCTGTGAAAGTCGAAGCGCAATATAGCGAGGAATTACTGTAAGATGTTACTAAAAGTAAACCTTCTGAAAATCAGAAATATACCAGAAATTACCAGCACAGAACGTTCTTTAATATCCGAAACAAAGAAACCTTAAATAGAGCTCCAACAATGTTATTGAAGGAGACAATTAATTTTTACAATCCCCAACAATTAGTGTTATGTTCAGCTGTGCATTTTGCCATTTTTTTTTATTTTATTTTTTTTTATAATTAATTAATAATCATTTAGAGTCTTCTGTTAGTTTAATGTATTTCTCCTTTTTGTCAGTTATATTATTAAGTTTAGGTGTGAGATGACATAACTGCTCTCAGGTGCTCCAGTCAGTCACACTCAGTCGTATTAGCTAGGGAGGAGGTGTCTGTGCTGTTTTGGTTTTGGGGGTCTTTTAACCCTTTTGCTTCAATGATTATCCAGTTCTGACTTTTTCCTCAGTTTTTTTATCCTATTCCCAAATGTAAATTTTTGTCGTTTTATTTTTAAGTCTTCTTAAAAATGCACTTAAATATTCGTGATCTTACATTTGATTGAATTTTTTGTTTGTTGAAATTTTGCACCTTTTTCTTTTTTGATTCTTTATTTCTTTCCTTCATTGTCTATTTTTTGGATTTGTAAGAGCCATTTTCCTTGTTCTATAAGATTCACGAATATTTCTTAGATGACAATGCATAAATAATGGGAGGTTCCTATAACCCCCATAAATAGAATCTTAGTGGTATATTCTTACCATTTCTAACAGCTTGGAGTAAACATTATTAGTCAGTCAGCTAGTGATAGCCTTGCCTTGTATAAGGTGTGGAGGCATACGGTTTTTAAACGTAATCGCACGTCACCGTGCCTGGGCACTTGCCTATGTTATGAGCCTTTTGAGTGTGTGAAGCAAATATGTACTTAACAGCATTTAATTTATGTGTTGTGCCGTACGTAAAGCGTACAGAAGAAAAAGCTAAGAACCTTTAAGTAGAGAAAAATAAATTAACCTTTAAGTAGAGAAGAAGAAACGTGACCGCACATAACGGTGCTCGATGGCCTATGGGCTCTTTGAATGTGAGAAATAACAAGTAAAGAAAACTTGTTTACTTAAGTACCGCACCGTAAGCCAAGGTGTACAGAAGAAGAAATTAAGAACCTTTAAGTATAGAAATAACTAAAGTCTTTCAAGAAAAGCTAAATTTAAAGAAGATACATTTTTCCTTTTTTTTTTGCCTTTTATTCTACGTGTGTAACTATTTTTTCTTTTATTCTCGTGTGGACTATTTGCTTTTACCTTTCACTAAATACCTTTAAAACGAACTCTTGGACTCTGAGAATTCTTTTGACAAGCGTCTTACCCGTGCCGGATGACACCTTATATATTTCAGCAGCTACAGGATTAGTACACTTTATTTACCTTTAATTAAATCAAACTTTTAATGATGTTTCTTTGTGCAGGCACAGTTTTTTGCTATGGTTTCCCTTTCTTACCAGGTGGTGACCCAGCTAACCTCTAAGTGTGCCTTGACAAACTCTCTAAGAGGTCCAACATTGTGCCTGTCTTCTGGAAGTGGCCACCACAGTCATTCACCCCTCAGAGTAGCCATCTTCTGACCTGGGTGTACAGTCACTGATGAATGCCAAGCTAAGTTCTCCTCTGCTCCTGTTAAACATAAAGAGCTTCTTATAATGACAGGTAATAGGCCTCATGGATGGAAGGAGCCATGGAGAACTCTTCAAGTCACCTGCCTCTTAAGACACATCATGACAGCACAAGGGAAGATAGAGTTTAAGTTTCGTTTTAGAGTGACAAGATGAATATCATGAAGGAAGACAGACAGACAGACAGACAGACAGACAGACAGACAGACAGACAGACAGACAGACAGACAGACAGACAGACAGACAGACAGATAGATAGATAGATAGATAGATAGATAGATAGATAGATAGATAGATAGATAGATAGATAGATAGATACTTTATTTGTCTCCAGGGGAACTAGATAGATAAGTAAGTAAATAAATAAACAAATAAGTAAATATGCAGTCACATTTTGGTCTGAACACACACTGAAATGACTATAAAACAAGATAATTAATAAAAAGAAACATTCTGACTTGGCAGTGTGAGGCATTATGCAGACATATTGCTGTTGGTATAAAGGAGCCCCCTTAGTGTTTCTTGACACACTTCTGCTGAATGATTTGTTTCGTGACGTCCTCAGTGTTAGTGTTTCAGAGAGGGTGTGCAGCATTGTTCATAATGGCACTCAGTTTTGTTTTAATTCTCCTTTGCCACGACCACCAGGTTCAGAGTATGTTGTAGAACTGAGCTTCTGCTTTTTATTATTTTAATTAGCTTGTTGATTCGGTGGGCCTCTCTTGAAGTGATGTTACCAGCCCAGCACATTACAGGGTAGAAAATTGCACTGGCCATCACAGACTTGTAGAAGATGTGTCACTATCCACTTTAAAGGAACACAGTCTCCTAAGGAAAAAGAGCCTGCCATGCCCTTTCTTATACAGTTCCTCTGTGTTCTGAGACCAGTCCAACTTGTCATTAATGTGGACCCCCCATATACTTGTAGGAGTGGACCACCTCCTCATCCACTCCCTGGATAGTGCCCAGACATAGAGGCTCTTTGGTGAGGTGAAAGTCAATAACCAGTTCCTTAGTTTTACCTATGTTATGATGTAGACAATTCTCTTTGCACAACAAAACAAACTTCTCCACCTGACTGCCATATTCTGTCTCATCCCCTTTATGAATACACCCCATAACTGCAGAGTCATCTGAGAATTTTTGCAAGTGACATGACCTGGTGTTATATTGACAGTCTGAGATGTACAGAGTCAAGAGAAAAGGAGATGGGACTGTTCCTTCTGGTGCTTACATTCATATCAGTGACAACGGTCCTTGAGTCTCACAAACTGCAGTCTGCCTGACAGATAGTCCATTACCCAGGACACCATAGGCTCACCCACCTGCATATCTCTGAGTTCACCCCTTAACAGGGATGGCTGGATGATACCGAAGGCACCGGAGAAATCAAAATAAATCATCCTCACAGTACTGCCAGCTTTACCTTGTGGAGCAGACAGATAATTGCATCCTCCACTCCAATCTTTGTCTGATAGGAGAACTGCAGTGGGTCCAGGTGGTCTACAACAAGAGGACTCATATAGTCCAGTACCAGTCTCTAAAAGGGTCTTCATGATGTCTCTTGCTTAGACTCACTGCAGTGACCGTTTAGTTTTATTAGATTTCATCCACATGTTTACACTTTTATTTCAACAGGTAAGAAGATCATTAACTGCTGATAAAAGCAGTGCCAGGCTGGGAGTGCAGTGAGGGAGATGCTGTTTTAGTAGAAGCAGACGTGCCTGACAGCCCATTATTACACTGAGGTGACATGATTTACCCACCATAATCCTCGTGAACAACTAAGAATCTTCTTCTTCGGAGCATGGGTTGAGAAATCAATATCATATTGTTTGTTGGCAAACAGAAGTTATGAGTATCAGAGTTCCACAGAAAAAAAGAAATAGTTATTATTATTTACTTTATAGGGATTTTTTTTTTCTCGAAAATTTCACTTGACTTGCACAAAGCTTTCTAGCTGCTGTTTGCTTCTGGCAAGTGCAATCACACAAAATAACACTCATTTTAACCAATCTACATATTCCAGATGTGTCTGATTGCATTTCATGACACATTACTATTTTATTCTGCCAATTATGTAAAAACATTCAAGTATATAAGGTCTTCAATTTGTACTTGGACTATGAGGAAAAAATCCTGATTACACTTGCTGATCCCTTTAATTTTTTCCACTTTTTGCATATTGTACCCCTCAATCTGTGAGTCATAAACGAGTGTGCATAGCAGTTACTGCTTCTTTTGAAAGCTTGTCTTCAAGATGACATCTTTGACTAGGAGACCCTTTGTGTTATCCTGTGATTTGTTTGTCAATTCACCTTTAATGATTTTCACTGGTCCTTCAGCATAATTCTCAACAGGTTCAGCACATTTTTAAAAAACATGTATTGCCCTGGACCTCTCCCGTCACAATGTTGATCAACTGAGATCCCCTGACAATGAGTGGATACGTCTCCTCTCATCTGGTTAATGTGGCTAATGTATGTTTATATACTCAAACCTCTTCTTCTGGCTTACCACGCTATTCATTTCTGAACTCTGCCATCGTTTGCATCTTTGCGATGGCCCGGGTTGACTCCACCGTCCCTAACAGCTTGAACCCGGTACCATCGATAACATGTCCGAGAACAAGCTGGGTAAATGAGGATGCATATAGTCAGAAAGAAGTGGTGCAAAGTGCTTCAGTGCTTTATGTACAAACAATAAAGTCAAACAAGGGTGCAAATGGTGCAATGCTCATTAAATAAATAAAAATACAAAATTAAAAAATGAAGTGCGGGAGGTTAAAATATCCAATAAATAATCCATTACAAATGAGGTTAAAATCACAGGGAGGTTCCTTATATTAAAAACAGTCCTGAGCCACACTGCATCCTTCTAAAACTCAGCGTCTCCTCTGCTTACCCTGAAAGGCTCTTGCAGCCACAGGAGACATCTTCCCAACACCGTCAAGTGAGCTTGATCTCCCACCACCTCCGTTAGTCACTGTTGGAGTGCCACCAAGCTCTGACTCGTGTCCCTTATCGCCAGCAGGTCTACTGCACCATCTCCCATCAGCCACCTCTGCTCTTGAAAGTGTTCAGCCAGAGCAACCACATGACCCTCAAGCACTGGCCATATGCTCCTGTTGGCCGGTTGGGTCCACACCTCCACTCCACAACAGCACTGGTTACTCAGCCATCCTGCCCTGCACTTTCACTTCATTGTCGTTTTAACTTCCATCTGTCTCTGTTGTCTTGATTTTCTCTCCCTTTTTTTTCCATCTGTCTGACTTCTCTCACGCAGGCTCCCTTTATTCCTTCCATAGGTGCACCCTGTCAATTATAATCTGCAGGAAGTTAATGAGGCAATTGGAACTAACGCGATCAACGTCGATCACCCCTTCAAACACACAAATGCACACCTACAGAGTTAGAGGTGCACACTTTATTTATTTATTAAAAAACAAGTATTGCCTCTCCCATCACAATCTTGCTAACCTAGCATTGGCCTTTCTGGACACCCAATTTGCACATTTTGATGAGCTTCCCATTCAGCTCTGTGGATCCTGTTTCTTTCATGAAGCTTCATCACTGAACTCATTTAGATCCACTCTTGCATTTATGGTAGACTGTACTAGAACTGCCTTTCTTCTGTAACGGCCACACTCAGAATAGCCTAATTGTACTATTCTGCCATCGCGGGCTGCTCATCCTCTCCTCTGTACTGTCCTGTTATTCTTCACTTAAGTACACTTTAGCCTATAATTTTAATATGAGTTTGTTTAAAGGCCATGTCACATTATGTAATGTTTACAGCGATTTTTAGCCGTAACCTTCATTAACATTAATCCCAGCAAGTCAGCGATGTGCTCCCATGAAGGCTAATCACGTAATGTCTGCGAGTCACTCTGACAAAATCAAACAGGTTGGATTGTGATACCCCCATGCATGACAACATGCAAATGTCATGCCTCGTACGGAGGTGACCAGGAGAAGAAACCTTAGAAGAAGGCTAAAATCTGTAACTAAGGAGTCAGTTGTACCAATTGCTAAAAAGTAAACTGCTACTCAAAAATTGTAGTCTTCATAGTCTAAAGTTAGGAAGTTAATCAAACGAGCATTAAATTACACACACACACACACACACACACACACACACACACACACACACACACACACACACATACTGAGGATTTCCTTTGTTTATCTGCAAACTCATATAATAATGAATGTGAAGCACTGGTGATGTCAAACACATTACTTCTGAAACGATATCAACTAGTGTCAAGTCATGACAACACAACAACAGTGAATCAAAATGGCGGTGCCCATAAATTTCCACTTAAGCCAATGCCACATTACACAGCCTCTAGTCGTGGAGTATGTTAAATTTGTAGACTGCAGTTGCTGATCCATATCAATTTAAACGACTGAAAGTGCTGCCCAGGTCACATTTAGTGACTGCATGACGACTTTCCAGCACAGTTGTGCCGGCCCCTTTTTTGACAGCCAGTAGTGTGCTGCCTGACAGAGCCGATGCTGCACAAAGAGTTCAGCTGCAGTCTCTCCTTTTTTTTTTTACTTTTTTCTATTCTTTCATGGTACATAAAACACGAGCCATCAGACAGAGGAGCTTCTCTTTGGATTGTGAGGTCCAAGACACCTGCATTTCCTTATTCCTCATTGTTGCATTCGATGCATTGAACTTTTGGATGAGCATTCATTGGTTGTCATCTCTCATGCACACCCTACGACTGAAGACAAAACCAGTCCTGTAAACTGTGGACTAGTTGGAGAGAGCTGTTGGGCTTTGACTGGCCTTCACAGGAGCTGTCTGTCTATTTCTTCTGACTGAATGACTGAAAAAATCGTTGGAAAAGTCATGTGATGTGATATGACCTTAACTTAAAACAAATTCAAGGTGCCAAATAAATGCTAGAATCAATTTCATTGACAGCAAAAATCCACAATCATAACAGTAACTGCATTCTGTTGTTACAGCCATTCAGTCATTTTATTGAACCACTTTGTCCTGAACAGGATTGTGGGTGGTGCTGGGGGTTATCCCAACTAGCACAGGGTGTAAGGCAGGAACAAACCCTGGACAGGGTGAACACACACCCACAGCCTGGGGTCAATTCAGAAACTCCAATTCACCTAATCTGCTTGTCTTTGGACCCGGAAGAAATCCACAGGGAGAACATGTAGACTCCACTCAGGGAGGAATCAGGATGCAAACCCAGGTCTCCAAACTGTGAGGCAGCAGCGGTACCAATGCACCACCATGCTGCCATCTGTTGCAGCTGTTCATTTTTAAAATGACTCATTTGTTACAAACAACACTTAGTAAACAAAAATGTGACAACTTGGTTAAAGAAAATAAACAAAAACTGAAAAACGAAAACATTCAAAACAGTTAAGAAATTCCTTGAATGTTGCTCCATGAATGCTATTTCTAATTTGTTTTCATGCTTTCCTTTCCCTCCTGTAGGCCTGGAAAGACATCTGCTCCCATCTCCTTATGCACTAAGCCATTCTAGAATCGTCTTTATTGTTATACCCCACTGTTTGTAAATAGAAAAGGATGAATTTTTTATACATTTCAGTCTGTCTTGTTGACATTTATTGTTCATTTTTAAAACTGGATCACTCTTTCGTCATATACTGTACATTTAAATAATCATTTACAAAAACTGTTAATATCTCTATGTATTTAAAATCCAGCGTCTGCCTGTCTGTATGTCTGTCCACTTTTCACGAGAGACGACCTAACGGATTTTGATCAGGTTGTGGCAGACGGCTGGGGGTGGCACCCAGCCGGGACATCCAGGAAGACAGGAGGAGGGCTCATGCCTCCTCCAGACCACGAGAGGTTCTTTTAGGGGCCACGGGTGCAGGGCTTGGAAGCCCAACCCTGTAGGGGCCCGTGGTCTCCGCCAGGGGGCGTCCCCATGCCTGAAGGACTCGGAACCCCAACACTTCCGCCACACCATGAAGTGCTGGGGGGAAGAAGACTGGGAACACCCAGAGGGCTTCCGGGAATACAGCCGGCACTTCCGCCACACAGGGGAGTGTCTAGGGAGTGTTGGGGATCACCTGGAGCCCATCCGGGCACTTATAAAAGGGGCCGCCTCCCTGCAAAGACGGACTGGAGTCGGGTGAGGAGTGGACAAGGTTTGTGTGCAGGAGAGAGGAGGCGGCCTGACGAGCAGGCAGGGACTGAGAAGGGCCTGGACTTTGGGGGAGATTGGTGCTGGAGGCACTGGGTTTGCGCACAAATTATGTACAATAAACGTGTGGTGGACTTAAAAATGGTGTCCGTCTGTCTGTGTCCGGGCAGCATATCACAAGGTTTTTTTCTATAATTTGCTTGATCATTCCAGTTGATTTTGCGGCTTCTCTCATCTCTCTAAAAATCATACTTCGCTTGCAGGAGCGATATATTTGCTCTAATTCAAGACAGAGGCTGCAGGCCGAGGGGAGGGGGAAGCGTGACATCAGGAGTAGGGAGCCGGGCAGGGCCCTCCTCACTGTCCTGTTTCACTTCTACGGGGCATGGCTAGTATGTAAATAAAACATGTGCCTGAATGCATAGCTATGCAAACAGATACTGTACATGAAGCCAATATGTTTATTATACTTCATTTGACAATAGTCATGATTATAAAGGACGCACTTCAGCATCAGTGGTGTAACAACTTCTGTCTTCTTTTGTGTGTACTGCTAACTACGCGTCATAGGATGTCCCACTTATCTGCAGTGAAGTTACTCTGAGGTGGCTGTAGGCTTCCATCCACTCTCTCCACAACTCCCCCTAATCATACTCTGTCTCTTGAAAGATTAAAATTAACGTATTCAATTAAATTCCCTCTTTCTCTTTCTTGAGATGCAACCTCCTCCCAATGTGTGGCTCCATTCTTGCTAAAATGCCACAACTAGCCTCCCTGGCCTTAAGCTCTCATCACACTTCATGACTTTTCTCGTGATTTTCAGTCGTAGGCTTCATTTACATCATCTTAGTAAGTCAAGGACAGTTGTGAGATGTGATGATCAGTCATTTAACACTAGAATTACCAGAGTCTACAAAAAAACTCGTAAATCCGGCCCACCTTAAAACCGTTCTCACCTCTCTTTTGTCTTCTAAATGTGCTGATTAAGACGAGCAGCAAGTAGCCGGCTATTCCATCCCCCACCATCGCAGAACGTTCACTAAGTTTTCCCAGCTCATGCCTTGTTTGATTATCTGGGAGTGACTGAACTGCTGGAGTTTTAGAATGGGAATAATAGATCGCTATTTGGAATACACGCATTTCATGTGTGTTCCGTTTCTACAGTAATCTGTGTAAACACATTGCTAAAACAGAAACATTTTCATATTTTAGTAATAAATGTTACAAAATGTAGGCATAAACTATAGAATGTGTGAAGCCTGAAGTCCAAACATCAAATAAACACTTTCACAAAAGGTTCAAGGATACTACAATTCTTTCCGTGGCTTAACGCTAAGATTTGCTGACTTGGACCACAACAACCCTGCCATGCTACAGAGATGCGAGTTCGATTCCCAGCTTCGGAGAAAGTGCTTTTTTTTCCTCAAACGGACATAAAATTTATAAATTGGTATGCACTGTAAATCGTTAAGTTTAAAATGTCAATCGCGGTTATTTCTGTTGATTAATTCATGCTTTTTACTTAGAGTCAGAACAGGAGCTTGTTCAGCTTATTCAGCTTCTGATCTGACTCAAACAGCGCCAGTATAACTTCACACCCAACCTGACACTGTTTGTTTTCAAATAATATTGCATTACTTTGACAATGTTTTCTGATTGGTACTTTTCGCGGCATAAAATGATTTCGTCAAAACGTCACATATATTTGTCTCTTTCTTTTTTTAAAATGTGCGTTGTAGCACTCAGCAACTGGCCACCTGCATGTTCTTGCGCACACTGAATAAGACAGCGCTATATGCAATCATCAGATTCAAATGTTAACAGTTATATAGCACGGAATGGAAATCAGCAGTTCTTAGCATTGCACCACGCAAGCTGTTATATCAACCGCCTACTGTAACTTGCTTTCTTTTTTCTTCGGTTATAGTCTTGAATAAAAGTGCACTTGTTTTGTTATACTTTTACATCAACATATGTTCCTGTGCTTGAGCTACATGGGCATGCTCAAAAAATACACGTGTAATGCCACGAAAAGTGCATGCAGACACTTCAGTTCGCAAGCATTGGTATGACAATGCAGTCACAAGTACACTGCAGAGCTATAGCGAGTCTTTATGTGAAAACAGCAGTGTCAGATGGGGAGTGTCTGATGATTGCATATAGCGCTGAAGTGACTGCTCTTTACTATGCTTTCCTCTGCATGTCCTGGAGTACAAAAGAAACAGCATACAGCAACATGTGGGGACTGGCAAGATTGTGGGAAAAAAACACGCAGTCGTATGTATCGTGATACACTGCAGAACTATAGCGCGTCTTTATGTGATAACAGCAGTGTCAGGTGGGCTAGGGAAGGATCCTGAACGCGACAGAGAATGAAAAGTGAATTAAACCCCATTGGGATTAATAAAGTATCTATCTATCTATCTATCTATCTATCTATCTATCTATCTATCTATCTATCTATCTATCTATCTATCTATCTATCTATCTATCTATCTATCTATCTATCTATCTATCTATCTATCTATCTATCTATCTATCTATCTATCTATCTAAAAAAAATAAATAAATAAAGCTAACCTTTACAAATATCATAAATTACATCGGCTTCTACAGACTGAAATCAAATGTATCTTTTTATTCTAAAACAGTAAAAATAAGAACACTTCACAAAAGGGAGTCATGCAGGATCAAACTCGTGACCTTCTGATTGCCAGTCAGCAACTGATACTGTTGCACCACAGCAGCAGATATAGTAAATGAGTGTCAATGTCACACACTAAGGCGGCTTTTTTTGGCAGTGGCTTTTTTTTTTGTACCTTTTGTGAAAGTGTTTCTTTGATATTTGGACTTCAGGCTTCATACATTATATAGTTTATGCCTACATTTTGTTACTAGAATATAAAAAATTGCTTTAACAATGTGTCTACACAGATTACTGTAGAAACGCAACACACATGAAATGCGTGTGTTCCAAATAACGATTTATTATTTCCACTCTAAAACTCCACTTCACTCCCAGATAATCAATCAAGACATGAGCTGGAAAAAGTTCGTTTACGTTCTAAGTCGGTGGGGGGATGGAATAGCCGGCTGTTTGCAGCTTGTCTTTATCAGTACATTTAGATGACAAAAGACGCTGGCGGAGAGGTGAGAATGGTTTTAAGAAGCAATTTAAGGTGGGCCGGAGTTTTTTCGTAGGCTCTGGTAATTCTAGTGTTAATGTGACATCCCCATCGAGTTGGTCACAGGGCTTTGCGATTAGCCACTACAGAATCACACACAGACTCGATTTTGTTGTGAGGCATGGGCCTCTTATGTATGTGGGACCACCGATGAGTGTTCAGCTGTACGGTGTCCATTTTAGAACATCCTCCTTCCAGAGACAAAACTCCATGCTTCCTACTATCTTCAGTAAAATATTCCTCCTCCCTGAGAGGAAAACTCTGTCAGTTGACACTGTAAAGATGGAAGTGCAATGCATATAAATGTCCACAAAACCAGCCTCTCAAGTGTAAGCTAGACTGCCTTTAGATGGACCTCCTCTGGGCTGACTGGTGGGAATTATGTTCTACGTAGAGGTTTTGTGGTTTTACACTTCTACATTCTTGCACATTTTTTCATTTTGCTTGCTAAAAGGCGTAGCCCCATTTTTTGGGGCTTGTGGAGGTAGGAAGCCTTCCATTGGAGTGTTAGGCCAGGATGCCTGCAGAGAAGGTTTACTCTGGAGAGGAAGACCTGGGTTAAGGACTTATCTGGCTTTTGATCTTTTTGAGGCCTGCATCCCCTTTTTTGCGCTTGCTCTGGCATGAATCAAAACAAAAAGAATGTCAAGTAATCCATCATGTCCTGCAATCTCATGTTGTGTCATCTGACGTCCTCAACGTAAAAAAGACTCAGCAAATGCAGTCATTAAGTGTGACAGACACTCCAGCTAGAAGTCCTGTTGTAATGCTGGCAAATCATTAAAAGATTTAAAGGGCAAACCAAGGGAGAGATCCAAAACAGACAACTGAGAGAGCAAAAAAAAACTGAAAAACAACGTAGAAAAGCAATGGGCGAAAATCGAGACCAGAAGAAAGAAGTGAAAGTCAGGGATTAAAAAAATGATTAAAAAAGAAAAGAATTCTCAAAGGAGGTTCCCAAAAAGTCAACTATTTGCAGCTCAGACAAAGACACAGTGAAATGGGTGGTCTTTTAAATCTGTTGCTGACCTTGGAAGACACGCCCCCTAACGACGGGAAATGCTACCCAGGCAACATGTGCAAAACTGCGACGCTCTCAGAAACACACAAGATGGCCACCAGAATGGAATAAATCCAAAAAATACAACACGTATAGTGTGACTCTAGCTGTAGTGCGATTTATTTGTCCATCTAGTACCCTTCTAACTTTGGGCCATCATATGCTTTTACTAATCTTGAATTTAAATAAGTTAACAGATTTATGAACCTTTGTTTCTGCAGAGGAGTGGAGTATATGGCGCTCTAAGGGCAGGTCGTTCCCACTCACATTTGGTGGTACAGTAGGGACAATTAAGATGGAGTCCTACCCCAGGCATCCGAGGTACGACAAGGGAGCGTGAAGGATGATGGGAGGATACTAACCCTGGTGGTCTGGTCTTGTCACAGCCGCTTGAGGCAGCTAAGATGTTGGGGGGGGGTTTGAGGACCACAGCTATGGGTTTCTCCATCAGCTGTTCCAGAGAGACGAAGAAGGAGTTGTGCTGGGCTCATCTGGCAAAACATTATGGACCTGATGACTGTGTTGGTTTTACTCTCGTTTTAATACTGAACTTTAACTCACTAACTGTGACAGTTTTAATGGATTATTTATTTTTGAAGATGGCACTGAACTATTTGAACACTGCTTCTTTGACTTTGTTTTAAATAAAAGCACAGGGGCATGTGTTCACCTACCCCTTGCTATGTATGTATTTGTCCTCATTTGCCTGGCTCAACCTTTGTTACGTTATCAACAGTGGTGGGTTCAGGAGGATCCCAAACAGGAGTAGGAGCGTGGAGTCAGCCCACACCGTCACAACACCATCTAGATGAAGCTTGGGTTGCTGCTGGAAGAGGTGCTAGTGAGGCCACCAGAGGGGGCTTACCCTGTGGTCTGAGTAATATGAACACTGTGCTGTAAAAATGACATCATCTTCGGGATGAGATGTAAAACTAAGGTCCATAAAATATGTCTGGGCATTCTTCGTAAAGAGCAGGGTGTATCCTGATGTCCAAGCTAAATTACCCACCACATCCTAGTCATTCTGGCCCCCTAACCATCCCCTGTCTCAAACTGCCTATCTCTGTCATCACTTCACCACCTAACAGCTAATGTGTGGTGAGCATACTCAGTCCCAGTGCTTGCTTAGTTTGTGCCCTAGGCCAGGCTTATTAGTGCGCCAGCCGACTGTTCCGTAGCTCACCCATGCGGCTCGGTTTTGTCCCCCATATTATATGCGCCCTTAATGGGGGCATCAGCCCTGAAAGTATTGGTGCAAAAATGGCTGCTGTCACATCATCCAGGTAGATACTATGCATTAGTGGCTCCCCACATACTAAATCCCTTTGAGTAGAAAGAAAAGCACTACATAAATTTAAAGAATTATTATTATTATTATTAGTACTGTGCACGTGAAAAAATGCTCAACAATTTGTGACCTTATGCAAGTTTTGTCATCTACCTGTGCTCAAAAAAAAAATAAGTCTGTGTAAACAAGAGTGCTGCGTTCTCATCTTGTGCGTTGCCTCAGATAAATGTGTTGCTGTGTGTGTGTAATTACAATTCCTAAAACAGATACCCTACCTTAGCTGTTGCTATGATTTTTTAATTTTTTTTTTTATGGGACCACCAGGCTGCCCATTCTGTGCCTCTAAGGATCTCCATTAATGGAATGCTGCAACAGTGTGGCGATAAGCTGCAGAAACCTGCTCAGATGCTGTGAACTGCAAATGCGTTCTTAGATAAGACCTGTAAATTTGGCCAGCTCTTCACACCATGCTGCCCGAAGCGCTGGTGGTTTCTCTAAGCTGGCGCTCTGGTTCTTGCTGACAGGTCGCTTATCTTGGTCTTCTGTCAGTGCCCTCTTAATAACCGTCAATGCGAGAGCTTGACAATGCTGCCTCTATGACGCCTCTTCAGCCCCCGCCACCCCATTTCTAAACAAAGCAGAGCTGCTCTAAGATTTAAATAGCAAGATAATATTTCAATGCCTTTTTTTTTTTTGGCCCTCGGGGGTTTAAAGTAGCAGATGATAAATAAATAAAAAAAAAGGTAAGCCTTGAAACGGCAGAAGGAATTAGGTTGTAAAAATGCTTTCATGTCCCAAAGTAGTGCTTTTAACGTTAATGTGAATAACAGCAGGGTTGGCAGTCCTGAGTGAGACAAAAGTTCTAACTGAAAAATATTTTTTGAATGCATAATATGACACACATTGTCAAATTTACTTAATCTGATTGTGGTGGGCAGCATTAGGTGTAAAGTTGGACGGTGTGCAGGTTCCACTCACACATTCATTCAGTGGTGGCACGCGTTAGGGGTCTGTGGCAGTGTGCAACTTTTGGCTAAAAACAGTGAACTCAGGCTTTGTAGGTGCATATAAGAAAGTAGCAGAGCAGCTCCCGGGGTATTGATAGGGAGATTAGCCAAACACGTATTCATATGCAAACACTACCAGATCGGCTGGTTTCGTCATTAATGCTCTGGGGATCGTAATTAAGGCACCTACACTCACTACATTATTAAGAAGACTGAGTATGATGTTGAGGGGGTTGGGTTGAAGGAATGCTCAGAGGTTAAATGGAAAGGAAGGAAAAGAAGAACAGCAGGTTCATGGAGACATGGCAGTCGGGGACAATGCTCAGTGTGGGCATCTGAATGCTGCTGAATGCTACAGAGGCACAGAAGTGACTCAATCACTCCAAGAGATCCCGCTTACACTAAGGGGGTGTGATGAAAGAAGGGAGCAGGTTTCACGAGGTCCAGGCGGATGCCATGTAATGGCAATGGGGACATGAGCCAGTTGGTTGACCGCACATACTGGAGGGCATCTCCTCTTGCTGACCAGGTCTGGAAGGAAGGGGTATTGATGGAAGGAGGCACAGATGTTCCTGAAATTTTTAAAGGGGCAGGCCTTGACCATGAATTTTAAACCTACATTTTTCTTACTTTTGGAATTGCTCATTTAATTCACTGATTTTATTGAGGATTATTTATTAACATATTTATTTATAAAGAAGATTCCACTGCACTTTATTGCCCTTGAATAAAAGCACTTCATGCTGTTTGCACTGACCTCTTGTTCGCCCTACTCCATTTCAGTCTGTAACTGGAGGTAATGCCACTTGTGGGTAACCCGGGCATCACACACTCTCATGCACACTGGATCTTTGTGGAAATACTAAGCTCTCCATTTCCATAATAAGGTTTTGGGCAGCTAGAGCTGTTCCTGCATCCGTCCCTGGAGGGGATGCCATTCCACTTCAAGACACATTGGGCATTTAATCTCTCAAGCAGTTTTGTTTTTCAGGAAGCTTTGCGTTGCTGTACGATGTCGGCCCTGTGCCACATGCGGTCAATGGCCACTTTTATGTGTTGCATTCTAACCGCATAACAGAAACTGTAACCTTTCAGCAAAATATGTGACATGCAAAGAAGGGTGATGCAGTGCGAAGTGAGGAGTTCAATGGGGGTCAATCCACCCACTATTGCTTCAACACACTCTGGACTTCACCAGGGCGAGGGAAGATTATTGCTCTGATGTGGTGCATGGCACAATACACCAGGATGGCAGCTATGAAGAGTGATGCAGTGCAAAATGTGGTGTGATCAGGGGCTCATGGAGGACCCCCATATCTTATTGTTTCTAAGCAATCGCAAGTACATGGGATAGATTTTTGATTCAATGCATTGCATTGTATGGCACACTATGGAGGCAGCTATGAAGAGTGATACAGTGCTCTTCATCTTCACCAATAACTCTCCCAAGTCCAAACTACTAACAGATTGGTAGGATGGCACCAGTGCTTGTGGTCAACCAATCAGCACAATTCATTGGAAATGCCATTCAGTCTTAGCCAGAGGTGGGTAGTAACGAGTTACATTTGTTCCATTACATTTACTTGAGTAACTTTTTAAAAAAATTGTACTTCCAAGAGTAGTTTTACTGCACCATACATTTTACTTTTACTTGAGTACATTTGTGAAGAAGAAACGCTACTCTCACTCTGCTACATTGGGCAACACTTGACTCGTTACTTTATTCCATTTACACATTAGATACACTATATTTTTGCCAGAGAGAAGTCGCCAGTGGATCTACTGCATGACTGTTTCACCAATCAGACGTAGCAACAATAATCACATGACTCCGTTTCACCAATCAGACGTAGAGATGCAGTCACATGACCAAACACAAACTTCCTGCGTCTGCAGCCGGTGAGAGACTTTTAGTCATGTGGGGCTCCTGTTCACTGCTAAACGGTCACAGCTTCACTGCAAGAACCATAGGAGCCAACTCCTGCTGAAGCTTAACCATCACTTCACTGAGTGAATAACAAGCACGTTTTAACCAAACATGCACAGACACAGACAGTCATGGTAAAGTGAGACTTCTTGTACATGCACAAGCTGCCTTGTTCTAATGTTATTTTCTATCAGCTGTGCTATTTGGAGGGCAAGTGTGTGACGATGCCGGTCCCCTACAGACTCTTTTCTTTTCTCCTTTTCTTTGATTCCCCCTTCTTTTTTTTGGGCCAACCCGTATATATACACTCCTGTCTCTGTGGGCCTTAATCACACACTGCAGAAAGCCAATGAAGCAATTGAGAACGATCGCATCCGCACCTGCAGGTGTGACTCGCTCCAACTACCTCATTAACTCCCTGCGGTCATGCAATTGTGCCCACGGAGCGTGACACGGCTTTATGGGTTTGAAACTGGACTTTTTTTTTTTTTTGAAGCCGCAGATATACAGTATTATACTGTCAGTGTACAGGTTATCTTGTCACTGTAAGTAGTTTGCACTGTTCAAACATACATGTTACCTACTGTAGATATTGGCTTCAAAAGCTTTGTTGTGAAAAACTGAGATTTGGAACTTTGTGTTATTTGTGCATCTTTATTTTGTAAAAAGGGCTGCAGAAGGTGCCACTCTGTGCATCTAGACTCCAGCATAGAGATGTTGTCACTCTGTGCAGTCACACTCTGTATGTTAATGAACATTTAATTATGGTTCCTCTTTTGACTTCTATCATTTTAAAAATGAAACCTTTCTTTTACATGGCAGTATGATTAAGCTGTTTGGGGGAAATGTTCAGTTGATATTAGGACTGCTGATGTTAAAAGACGTCCTGAGCGGCTGGTCTGACTCTTTGCCCTTGTTTCCTCCTTAAAGCACTTGAGCCTCCTCAGTGCAACCCTTGTACTCAGTGTTACCCTTTTATTTGATTCACAGCTGTCTTTCATATCTTAAATTAATCTGCAGTTCATGAAGGGGCATGTGGTTTCAAATCCACCCAGAGGAAGCCTGAGACCGCAGCTGAGCACTTGTAGGCCCACATCAGCACTCAGCTTTAGGAGCTGCAACAGAACAGGAAGAAAGCTGTGACAAGAGCTCGTGGTTTACTGTTGGCATCACCTCGGGTTGTGGCGTGGTGCAAATTTATGCTGTCTTTGCCTGTCTAATTCTGATTAAATAAATAATAATAAAGCATGAGCTGTCAGAAAAGTAATAGTAGGGTGCCAAAGTGCCATCTTCCTGTGTCTTGAGCAAATTTCGTTTCCTTCTCATCTGGGTTGCTCACAGTGTAGAGACGTTTACATTTATTTGCTTAGCAGACACTTTTATTCAAAGCAACTTATAAAAGAGGTCAGCATAATCGAGTAAGCATTAGTCTGGAGGACTGTTTGAGAGCAAGTGTTACAGGACGACAGTACAAAATTCATCATCTCGAGCTCAGTACAAAATGCAGGCTAACTAGAAATTCTAGATAGGAAAACCTACTGTAACTGTAGACAGAAAATCACCAAACAAGAGAATCTTCAACCGTTTCTTAAAGACATTGAAGGAGTCAGAATTTCGAATGTCGTGGGCAGCTCATTCCACCAGCGAGGAGTTTCACATGAAAGAGACTGGACTCAGATTTGATACCGCGCAGAGATGGCATCGCCAGATGCCCTTCAACAGCAGACCTGAGTGGTCAAGAAGGAGCAAAGGACCTCACAAATGTCTCTATATATGTAGGTGCTAATCCATTGACGTCTTTGTAGGCAGGAATCAAAGCTTTGAAGTTAATATGTGCTTCTACAGAAAGCCAATGTGGTGATCTAAAGAGAGAGAAATAACATGTGAGATGTTTGAACAGCAGACATGTCCCAGCATTTTGTATCATCTGCTGCAGCTTGGTGACACACGCTGGTAACTCCTGCCAGCAGCAAGTTGCATTAAGGCAAACGGGACAAGACCAAAGCCTGGAGCAGGAGTAGGGCTGCATAGTCTGTCTGATATTGTGATGTTGTGTATATTGTGCAGAATTACTCTGCAAGACGAAGAGACCATAGCTACATAGTCCCTGAAGGAGAGATGGACATCAATCACCAATCCGAGGCTGAGGACTGACTTGTCGGATGTTAGTGATAATGAACTAAGCTGGACAGAAATGGGGAGCTGGGATAACAAGAAGGTCAAGTTAATATGGAGATGTGTTCCTTCATCCAGGTTGCAATATCAATGAGATAGAGAGATTTTAGATGATACAATGTGGTCCTCTGGATGTTCTTTAAATATTCTATTACTGTCCAAAGAAATCTAAAAAAAATTAAATTAGAAGGGACCAGTCAGTCTAGGGACAAAGTGTGCACTGGTTTCTGGCTTGTGTTACTTGTTCTCTCACTTTCATACAGTAGATATTTACATTATAAAGTAGGCTTAAAAAATGGACAAAGTCAAAAGGTGAATGTATCCATGTCAATGCAACATGATGAAAAGGCAGGATTTTCAGCTCTCCGTTTGCAGAATAAGGCCATGGGGAGATAGAGATGTTCCTGTAGCCTGTATGGGATGCCATTCCACCTCAGTACACATTTGATGTTTTTCCACTGCATTTGTTTTGTTTTCAGGAACCACTGAGTTCCTGTACCACGTAGGCCCTAGGTCACTTGTGACCCCTGGCCTCTTTCGTATGTTGGGTTTTCACCACACAACAAGGACTGTAATCTTTATGCAAAGCAGCATGATGACATGTGAAGTGAGGTACATTCTGGAGTTCATGGAGGACATCTCCCCCTTATTGTTTCAACATGGTCTGGACTTCACAGGGGTGACTACTACTTCAATCTGGTGCATGGTGAGCACCAGAGATGTGGTTTTAAAGAGTGATGCAGTGTGCAGTGTGATCAGGACCTCACATGGGAGCCCTGCATCTTATTGCTTCAAAGCAATCGCCAGTTTATGGGGAGATTATTGATTTGAAGCAGTGCATGGTGCGGCGCACCAGAGACATGGCTATGAAGAGTGATACAGTGCGAAGAGCAATGCTCCATCTTCACCAATGACTCTCAGAAGTCCAAACTGCTAACAGATTTATAGGATGGTGTCAGTGCTTGTGGTCAACCAATCAACACAATTCATTGCCCAAACCACACCTGGGTACATACCTTGGCATAGGAGCAAAAGCGTACCAGAATCTACCTAACAGGAACTACCAATGGCCCAAGTTCCGGTGGTAGGAATACTACAGAAATTCCTGAGTTTCTGAAAAGTCCCTGGTTCCTGAAAAAGTTCCTATGGTGGATAAGCACCCATTCATGTACCCTTCATTTTATCAAACAGTAAGAGTTTGGGCTTTGGAAGCTACTCAGCATAAACACTTAAATTTCACACAGGGGTCTAAATGCTTTTTGAGCCACGTTACTCTTCTTGAAATTGATACTTTTATTTTTCAGATTTATATTAAGCTGGTCTTCAGAAGAAACACAATGCTAGGTTTCACTAGGTTCACAAATAATTGCATTTCTTTTTTACTTCTTTTGTAACAAGGGTGCCAGGCCCGAGCTCCAGGCATTTTGGTTATGGAAGGACATGCCAGTTTTGCAGGCAACTCAGTCCAAGGAGAGCCTATCACTTATTGACGACTGGAGGGATCACACAGAACATGCCAGTGATGCTTAGGGGCACCATCTTTTAAAAATTCAAATTCTCTCCCTCAATAACAAGGCTTTCCTAAAATCAGGCTGATGTATTAACTAACGGAGCACTCCATAAAAAGCAATATCTATTATCTATTAGCTGTACCACTTTTCCCTGTTCCTTCTCCAAATCTCTCTTCAGTTGTCCCATTGACACCGCCTCCATACTCCTTTCCACTTGCGCCAATGTCACATTATGAGACTTCTAGTCATTGGGTATGTCTGCCTTGCGGACTGCTAGTGCTGATCACATCGCCAGACCATGTCAACTTGCACGACTGAAAATCGCATGTCAGATTTAACAATTTGATGTTGACTTTCCAGCACAGTTGTGCACGCCCTTTTTTCCGGCAGCCAATAGCATGCTGCCTGATGGAGCCAGTGAAGGGCCATTCTGTCATCTTCTTATATAATGTGCTATCGTGGCTGTTCATTTGTCTGTCCAGGATTGAAATCACCTGTAGCTCACAAACCGTTTGACTTATTGACCTGGAATTTGGTACACATGTACTACGTAATGTTTACTATCCGCTTTCGGGGTGATGATTGACCTCCAAGGTTATTCCGTTCTCCGTTACTGGTATTATCCAGTTATATTATTATACTGGTCGGGCGCTCAGCAGGCTCCTATCAATTATGGAAAATCCACTGCATCCACTAAACAGTGTTAACTCTAGACAGAGGAGCAGCTTCAGCGACAGACTGCTGTCACTGTCCTGCTCCACTGACAGACTGAGGAGATCGGTCCTCCACCAAACTATAAGACTCTTCAATTCCACCCGGGGGGGAGGGGGGGGGGATAAACATTAACATTGTATAAAGTTATTGTCTGTTTTTACCTGCATTATTATCAATCTTTAATTTAATATTGTTTTTTGTATCAGTAAGGTGCTGCTGGAGTATGTGAATTTCCCCTTGGGATTAATAAAGTATCTATCTATCTATCTATCTATCTATCTATCTATCTATCTATCTATCTATCTATCTATCTATCTATCTATCTATCTATCTATCTATCTATCTATCTATCTATCTATCTATCTATCTATCTATCTATCTATCTATCTATCTATCTATCTATCTATCTATCTATCTATCTATCTATCTATCTATCTATCCTCTTCCGCTTATCTGAGATCGGGTCGCGGGGGCAGCAGCTTGAACGGAGATGCCCATACTTCCCTTTCCCTGGCCACTTCTTCTAGCTCTTCCGGGGATATCCTGAGGCGTTCCCAAGCCAGCCGAGAGACAGTCCCTCCAGCATGTTCTGGGTCTTCCCCAGGGCCTCCTCCCAGTTGGACGTGCCCGGAACACCTCACCAGTGAGGCGTCCAGAAGGCATCCTGATCAGATGCCCGAGCCACCTCATCTGACTCCTCTCGATGCGGAGGAGCAGTGGCTCTACTCTGAGCTCCTCCCGGTTGACAAAGCTTCTCACCCTATCTTTAAGGGAAAGCCCAAACACCCTGCGGAGGAAATTCATTTCAGCCGCTTGTATTAGCAATCTCGTTCTTTTGGTCACTACCCATGACTATAGGTGAGGGTAGGAACGTAGATCTGCCAGTAAATTGAGAGCTTTGCCTTACGGCTCAGCTCCTTTTTCACAACAACAGACCGATGCAGAGCCCACATTACTGCGGACGTCACACCGATCCTGTCAATCTCCCGCTCTATTCTTCCCTCACTCGTGAACAAGACCCCAACATACTTGAACTCCTCCACTTAGGGTAGGATCTCGCTCCCAATCCTGAGAGGGCACTCCACCCTTTTCCAGCTGAGAACCACGGTCTCGGATTTGGAAGTGCTGATTCCCATCCCAGCTGCTTCACACTTGGCTGCGAACCGATCCAAAGAGAGCTGAAGATCACGGCCTGATGAAGCAAACAGGACAACATCATTTGCAAAAAGCAGTGACCCAGTCCTGAGCCCACCAAACTGGACCCCCTCAACGCTTTGGCTGTGCCTAGAAATTCTGTCCAATAATGCGGACCAAGCTCTGACACAAGCTGTACAGGGACCGAACAGTCCTTATCAGGGGGTCCGGTACTGCATACTCCCGGAGCACGCTCCACAGGATTCCCCAAGGGACACGGTCAAATGCCTTTTCCAAGTCCACAAAACACATGTAGAGTGGTTGGTCAAACTCCCTTGCACCCTCCAGGACTCTGCCAAGGATTTAGAGCTGGTCCACTGTTCTGCGACTAGGATGAAAACCACACTGTTCCTCCTGAATCCAAGGTTCGACTATCTGATGGACCTTCCTCTCCAGGACCCCCGAATAGACTTTTCCAGGGAGACTGAGGAGTGTGATCCCTCTGTAGTTGGAACACACCCTCCGGTCCCCTTTCTTAAAAAGGGGGACCACCACCCCGGTCTGCCAATCCAGAGGCACTGTCCTCGATGTCCATGTAATGTTGCAGAGGCGTGTCAACCAAGACAGTCCTACAACATCCAGAGCCTTGAGGAACTTCGGGCGTATCTCATCCACCCCCGGGGCCCTGCCACCAAGGAGTTTTTTGCCCACCTCGGTGACCTCAGTCCCAGAGATGGAAGAGCTCACCTCCGAGTCCCCAGGCTCTGCTTCCTCATTGGAAGACATGTTAGTGGGATTGAGGAGGTCTTCGAAGTACTCCCCTTACCGACCCACAACGTCCTGAGTCGAGGTCAGCAGCGCACCATCCTCACCATATACAGTGTTGACACTGCACTGCTTCCCCCTTCCTGAGACGCCGGATGGTGGACGAGAATCTCCTCGAAGCCGTCCGGAAGTCATTCTCCATGGCCTCCCCAAACTCCTCCCACGCCCGAGATTTTTTGCCTCAGCAACCACCAAAGCCGCATTCCGCTTGGCCTGCTGGTACCTGGTAGCCGCCACTGGAGTCCCACAGGACAAAAGGGTCCTGTAGGACTCCTTCTTCAGCTTGACAGCATCCCTCACCACCGGTGCCCACCAACGGGTTCGGGAATTGCCACCACAATAGGCACTGACCACCTTACGGCCACAGCTCCGGTCAGCCGCCTCAACAATAGAGGCACAGAACATATCCCATTCAGACTCAATGTCCCCCACCACCCTCGGGACATGGTTGAAGTTCTGCCGGAGGTGGGAGTTGAAGCTACTTCTGACAGGGGACTCTGCCAGACGTTCCCAGCAGACTTTCACAATCCGTTTGGGCTTACCAGGCCTGACATCCTCCCACACCATCGAAGCCAACTCACCACCAGGTGGTGATCAGTTGATCCACTCTCTTCACCCGAGTGTCCAGGACATGTGGCCGCAAGTCCGATGACATGACCACGAAGTCGATCATCAAAATGAGGCCTAGGGTGTCCTGGTGCCAAGTGCACATACGGACACCCCTATGCCTGAACATGGTGTTCATTATGGACAATCCGTGACGAGCACAGAAGTCCAATAACAAAACACCACTTGGGTTCAGATTGGGGGGGCCATTCCTCCCAATCACGTCCATCCAGGTCTCACTGTGATTGCCCACGTGAGCATTGAAGTCTCCCAGCAGTACGAGGGAGTCTCCAGAAGGTATGCCCTCTAGCACCCCCTCCAGGGACTCCAAAAAGGGTGGGTACACCAGACTGCTGTCCGGCGTATACATGCAAACAACAGTTAGGACCTGACCCCCCACCCGAAGACGAAGGGAAGCTACCCTCTCGTCTACCGGGGTGAACCCCAATGAACAGAATCCAAATTGGGGGGCAATAAGTATGCCCACACCCGTTCGATTCAGCCCCTTTCAAGGAGATTGGTTCCAGAGTCCAAGCTGTGTGTCAAGGTGAGTCCAACTATATCTAGCCGGAACGTCTCAACCTCACGCACTAGCTCAGGCTCCTTCCCCTTCAGAGAGGTGACATTCCACGTCCCAAGAGCCAGCTTCTGTAGCCGAGGATCGGACCCGACTCACACTGCACCCACCCTCCTGGCCCCTCCTACAGGTGGTGAACCCATGGGAAGGGGGACCCATGTTGCCTCTTCGGGCTATGCCTGGCCAAGCCCCATGGATGCAGGCCCGGCCACCAGGCGCTCGCCATCGAGCCCGACCTCCAGGCCTGGCCTGGGTGAGGGAAAACAGCATCCAATGTTTGCATGCATCATAGGAGGTTTTCTGAACCGGTCTTTGTCACATCCCTTGCCTAGGACCAGTTTGCCTTGGGTGACCCTACCAAGGGCATAAAGCCCCCGACAACAGAGCTCCTAGGATCATTGGGACACACAAACCCCTCCACCACGATAAGGTGGCAGCTCGAGGAAGGGTACTGGTATTATATAACACACAATGATTAAGAACAGATCAGTTTCTCTTCTTTTTGTGGGATTCCAAACACCCTCATTCCATTTTTCCTCATCACTGCATTATTTGATTTGTACCTTCAGATAAGTATTCATTGATAAAATTAAGGAAAAACTTTAAAGAAAAAATTGGAGTGAGTCATGGACTAGTTGGAGTGAGTTGCTGGGTATGTCCCATTACGTGACTGGCTTCACAGGAATGTGCCAGCAACTGCTACGACTGAAAATCAATGAAAAAGTCATTTAATGTGACATGGCATTTAATCTCATGTCCAGACCACTGAGGGACCAGCACAGCTACAGCAGGCCTAGGATTCTATGCTGCCTGTTTGTTTCATTTTAGCTATCTTGGTCAATGCTGAAGGCAGTGGTGGTTTTTCTTCATTTTTTATTACTTCACTTCTAAATAAAATCTAGAGGGATCACACAGTCTATGAAATTAAATAAAGGCTCAAACAAAATCAGGAGACCAATGGTTCAAATCTTTGCTGAGCCACAGAATGATCAATGTGACTCTGAAGCAGCATGTCATGTCATTTTGTTTCTGTTGTATGGTTAGAAGATTAATGAATTTTTTAAATTCTAAATAACAGCATGTTTAATTGTGCTTCTTCATTCTGCTCCCCTTTATCACTCCTGGTGCAATTGACAGCACAGCCAGCTCCACAGGGTTGGTTTCTGATGCTACATAGAGAGCTTGATGAGTGGGGGTACATAATGGATGAAATGGATGCATAAGTTTAGTGGTCAGCTTCATCTCAACTCTCCTACCAATCAGGATTGAGATTTTTGAGGACATAATCTAGGAAATATTGAAATATTTAGTTACAACACAGGGCCACGTCCATTTTTACAACCCAGTTACTGTATATGAAGATTTTTTTTGCTACTAAGAAGCAAAAGAGTTTTTTTTCAATATGGAGCTGCAGCAAATCATTTTTAATTTTATTTAGTGTCTTTCTATATTAAACTCCTAGGGAACTTTGTATGTTTAGAGATACAGTACCATTGTTTAGTAACAATTCAAGAGAGAAACAACCTAGAAATACCTTACAGTCTCTACTTAAACAACATTGTAATAACTGACTAACATTTAAACATTAGAACAATCTAGATGAGAACAGGCCATTCAACCCAACAAAGCTCGCCAGTCCTGTCCACTTATTTCTTCCAAAAAAGCATCAAGTTGAGTTTTGAAGGTCCCTAACGCCCTACTATCTACCACTTTGCTTGGTAGCTTATTCCTAGTGTCTATGGGTCTCTGTAAGAAGAAAAACGTCCTAAAGTTTGTGTGACATTTCCCCTTACCAAGTTGCCATCTGTGTCCCTGTGTTATTGATGAACATATGTTAAAGTAACAGTTTCGAACCACAGCATTAATTCCCTTTATAATATTAAGCACTTAAATCATGTCTCTTCTTAATCTTCTTTCGCTTAACCTGAAAAGGCTCATCCCTGGAATCAGCCTAGTCACTCTTCTCTGGACTTTTTTGAGCCTTGAGAAAAATAACTCCTCACACTGCAAAGCTGACCATTGAAACTTTGAGGAAAACTGGTGTCTAGCTGGTTGAACCCCCATCTTATTTACTCGGTTCGGCACCTCATGATTTCTAGTTACCATAAATGAACTTTTGCATGTAAAAGTTTCTGACAAGCGTGATGAATTGATTGATGTGGTGACTAAGCCATATAAAAGGTGAACTCAAGGTGATTTCGCTGCTTGCTTTAACAAATTGATCAAGCACATGAAAAACTTCCATGATGCTCTGTTGAACCAATAAATGAGCTTTCATTGTGGAAAAAAGTTTTCGCCTTGATATTTTTAACATGTATTAAGTATTGTGAAGAGTTACACGAGAGACAGGAAGAGGAGACCAGGTTTCCAAAGAAAAATAACTTTATTGCTGAGTATGCAGGAACAGTCTCAAGGCTTTATTCAAAATAGGAATTTTTCTTCAGCAGAGAAGCACACATGTTACAGGTAGCAATGTCGGCAATCCTCCTTTCTTCAGATTAAAAGAACACAAAGCCTTCTTCATCGAGCAGGTTCAGTGGCCTGGAAGCAGTGGCTGGGGCAGACACAGTCTGAAGGAGAGAGGATAGGAGAGTCAGCAATTGGGCAGGTCAGGACTCAATTTGAAATGTTCTAAACCTCATGCGACAAGCACATTGTGCGGTAAACCTGAAGCTGATCCTGCGGAGGGCAAGTTATGAGTGTACTTGCTTCCCATTGAAATACTGTTAAAGAAGGAGTCTTTCCAAAGGGCAGCTGTGTTTGTTTGACTTTGGTTTACTGTTTAACAGAGAGCCAGCATGCATGTAACAGTCGTTATGTTGTAGGAATAAGCAGCAGACCAGCTACAGAGACAGTAAATCAGTGGCAACAGTGGTCACATTATACAGGTGCTGGTTATAAAATTAGAATATCATGACAAAGTTATTTCAGTAATTCCATTCAAAAAGTGAAACTTGTATATTAGATTCATTCATTACACACAGACTGATGTATTTCAAATGTTTATTTCTTTTGATGTTGATGATTGTAACTGACAACTAACGAAAGTCCCAAATTCAGTATCTCGGAAAATTAGAATATTGTGAAAAGGTTCAATATTGAAGACACCTGGTGCCACACTCTAATCAGCTAATTAACTCAAAACACCTGCAAAAGCCTTTAAACGGTCTCTCAGTCTAGTTCTGTAGGCTACACAATCATGGGGAAGACTGCTGACTTGACAGTTGTCCAAAAGATGACCATTGACACCTTGCACAAGGAGGGCAAGACACAAAAGGTCATTGCTAAAGAGGCTGGCTGTTCACAGAGCTCTGTGTCCAAGCACATTAATAGAGAGGTGAAGGGAAGGACAAGATGTGGTAGAAAAAAGTGTACAAGCAATAGGGTTAACCGCACCCTGGAGAGGATTGTGAAACAAAACCCATTCAAAAATGTGGGGGAGATTCACAAAGAGTGGACTGTAGCTGGAGTCAGTGCTTCAAGAACCACCACGCACAGACGTATGGAAGACATGGGTTTCAGCTGTCGCATTCTTTGTGTCAAGCCACTCTTGAACAAGGGACAGTGTCAGAAGCGTCTCGCCTGGGCTAAAGACAAAAAGGACTGGACTGCTGCTGAGTGGTCCAAAGTTATGTTCTCTGATGAAAGTAAATTTTGCATTCCCTTTGGAAATCAAGGTCCCAGAGTCTGGAGGAAGAGAGGAGAGGCACAGAATCCACGTTGCATGAGGTCCAGTGTAAAGTTTCCACAGTCAGTGATGGTTTGGGGTGCCATGTCATCTGCTGGTGTTGGTCCATTGTGTTTTCTGAGGTCCAAGGTCAACGCAGCCGTCTACCGGGAAGTTTTAGAGCACTTCATGCTTCCTGCTGCTGATGAACTTTATAGAGATGCAGATTTCATTTTCCAACAGGACCTGGCACCTGCACACAGTGCCAAAACTACCAGTACCTGGTTTAAGGACCATGGTATCCCTGTTCTTGATTGGCCAGCAAACTCGCCTGACCTTAACCCCATAGAAAATCTATGGGGTATTGTGAAGAGGAAGATGCAATACGCCAGACCCAACAATTCAGAAGAGCTGAAGGCCACTATCAGAGCAACATGGGCTCTCATAACACCTGAGCAGTGCCACAGACTGATCGACTCCATGCCACGCCGCATTGCTGCAGTAATCCAGGCCAAAGGAGCCCCAACTAAATATTGAGTGCTGTACATGCTCATACTTTTCATGTTCATACCTTTCAGTTGGCCAACATTTCTAAAAATCCTTTTTTTGCATTGGTCTTAATTGATATTCTAATTTTCCGAGATACTGAATTTGGGACTTTCATTAGTTGTCAGTTATAATCATCAACATTAAAAGAAATAAACATTTGAAATACATCAGTCTGTGTGTAATGAATGAATCTAATCTACAAGTTTCACTTTTGAATGGAATTACTGAAATAAATCAACTTTGTCATGATATTCTAATTTTATGACCAGCACCTGTACTTGTATATGTTAAGTGACTCAGTGAAAGCCTCACAGTAAATGAAAGATGGGGACTGAACCAGCACCCTCTTGGTTTAAAGTCCAACACCAAGAACTGCATCAAGCAGTCTTTATTTTTATATTGCACCTTTCTGTACTGGACTTAATCCTTAGGCACTATACACTTCCTGAGCTGTATACAGTGCAATAGTTTATATCTGTTCAAAATTAGAGCAATGACAGGTTAACTGACTCACTCACGGTTATAAAGTGACTCACATGTGGGAACTGAAGCGGCAGCCTTCAGGTTTACAGGCCACCATCTTAGCCACATACTGCCGCCAGGGTATTGTGGCTGAAATGTATTTTTGGTGCTTCATTCTCAACTGGATGCTTTTTAGGCTCCATTGATAAACTGTTTTATTACGATGTAACTGTGCTACATGATATTTTTCATATTTTTTTTTGTCAGTCTGATGTCACATTATGTGCCTTCTATGTGCTGGGTATGTCAGATTGTTACTGATCTCTTTTGCAGAAAAATGTCAATGTACATGATTGAAAGTGGCAATGTCACACTTAGTGATTGTGTGCTGACTGTTCAGCATAGTCTTGGTTGCACCTTTTTAATTTTATTTAGTGTCTTTTTGTATTAAACTCAGTCCTAGGGCACTTTGTATGTTTAGAGATACAGTACCAATTTTAAGTAACAATTTAAGAGAGTGTCACACACGTGTGAATAGGAGGCAGCTGAAGGGCCTGGAGAAGAATGGTAATACATCTGCCCAGGGGGTGGCGGGGTGCACTAATGCAGTTTCTGAGTTCCCTGCAGACCTTTCCCGGGAAATCCCACCAGGAGCCACTGCCTTGACTCAAGACACGCCACTTCTGGTCCTGGGCCCGAGGATGACACCACTTCTGGTCCTGGCCATGAGGATGACATCACTTCCGGTCCTGGCCCCGAGGATGACATCACTTCCCCCAGACTTTGTATAAAGCCTCACTCCTTTCCCCTGGAATTCAGTTCTGTTTTGGACTCTGTCTTGTAAACTTGACTCAACCTCAACATTTACTTTTTGCAGCCAGGATACCGAATTATACAGGTGGCTGCTCCAAATCTTTGCCATGTCTCGTGTCTCTTCTTATCACAAGAGAAACAAACTACAAATAACTTACAGTCTCTACTTAAACTGTTACTGTAACAGAAACAACATTGTCATAACTGACTAAAATTTAAATATTAAAACAGGCCATTCAGGCCAACAAAGCTAACCAGTCCTATCCACTTCCATCCATCCATCCATTTTCCAACCCGCTGAATCCGAGCACAGGGTCACGGGGGTCTGCTGGAGCCAATCCCAGCCAACACAGGGCACAAGACAGGAACCAATCCCAGGCAGGGTGCCAACCCACCGCAGGACACACACAAATGGGCCAATTTAGAATCGCCAATCCACCTAACCTGCATGTCTTTGGACTGTGGGAGGAAACCGGAGCGCCCAGAGGAAACCCACGCAGACACGGGGAGAACATGCAAACTCCACGCAGGGAGGACCCGAACCCAGGTCCCCAGGTCTCCCAACTGCGAGGCAGCAGCGCTACCCACTGCGCCACCGTGCCGCCCTCCTATCCACTTAATTCTTCTAAAAAAGCAGCAAGCTGAGTTTTGAAAGTCCCTAAAGCCCTACTGTCTACCGCACTACTTGTTAGCTTATTCCAAGTGTCTATCGTTCTCTGTGTGAAAAAAAACTTCCTTAATTTTGTGTAAAATTTCCCCTTAACAATTTTCCAGCTGTGTTCCTGTGTTTTTGTTGAACTAATTTTAAAGTAACAGTCTCGATCCACTGTACTAACTCCCTTCATAATTTTAAACACTTCAGTCATGTCTCCTCTTAATCTTCTTTTTCTTAAACTGTAAAGGCTGAGCTCTTTTAATCTTTCCTCATAACTCAACCTCTGTAGCCCTGAAATCAGCCTAGTCGCTTTTCTCTGGACTTTTTCGAGATCAAAACTGCATCAAGTACTCCAGATAAGGCTTCATCAGTGCGTCATAAAGCTTGAGCAGAACCTCCTTGGACTTGTACTCCACACATCTAAAAAGGGGGGCTATATAACCTAACATTCTGGTAGCCTTCTAAACACTGTCTGGAAGTTGATAATGCCGAGTGCACTATGATTTCTAAGTCCTTCTCATAATAAGTTTGTTCAATTTTCAGACCTCCCATTGTGTATTCAATCCTACCATTTTTACTTGCTACATACAATGCTGGGTGACACGGTGGCACAGTGGTAGCACTGCTGCCTCGCAGTAAGGAGACCTGGGTTTGCTTCCCTGCGTGGAGTTTGTAAGTTCTCCCTGTGTCTGTGTGGGTTTCCTCCCACAGTCCAGTTGGAAAATGACTGACTGACACACAATGCTTAACATTTTCTTACCTTTAATTTCATCTGTCACACATCTGCCCAGGCCTATACGATTTTCAAGACCCTCTGGGATGATTCAATGGATTCCATATTACCTGCCAATCCACCCATCCTGGTATCGTCTGCACACTTAACCATCTTGTCATTTTCATTTCTACCCAAATCATTTATATATATTAAAAATAGCAGCAGCCCCAGCACTGACCCCTGTGGCACACTACTCTTAACGTCAGCCAGATCTGATAAGGTTCTTCATACCACAACCGTCTGCTTCCTATGTCTGAGCTAATTTTGCACCCATTTACAAACCCTGAACTCCCCCCTCTTTTAGTTTAATGCCAAACACCTCATGTGGCACCGCCAGCACACACTGTAAAGCTGAACATTGAAATCTGATGTCTAGCTGGTGATGGTCAACAGCGTGTTGCCTGATAAAGCCGGTGCAGTATGAAGGGTTACGGTGGGTTCAGCTGCAATCTCTGCTCTTTTTATCATTTTTCAATTCTGTTGTGGTATATAAAACACTAGGCATCAAACAGATGTGCTTCTCTTCTGTTTGTGAGGTTCAAAGCCCTTATGATTCTTATTCTTTGCTGCTGTCTTTTATACATTATATCCACACAGACATGGGGAGACTCCACAGACCGGTAGATTATGATCCCAGGCTGGTGAATCCACGAGTTAACTGCACTAACTGCTGCCCCACAGGATATCAAATCTTAATAAATAAGAAATGTAACAGGTTTTGAAGTGTAAAGCATGGCCCGTGGAAAAGTTAAAAACAAAAAACTGTAGTAACAGCTCTTAGCCATCCTACAGGACAAAGCATTTGTGTGCACTTTCTGAATGTACATTTGCCAGATTTTCTTTAAGGCAATGCTTAAAATCCCTTTTTAAGGGATTCCACCAAAAGATTTATTATTTCATATATTTAAAGAAAAGGATTGCTAAAGCTGTGTGTTATGTTTATCAATATTTTTGTTAAACTGGATCCCTCCTGTGAATTGATGCCAAATATTCATATTCATTTCATTTATCAGCTTTCTGTTATCCCAGGGACTTTACTCCAGACAGTGCCAGAGCCGTGTGTTAATTTAGTCCATCATTGTTTCTGTTGTCTCGAATTTTTCATAGTATGACTGCCAAAATATGCTATTAATCCAGTGCATCAATATTTTATTGTATATCACGTAATAATCATTGCCATTTTTTCCTAGTAATTCAATCCATTAGTGTTTCTGTTCTAGTGTTTGCGCTGAACGCCCTTGTGAGCTCATATTTTTCATGGCTGTAGAAGCATTTTAAGTTATTCCGTCGATGTTTATCGTAACATTAAATTCACTAGTGGGCTGCCCACAGCAGTTGCTCCAGGGCTCCATTCTCAGTTAGTTCTTCATGTGCCCGTGTGAGGTTTCTAATGCAGTTTGTTCCAATGATGGCCTGCTAGCCTGGTGCAGTGCCTCTGTGCCAGTCATAGTTGGGTCTTACCTTACACCATATTAGCATTTTAATAAAAATGGGCTCCAGAAGCTTGGGTACAGCATAAAAAAAGAGCTGATGGGTATTGGAGGTGGATCATGAAGAGCTAGAGAAGGGCTTGATCCATTGCAACTTGTGAGAGAACCATTTGCACTCTTAGTTTGTGCAGGCCAAAGGCGACTGAGATTTATTAAAATATAACACTAAACAAAGCAAAGTGGTTACATTCTCTGATGGTACAGGCCCATCTTATAATTATATAATTATTTGTTTGTAAATACTGTATATGAGTCAGAAGATGTAATGTTCTAAAATGTAATCCTATATGCAGTATGGATGATACTGCATATACACAGTTTATATAGTCAGTTCTCTGGTTTTACATTATAAAGCATTGTCTAGTTCTGATCAAGGCTTATTAACATTTTATAATTCTAAGCTCAGGTGAGAAATAACTCATAAAAAAAAGATAAGACATACAAAAACAAAACTAAGGACTTGTCCACATTACTACATTTTTCTTTTAATAACACAAACATTAGTCTCGTCCACACTACCCCAATGTTTTCAACCCCCGAAAACAGACTTTGATAACATTCCCCAGAGCCGTATACTTCAGAAAACGCAGCCTCAGTATTGTAATGCAGTCAGGCAGAAATGCAAATTTTGGAAAGCACAGAGTCCATTCGCACTCTGATTGGTTCATGCTTATTATGTGGCTCTTCCCTGATTGGAGCCTGCTCTTCACAACATCCCATTTTCTGATTGGTCATGCTTCGTGGAAGAAAACCATATTCCACATAGAAGAGCGCTCTTTGTGTTGCTTACCTGTTTACATCTAAATTGTGTTTTGCACAGTTTGAATGCTGCGTACATGCATGAAAGTATAATAATTTACAGTTCTATGGTTTATTTTACAATTTTGTGAAAATACCGGTGTAGTGAAAATATCAATTTTTATTACTTTAACTTAGTTCATTCAAAAAGGAGGGACACATTCCACAGAAAAATTAATGACAAGGCATTTAATGAAGTGGGTGGGTGTAGAATACGGGGCAGAGACATGAAAGCACAAAGCAGTAAAGCGAAGACATAGACACACGCATGCATGCATTGTATTGAGTTAGTTCTGCTGCACGGTGTGCTCCGATTGCTGCGGATGGCTTATAATCAGTCCTCTGAGGAAGGAGCACAGAGCTGGATACTGTTATTTTAATTGTTACTTTAACATTTGCGGTGTCTTTTCTTAATGACAAGACTGTTACTTTCAACAGTAATCAGAGTGTTAGTGTGACGTGGGGCCCATTCACTGCAACTGCTTTAAGAATTTTCTTTCTGGAAATGAAGAAGAAGATTATCCTGAGAGTATTACGAGAAGATTGACTTTTTTTACTTTTAACTTTTTTTTTTTAAAATGTTAGTTATTTGACTTGAACTATAAATTGGGTTAGTCATAAGTATAAATAGGAGGCACAACACAGGAGTGGCGCTGTGTCCAAGGCTGACTCCTGCTTTGTCACCGATGCTGCTGGGATAGGCTTTGGTCCTTTAATGACTCTGACGATGGTTTGAAGATGTTATTTCATATCGCCATGTCCTCAAGACCACTTATTTGGTATTTTTCAAGTCAAAATTATTTCTTATATACAGTGCATCAGGGAAGTATTCACAGTGTATCACTTTTTCCACATTTTGTTATGTTACAGCCTTATTCCAAAATGGATTAAATTAATTTCTTCCTCAGAAAAGCTTGGCACACCTATCATTTTTTCCTCAGCCACAAGCTTGGCACACCTATCATTTTTTCCTCAGCCACAAGTTTGGCACACCTATCCTTGGCCAGTTTCGCCCATTCCTCTTTGCAGCACCTCTCAAGCTCCATCAGGTTGGATGGGAAGCGTCGGTGCACAGCCATTTTAAGATCTCTCTTGAGATGTTCAATCGGATTCAAGTCTGGGCTCTGGCTGGGCCACTCGAGGACATTCACAGAGTTGTCCTGAAGCCACTCCTTTGATATCTTGGCTGTGTGCTTAGGGTCGTTGTCCTGCTGAAAGATGAACCGTCACCCCAGTCTGAGGTCAAGAGCACTCTGGAGCAGGTTTTCAGACAAGATGTCTCTGTACATTGCTGCAGTCATCTTTCCCTTTATCCTGACTAGTCTCCCAGTCCCTGCCGCTGAAAAATATCCCCACAGCATGATGCTGCCACCACCATGCTTCAAATGTAACCTATGTGTGTGCTAGACCATCAATTATGTTGTCTGTTTTTTTTTTCAGAATTCAATGTCTTAATCTTCTTTATTTATTTATCTGGTTTGTACAATGCTATATACTGTATACGTTGCCGTTCTTTATTATATTCTGTAAGTGCCTTGAGCATGGGAAAGGCTCTTTATAAATAAAATGTATTATTACTGTAGGGATGGTATTGGCCTGGTGATGAGTGGTGCCTGGTTTCCTCCAAACGTGATGCCTGGCATTCACACCAAAGAGTTCAATCTTTGTCTCATCAGACCAGAGAATTTTCTTTCTCATGGTTTGAGAGTCCTTCAGGTGCCTTTTGGCAAACTCCAGGTGGGCTGCCATGTGCCTTTTACTAAGGAGTGGCTTCCGTCTGGCCACTCTACCATACAGGCCTGATTGGTGGATTGCTGCAGAGATGGTTGTCCTTCTGGAAGGTTCTCCTCTCTCCACAGAGGACCTCTGGAGCTCTGACAGAGTGACTATCGGGTTCTTGGTCACCTCACTGACTAAGGCCCTTCTCCCCCGATCACTCAGTTTAGATGGCTGGCCACCTCTAGGAAGAGTCCTGGTGGTTTCGAACTTCTTCCACTTACAGATGATGGAGGCCACTGTGCTCATTGGGACCTTCAAAGCAGCAGAAATTTTTTTGTAACCTTCCCCAGGTTGTGCCTCGAGACAATCCTGTCTCGGAGGTCTACAGACAATTCCTTTGACTTCATGCTTGTTTGTGCTCTGACATGAACTGTCAACTGTGGGACCTTACTGTATATAGACAGGTGTGTGCCTTTCCAAATCATGTCCAGTCAACTAAATTTACCACAGGTGGACTCCAATGAAGCTGCAGAAACATCTCAAGGATGATCAGGGGAAACAGGATGCACCTGAGCTCAATTTTGAGCTTCATGGCAAAGGCTGTGAATACTTATGTACATGTGCTTTCTCAATTTATTTATTTTTAATAAATTTGCAAAAACCTCAAGTAAACTTTTTTCACATTGTCATTATGGGGTGTTGTGTGTAGAATTCTGAGGAAAAAAATGAATTTAATCCATTTTGTAATAAGGCTGTAACATAACAAAATGTGGAAAAAGTGATGCACTGTGAATACTTTCCGGATGCACTGTACTGTATTCATTTGCCAAAAAAATTGTGCTCTAAAGTGAAGCATTATTTATAAATTTTAAAAGTTCCTTGGGGCTGGAGGGTACCAGGGCCCATAGGAGAATGCAAAAGCCTTAAATCTCACCAAATGACTCCAATGTAAACCAGCAAAGGTTTTAATTTAAGAAAATATGATCCAACCTTGTAATAATAAAACTAGAAATAAGATTCCTGGAACTATTTTTCTTGATGTAAGAACACTTTTTTTTCACTTGTCTGCTCATAGCCTCCATGATGGGTGAAGTTATGGCAACCCCAATAAGCCCCCAGCACCAAGCTGCTGTATATTCTGCTTATAAACCTATTTTTGCTTCTGCGATTCTGTTTCTGCAGTGATTATGTTCTGCCATGGCTGATAATATCAGACAGAAGTGCACTCACATCTTTTTCCTAAACAGTGCTTACTTTCGCTCACTACCAGTTGCGATTCAGATTGAGTAGCAGCGTGGTGAAAAGAGTACATAACAGTGCTTTGCACAAATAACAATAATCTGATGTAAACTGTTTACACTGCATTATAATTTTAATGAAAGTCTTAGATCTTTGAAAGAGTCAAGCCACCTCCACATCACACTTTCCACAGTGTATTCACAGCATGCATGATGTGTGCAATAGAGCAGATTGAAGAGACAAAGCAATTGTCGGCTTTTCTAATGCATGATGAGTTGTTCTTGTTGAGAATATGGTAATAAAATAACTTAATACAACGTGTTTGAGTGAGTAAATTCACTGACACACTGATACCAATCAATCCATAAATACATGGAGACAATGTCTGAAGAGAATGCAAACACTGGCACTGTGAGGCAGGAATGACAGCTCTGCACCAACTTGGAGAAGCCAACATTAACGGCGCTCTATGGGGCATGCAGACACAGCACTTAGAGAGCACTTCCGTTGCATTTCCAGTCTGATTGAGCCTATTGGCCCTAATGTGTAACTGCCAGGGAGGAACAGGGGGAAGAATGGAGTATGTGTTGCCTCTGACCCTGGGTCAGTGTGGGTTGCCATGTTGTCAGAATGGCCGCTGAAAAAAGCAGAAAGTCAGCTTTAGGGCCACCTCCCCTCCTTCGTTTCGATCTTCTCTCACACTGAAGCAATTGCATGCATTATCAATTGAGCGGCAGCAGGGAATATCTTTGTGAAATAATCAATATAAGCAATTGTAAGTGTGACTTGATCAGTTATTATTGGCTACAGAACAGAGACAACAATTCACACCTGCGCATCAGCCCTAAATGATATCCATAATGGTGCTTGCCAATGACTTTCTGAGGTGAAGCCACACTCCTAGGGCTGAAAGATGCTGCAGAGGAAGTTGAGCGGTGGAGTAAAGTCTTTGGAAATTGTCTGAATGTCACAAAAATGTTTTGATTTGTGCCTTTTTATTCATAAAATGATCTGGATTTACTGTTTTGCAATATGTATGTAATCGAAAGACACAGATCAATACTCTGTAACATTTTTGGCTTGAAAAATGGATGTATTCCATATGCTTTAAGGGTTTTCATTCACCTATGGAGCTGTGCTCCCTTCAGCCCCATTGGAAGCTGCAACAGACAAAGTATTTTTAACATTATAAAAAGAAAATGCCTCACTTTAGAATACAATTTCATGTGGCAAATTAATATATACCACGATTGTGAAGAAATAACCTTGACTTGAGAACTACCAAATGCATCCTTTAATCCAGTTGAGGAAGTCTATACCACCAGCAGTGGGCACATCACTGGGCACAAGGCATGTACAAGACCTCACAGGGCCCACACAGAAACACAGCCACACTCACACTTACTCGGATCAGTTTCATTATGCCAATTAACCCAATCTGAATGTCTTTGAGATGTGGATGGTAAACTGGACACCCCAGAGAAAAACTCTGAGTTTTGGGAAACTCCACCCGGAAGGTAACTAGCCGCTAGATTTGAACACAGTGTGCTGGATGTGTAAACTAACTGTGCCATCCATCAATATTAACTTCTTTCAAAATTGCCATTCTTAACTTTAATAGAGTCATGCATTAAATGTATTGATAGCTTGTGCAGGATGCCAGTTCAAGTCCCACTCCCCCGACTCTGGGTCTCAAGAGCGGCGTTTGGAGGTAGCAAGTGGGGCGACCATCCCAGGCCCCATGCCTAAGGGGTCCCCGCTTTTGATGTCCACATGTCCCATTCAAGTGGATTTGTCAAGTTATATTCTCCAGTATATATACAGTACACCCCCAAAATTCACAGGGGTTACATTCCTAGAGCACCTGTGAATTGCGAAAAACCGCAATTTTTGGATGTGGTTGAAAAATGCCTTTTAAATGCCTATTTTTATAGTTTCAACCCTAAATACAGTATGCCCCCAAAGCACTTTAATTTTGTTGCAAACTCAGCTAGAATGTAAAATACTGATGTTACTGCTATACGTACTGTAATTTATGCAAGAGCGTTTTCTTTGGTATGCGGTGTGGTTTTCTTTGTTATAAGTAGAGTAAATACATAATAATTTCATTTAATTAAAATACAGTAAAATGTACGGGTACTCATCAATGATGAATGCTATTGATGATGATGATGAAGTAGCTGTGCAGTACGATGCAGAGGATTTAAAACTCCTCGGGTGGCGCCTCTTCTTCAGGCGCTTCAGGAGGAGTCGTATCTTTAGACAGGTCTTCTTCTGGTGGGGTTTCGTGCTGGCTTTTCTTTATAGGTTTCAGGAACATTGTGATGGGAAGTTGCTACATTGTCTCCTGTAGCGAACTGATGGTGTAATTTCCGTGCTTTCTCACGGATCATGTTACTGTCCAAGGGGATGTTCTTCCTTCAGTCGGTGACCCACAGTGCCAAGGCAGATTCCATCCTGACGATATTTTTATTCCTTACGGTCGTTACCTTTTTGGCACTATCACAGAAACTTACAGATACAGTACTCCAGATCGCTGCTTCATTCTTCTTTATGTAGTGTGCGGTGCTTTCATTAATGCCATAGTGGCGCACTACTGCAGCATAACCTTTTTAGTTCCCAGAGCAAATCCAGCAGTTCAACCTTCTCCTGGAGTTTTTTAAACTTCTTCTGGCTCTTAGGCCAGAAGCCTTAGAAGGTGCAGAGCGATACGATGACATTGTGTGCATTTAAAAATAACAAAACAATAACAAAATGGAAAACATGAGGACACTCATCTGGAGATGCATCACAAAGCAGCAGTCAGTCATCAGCAAGGAGAAATGAATAACGCTCTCGGATTGGCAACTTTCACCATCCCAAACCGCATTTCCCTCAGCGGTTGCTTCCTGTTCTCTCTACAGCACAGTATTGCCATGAAAAAGCCATAAAGAACTGAGGAGGATATTTGCGCTTTCCGCTAACAATTAATAGTTAGGTTCTAAGGAAAAATCTGCAAATGATTGAGTCCGCGAACCCTGAACCGCGACTTCGCGGGGATCTACTCTATATATATTTGAGATATTTCTAAGAGGAACCCTTATCGCATATCAAGACTCAGAGTATACTTGCAATTTGGGTACTTTTCTAGAAGATGCTCTGATAATTTCTGTATGACACCGCATCGCATTTCACACTGTCGTGGTATTGTCATGAATTATGAATTGCACTTTTTTAATTGATTATATGATAAAGTCTGCATTTTATCTAGCAAAAATGTAGCTGAATATTGTAATGAGAAAATCTGCTGTATGTTAACATTATTTTTATTAAGTTTATACAGTGCACAGATAACAGCGGTAACAGGGTTTGATGAGACCGGCCCCGCATGGGGTTGGTCAGCCCTAGGCCCCGCACACCCCTAAGGCCACCTCTGCTGGGTCTTAACCAGTGCTCCAGTTATAGAAGTGGGATAGCAACTTTACTATGTTCTTGTGATCTTTTAGTCACTATCGGAGAAAAAAAGCATCAAAATACAACAAATATTCTTCAATTGAACAAAAGTAAGCACATCCAGCAGGTTGTTATTTTATTAAATTATCATTGCTATTTATTGTCTGTGATAAATTGTATTAATATTCTTTAAAAAGACAAGCTGCCTCAAGTCTTAAGCGCTTGTTCCTGATACTTGGACTACTCAAGGTGTTTTGAGGACCTGACTTCATCCCAAGCATTAGTGGTGAAGGCTTTGGCCCAGAATGTGTGATTTTTTATTTATGTGCTAATAGGCCTGAGGCCTACAAATTTGAACTTGTGAGGCTCTGTTCATCTATAGGAGATAAAGCGTGGAGGTCAGGTGATGTCTTTGAGTGGCTTTTTACTATTTCATGAAGGTTCACATCACATTCACTTTAAAAATGTCTCATAAAAAAGCAAGTGCTTTGGTTTGGGGGTCTCCCAACCTTTCAACCAAAATAAAAGCTAAAAATATGGTTTCAGGTTTTCTACAGCTAGCAACATCAGCCTTCACAAACGCAGTTTTAACGAAGTAATAACAGGACCATTGCCATCCTCTGCATGCAGAGACCACTCTCCTTCTGCCAGCTCGAGGAATAAATGGAATGGGCGGAGCCAGGTGCCCTGTGGGGGCGTCTTCTCAGTGTAGCTGGAGGAAAAGGAGAGGACATGGTTAGCAATGGCGCCCCTCTCGCGCTGAGGTGGTACTACACACCTAAGAGGAGCCCTGAGGATGATCCACAGACCCACGTGCGTGACAACGTAAATGTTTAATTTCTTACTTCTGGATATCATTAATGTAGGTTCTCTCTCATTTGTTTGTATGTTTGTGCAAGGATTTGTAAATTTGCAAAAAAATAATTTAACAAAAAACAATGTTATATCTATTATTATATTATCTGTGCAGTATCCCAACCAACCAATGTAGGCTAAAACTCACCCCCAGCTCTAAATACAGTAGAAAACACGTCTAAAAGAAATAAGGAATAATAATTAATACAACCCCAATTCCAATGAAGTTGGGACGTTGTGTAAAACAAAAACAGAATACAATGATTTGCAAATCCTTTTCAACATATATTCAATTGAATACACTACAAAGACAAGATATCGAATGTTCAAACTGATAAACTTTATTGTTGTTGTGCAAATCTTCACTCATTTTGAATTTGATACCTGCAACACGTTCCAAAAAAGCTGGGACAGGGGCATGTTTACCACTGTGTTATATCACCTTTCCTTTTAATAACACTCAATAAGTGTTTGGGAACTGAGGACACTAATTGTTGAAGCTGTGTAGGTGGAATTCTTTCCCATTCTTGCTTGATGTACAACTTCAGTTGCTCAACAGTCCGGGGTCACCATTGTCGTATTTTGCGCTTCATAATGTGCCACACATTTTCAATAGGAGACAGGTCTGGACTGCAGGCAGGCCAGTCTAGTACCCGCACTCTTTTACTACGAAGCCACGCTGTTGTAACACATGCAGAATGTGGCTTCGCAATGTCCTGCTGAAATAGGCAGGGATGTCGCTGACGTTGCTTGGATGGCAGCATATGTTGCTCCAAAACCTATATGTACCTTTCAGCATTAATGGTGCCTTCACAGATGTGCAAGTTTCCCATGCCATGGGCACTAACACACCCCCCCCCATCACAGATGCTGGCTTTCGAACTTTGCGCTGATAACAATCCGGATGGTCCTTTTCCTCTTTGGCCCGGAGGACACGACGTCCATGATTTCCAAAAACAATTTGACATGTGGACTCGTCAGACCACAGCACACTTTTCCACTTTGCGTCAGTCCATCTCAGATGAGCTCGGGCCCAGAGAAGCTGGCGGCGTTTCTGGGTGTTGTTGATATATGGCTTTCACTTTGCATGGTAGAGTTTTAACTTGCACTTGTAGATGTAGTGACGAACTGTGTTACTGACAATGGTTATCTGAAGTATTCCTGAGCCCACATGGTAATATCCTTTACAGAATGATGTCGGTTTTTAATGCAGTGCCGCTTGAGGGACCGAAGGTCACGGGCATCCAGTGTTGGTATTCGGCCTTGCTGCTTACGTGCAGCGATTTCTCCAGATTCTCTGAATCTTTTGATGATATTATGGACAGTAGATGATGAAATCCCTAGATTCCTTGCAATTGTATGTTGAGAAACGTTGTTCTTAATCTGCTGGACTATTTGCCCACGCAGTTGTTCACAAAGTGGTGAACCTCACCCTATCCTTGCTTGTGAACAACTGAGCCTTTTGGGGATGCTCCTTTTATACCCAATCATGACAAACACCTGTATCCAATTAACCTGTTCACCTGTGGAATGTTCAAAACAGGTGTTTTTTGAACATTCCTCAACTTTCCCAGTCTTTTGCTGCCCCTGTTCCAGCTTTTTTGGAACGTGTTGCAAGCATCAAATTCAAAATGAGTGAAGATTTGCAAAACAACAATAAAGTTTATCAGTTTGAACATTCGATATCTTGTCTTTGTAGTGTATTCAATTGAATATAGGTTGAAAAGGATTTGCAAATCATTGTATTCTATTTTTATTTACGTAACACAACGTCCCAACTTCATTGGAATTGGGGTTGTAAAACAGTTCTACTACATTAGAGAGCTTCCTTTTTCTTGAGAAACTGTCCAAGGAAAAGCCGTCTCAGATACTGGGAGTATTGAAATCAATGGACCCAAAGGTTCTCTCTTCATATTGGATGGCCCAGCCCAGACTCTACAGTAGAATGTCCATTCAGGGCTGTGACTGTGTCCGACTTGGTCTGTCATATTGCACTCTGGACCCCCAGATTCTCCAGGGATGCTGCTGACTGAACTTTTTGTTTTCCTCTTCTCTCTTTTCAACTGGACATACTTCAATTATTAAGTTATGGGCAGATACAGTATGTTGTTTCTATTTATGTTAATTAGTTTCTACTTTACCTTCTGTATGTTTTAGAATATCTCTATATTCTCTGTTTTTAGTACTTGGTAAAATCTATACTTGCAATTTACATGAGAACTTGCCACAGTGCTTTGCACCTGCATTCAGTGAAGAGCGCCATACAAAAATAAACTGATTCGAAACTGAAAAAAACATCTTTATAGGGGGTCCAAAACCCTTACTAGTGCACCTGGGTGTACTTCCAAAACTTAATTTTCATGAGGGCCCTCCTGATATTTGGGATCCACTAATGGACTTAACAGACAGGGAGGCAGTTCTGCCAAATGTTCTGTCTTCCATCTTAATAACCACTCAACACATTTATTATAAAACTAGAGGGTTCACCCCCTGCTCGCTTTGCTCACCAACCCCCCTTTTCTGCCCTACGAGCCAGCCACTTCACATCTCTGCTGCTCGTGTTGTGAAGAGGGGGGCTGAACGCACACCAAGGAGATGCGGTCGCTCCTCCGAAACCTCCTCTTAAACGGTGATACAATGGGAAACAAATACAGTTTTTTTTTACCTCCTCTTTGTTTGATCAGCTGCTGGCTTGCTGCTGCTGCTGCCACGTGATCTGCATCTCGCACAGCACTTCGAACATTTAAAAGCCTGGACAGCAGCTGTCCTACGCTTTGTCTTTTATTTCCATGGCGTGGTTAAATCTCTTGGCTCAAAGTCTTGTCTCGTGGGACGTGAGCTCTTGATATTTTTTAGTCTATAATTTAAATATGGAATAAGAATCTGAAAATCTAACAAAATCACATTAAACTTTGATAAATTCTGAAAAGAATGATACCAAACATATATATGTAGGTTGTAAAATAAGCCCGATTTGAAGCATGCCAAAAAACGTGACATAAAAACGTTGCATAAAATTGTTGCACTTTTAGGCTTAGGATTTTATATACATAGAGTGGATAAAACGTTAAGGTCTCTGTGTGTTTCTCTGATTGGTCAGTTTGGTTTTGGTGGCACGATCAAAAAGGAAGTGCGAATATGAGACACACAAGGAGGAGTAAAGGCATTGGGGGCACTCTGAGAGTCGCTTTCAAAACAGGAAGTATAAAAGCAGACAGGAGGCCAGCAAGGTGTCTCGAAATGAGTCAGAGATGATGGCTTAATGGGAAGGGACCACCAGTCAAGAGACATTCATAAAGCAAACACAAGTGGGGCAACAGATATCAAATATTTTTAAATGTATTCTCTTCCCTGTCCTCGACCGATAAAGTGGTCAGTTGATTATAATCGGGGAAAAGCAGCAGCAAGGCAAACAGGATCTCAGTCTTTGTTCAGAGACGCCCTGATTCAGATTATGCAGGGGGTTGTGCAGGAGGTCATTTTAATGTTGCCTACTGGACCAAAGTTGGGCCAGTGTGAGGACGGAATGAAATCTTTACAAAGAGCAGAAATGTAATTTTAGAATTTAGAAATTCAAACACATTCGGTGCAACTTTAACCGATCAGATTACCAGGAGTGATCTTGTGACTTCTTTAATTGCCCCTCACTGTGCAGTGTGGCACACTATAGGAACAAGTGCCAAGACAATCAACACCTCATCTGGGGTTTAAAAGAAAATTTTGTCCTATAGCTTTACAGTGGGAGTCTGTACAGCTTCTCACTTGAGACAGAAGAGGATGTGCATTGCTTGTTGAATCAAGCCAAGGCTGACTCCTTGGTAAAGCCACCATGACTGATCAGAAGTAAATTAGGTCTGCACATTTCCACTTGAAGTTGTCTTTTGCAGGTTGCAGATATGGCAAAAGCGAGCAATCTGACTAGCAGTTGTACTCTGCAAGTTTGCAGTCGCAGGATGTGAGTGGTGATTAAACCTGGTGCACCGAGATGCCTGCTGTATGAGGCGCTGTGCAAGATCTGTAGAATCTAGTATTGTAATATCTCTACAAAAAGAGTTTTCAAAAGAATCAGTTAGCACGTGTGAATTGGGGATGTATCCCGACATGACCTGTCACCTTATACTCTAAACAAGAGATTTGCATTGTTTTGATAAAACAGGAAAGGTGGCCCTGCGTTGTAATTCAAGTCACTTGTGACAACTCCCAGCCTTGTCATTCATCAGCTTTGTTACATTAAAGATGAGCTCCCCTAAAAGTTTTAAATCAGATAAAATGCTGCATAAAGGAAAAGCTTTCAAGAAAGAACCAACAATGTTAAAAACTGAATTTAGAAACTAAGAACTCTGCTTTTGTTTAGAACTGCTTTGTATGCTATAACATTTCCTTCACTGAATTCTCCTGAGGCAATCCTCTTAAATGTGTTTGCACCATTCCTGCTCCAAATTAAAAAGTAAAAGCCATAATATTTCCCTATATCGATTATTTCACAAGCAAAGTTGTTCCCCCCTCCTTTAACCGTCACCTTATCGTGGTGGAGGGGTTTGCGTGTCCCAATGATCCTAGGAGCTCCGTTGTCCGGGGCTTTATGCCCCTGGTAGGGCCACCCAAGGCAAACTGGTCCTAGGTGAGGGATGAGACAAAGAGCGGTTAAACAAACCTCCTATGAAGAAAAACCATTTTGGACGGCGTTTTCCCTTGCCCGGACGCGGGTCACCGGGGCCCCACTCTGGAGCCAGGCCTGGAGGTGGGGCTCGATGGCGAGCGCCTGGTGGCCGGGCCTGCACCCATGGGGCTCGGCCGGGCACAGCCCGAAGAGGCAACGTGGGTCCCCCTTCCCATGGGCTCACCACCTATGGGAGGGGCCAAGGAGGTCGGGTGCAGTGTGAGTTGGGTGGTGGCCGAAGGCGGGGACCTTGGCGGTCCGATCCTCGGCTACAGAAACTGGCTCTTGGGATGTGGAATGTCACCTCTCTGAAGGGGAAGGAGCCTGAGCTAGTGCGCGAAGTTGAGAGGTTCCGGCTAGATATAGTTGGACTCACCTCGACGCACAGCTTGGACTCTGGAACCAATCTCCTTGAGAGGGGCTGGACTCTCTACCACTCTGGAGTTGCCCCCGGTGAGAGGCGCCGAGCGGGTGTGGGTATACTTATTGCCCCCCAACTTGGAGCCTGTACATTGGGGTTTACCCCGGTGGACGAGAGGGTAGCCTCCCTTCGCCTTCGGGTGGGGGGACGGGTCCTAACTGTTGTTTGTGCGTATGCACCGAACAGCAGTTCGGAGTACCCACCCTTTTTGGAGTCCCTGGAGGGGGTGCTAGAGGGCATACCTTCTGGGGACTCCCTCGTTCTGCTGGGAGACTTCAATGCTCACGTGGGCAATGACAGTGAGACCTGGAAGGGCGTGATTGGGAGGAATGGCCCCCCTGATCTGAACCCGAGCGGTGTTTTGTTATTGGACTTCTGTGCTCGTCACGGATTGTCCATAACGAACACCATGTTCAAGCATAGGGGTGTTCATATGTGCACTTGGCACCAGGACACCCTAGGCCTCAGTTCGATGATCGACTTTGTGGTCGTGTCGTCGGACTTGCGGCCACATGTCTTGGACACTCGGGTGAAGAGAGGGGCGGAGCTGTCAACTGATCACCACCTGGTGGTGAGTTGGCTTCGATGGTGGGGGAGGATGCCGGTCAGGCGTGGTAGGCCCAAACGTGTTGTGAGGGTCTGCTGGGAACGTCTGGCAGAGCCCCTGTCAGAAGTAGCTTCAAATCCCACCTCCGGCAGAACTTCGACCACATCCCGGGGGAGGTGGGGGACATTGAGTCCGAATGGGCCATGTTCCGTGCCTCTATTGTTGAGGCAGCTGACCGGAGCTGTGGCCGTAAGGTGGTCGGTGCCTGTCGTGGCGGCAATCCCCGAACCCGCTGGTGGACACCGGCGGTGAAGGATGCCGTCAAGCTGAAGAAGGAGTCCTACCGGTCCCTTTTTTCCTGTGGGACCCCGGAGGCAGCTGATAGGTACCGGCAGGCCAAGCGGAATGCGGCTTTGGTGGTTGCTGAGGCAAAAACTCGGGCATGGGAGGAGTTTGGGGAGGCCATGGAGAATGACTTTCGGACGGCTTCGAGGAGATTCTGGTCCACCATCCGGCGTCTCAGGAAGGGGAAGCAGTGCAGTGTCAACACTGTATATGGTGGGGATGGTGCGCTGCTGACCTCGATTCGGGATGTTGTGGGTCGGTGGGGGGAATACTTCGAAGACCTCCTCAATCCCATTAACATGCCTTCCAATGAGGAAGCAGAGCCTGGGGACTCAGAGGTGGGCTCCCCCATCTCTGGGACTGAGGTCACCGAGGTGGTCAAAAAACTCCTTGGTGGTAGGGCCCCGGGGGTGGATGAGATACGCCCGGAGTTCCTCAAGGCTCTGGATGTTGTAGGACTGTCTTGGCTGACACGCCTCTGCAACATCGCATGGACATCAGGGACAGTGCCTCTGGATTGGCAGACCGGGGTGGTGGTCCCCCTCTTTAAGAAGGGGGATCGGAGGGTGTGTTCCAACTACAGAAGGATCACACTCCTCAGCCTCCCTGGAAAAGTCTATTCAGGGGTCCTGGAGAGGAGGGTCCGTCGGATAGTCGAGCCTCGGATTCAGGAGGAACAGTGTGGTTTTCGTCCTGGTCGCGGAACAGTGGACCAGCTCTATACCCTTAGCAGGGTCCTGGAGGGTGCATGGGAGTTTGCCCAACCAGTCTACATGTGTTTTGTGGACTTAGAAAAGGCATTCGACCGTGTCCCTCGGGGAATCCTGTGGGGGGTACTCCGAGAGTATGGGGTACCGGCCCCCCTGATAAGGGCTGTTCAGTCCCTGTACGATCGGTGCCAGAGCTTGGTCCGCATTGCCGGCAGTAAGTCGAACCCGTTTCCAGTGAGAGTTGGACTCCGCCAGGGCTGCCCTTTGTCACCGATTCTGTTCATATCTTTTATGGACAGAATTTCTAGGCGCAGCCAGGGTGTTGAGAGGGTCCAGTTTGGTGGGCTCAGGATTGGGTCACTGCTTTTTGCAGATGATGTTGTCCTGTTTGCTTCATCAGGCCGTGATTTTCAGCTCTCTCTGGATCGGTTCGCAGCCGAGTGTGAAGCGGCTGGGATGAGAATCAGCACCTCCAAATCCGAGACCATGGTCCTCAGCCGGAAAAGGGTGGAGTGCCCTCTCAGGGTTGGTAGCGAGATCCTACCCCAAGTGGAGGAGTTCAAGTATCTCGGGGTCTTGTTCACGAGTGAGGGAAGAATGGAGCGTGAGATCGACAGGCGGATCGGTGCGGCATCCGCAGTAATGCGGGCATTGCATAGGTCTGTCGTGGTGAAAAAGGAGCTGAGCCGCAAGGCGAAGCTCTCAATTTACCAGTCGATCTATGTTCCTACCCTCACCTATGGTCATGAGCTATGGGTAGTGACCGAAAGAACGAGATCGCGAATACAAGCGGCTTTAATGAGTTTCCTCTGCAGGGTGTCTGGGCTTTCCCTTAAAGATAGGGTGAAAAGCTCAGTCATCCGGGATGGGCTCAGAGTAGAGCCGCTGCTCCTCCGCATCGAGAGGAGTCAGATGAGGTGGCTCGGGCATCTGATCAGGATGCCTCCTGGACGCCTCCCTGGTGAGGTGTTCCGGGCACGTCCAACCGGGAGGAGGCCCCGGGGAAGACCCAGGACACGCTGGAGGGACTATGTCTCTCGACTGGCCTGGGAACGCCTTGGGATTCTCCCGGAAGAGCTAGAAGAAGTGGCCGGGGAGAGGGAAGTCTGGGCATCTCTGCTCAAGCTGCTGCCCCCGCGACCCGACCTCGGATAAGCGGGAGACAATGGATGGATGGATGGAAGTTGTTCCTTTAAAAGATTAAAGTTTGAAAGCCGTTTCCTGTGTGTGACCATTATAAGTGCCCAAGAGGAAGGACAGGCAACCCGGCCGGGACGGAGGACAATTTCATGCTTGGATGGGAGGCCATAGTGGAAGGACAGACGAGCACACTGGCTGGATGAGGAAACAGTAATGTAAAGGATGGACCAGCATAGGCCCGGAGCAGTTCCTTCCCCCATACGACAGGTGGCAGTGGTCCTTCCATGGATCCACAGGTGTACATGGGAATTGGAGTCTGGCAGTGCAACCCAGTTGGCAGGGGTGGAAAACTCCAGTCCTGGAGTGCCGCAGTAGCTGAAGGTTTTCATTCTAACCCTTTTCCTAATCAGTGACCAGTTTTCACTGCTAATTGACTTCTTTTTCCCTTCATTTTAATAGCCCTGTTTTCAAGAATTCAGTGCTCTGAATTAATTATTTTTTTCATAAAATGGCAGCCAAACAGAAATCAAATGTGAAACAACTCAACAGTTGACCAGCTAAATTGGGGCTTCAAACTACAACTAATTTCACTCCAACCAGTTTCTTAATGAGAAGCCAATTCTTGCTGTTAATTAAACTCGTTATTTAGATAGATAGATAGATAGATAGATAGATAGATAGATAGATAGATAGATAGATAGATAGATAGATAGATAGATAGATAGATAGATAGATAGATAGATAGATAGATAGATAGATAGATTATGAAAGGCACTATATGATAGATAGATAGATAGATAGATAGATAGATAGATAGATAGATAGATAGATAGATAGATAGATAGATAGATAGATAGATAGATAGATAGATAGATAGATAGATAGATAGATAGATTATGAAAGGCACTATATGATAGATAGATAGATAGATAGATAGATAGATAGATAGATAGATAGATAGATAGATAGATAGATAGATTATGAAAGGCACTATATGATAGATAGATAGATAGATAGATAGATAGATAGATAGATAGATAGATAGATAGATAGATAGATAGATAGATAGATAGATAGATTATGAAAGGCACTATATGATAGATAGATAGATAGATAGATAGATAGATAGATAGATAGATAGATAGATAGATAGATAGATAGATAGATAGATAGATAGATTATGAAAGGCACTATATGATAGATAGATAGATAGATAGATAGATAGATAGATAGATAGATAGATAGATAGATAGATAGATAGATGATAGATAGATAGATAGATAGATAGATAGATAGATAGATAGATAGATCATCCCCCACACTATGCGACTCTTCAATTCCACCCGGGGGGGTAAACGTTACCATTATTCAGAGTTATTGACTGTTATACCTGCATTGTTATCACTCTTTAATTTAATATTGTTTTTTATCAATATGCTGCTGCTGGAGTATGTGAATTTCCCCTTGGGATTAATAAAGTATCTATCTATCTATCTATCTATCTATCTATCTATCTATCTATCTATCTATCTATCTATCTATCTATCTATCTATCTATCTATCTATCTATCTATCTATCTATCTATCTAATGATTACAGTTATTATTTTGGTGGCTCTACTAGGCTCTTTTCCTGTCCTTTGCCCACCTATCAATTCAATTCAGTTTATTTTTGTATGGCGCTCTTCACTGAATGCAGTAGCAGAGCACTGGGACAAGCTGCCATCACAATGGACTTTTTCCATTTCTCACAAACATTCCATGCATGTATGTGTATATTAGGTGTTTAAAAAGTAAGCATGCATGTGAATGGACCCTCTAATGGACTGGCATCCTATTCAAGGTCTGCTCCTTCCTGCTGCCCCGACCTTGCAACGGAAATGCAGGTTCAGAAAACAAGTTGAAGAATGGATTTTAATGAGGCACCTGATTACAATGAGTGGCCTTAACAAGCTTATTATTCTCAGACGGTCATAATCTGGCAGAGTATTAGCAGAGTTTGTTCTTCAGATCTGTTTTATCTAGCAGGCTGTGTGGCCAGCCTTAATTGTTTCGTTTTACGGCGTCGTTAGTTGAACACGCCTTTAAGCAGGCTTAAGTCTGCCATCATATCAGCCTCAGCTTGTAAACATATCCACACCTCTGGTGCAAACATGTCGTGTGCTGCAGACTGTCAAGTCAAACCTACGAGAGGTGAACATTCAGCTGTGTGTTTATTTTTCTTTCAGCACAAATGAAAATGACATCTGTCTGCTTTTTTCTCTCTGTTCCAATGCAAACATTCCATCTTGTTGCATTTCTATGTATTAGGACTTAGGCGTTCATTAAATGTATCTGTAGGAGAAGCAGTAGGTTTTTAGTAAACAGCAGTTCCTATTAAATCAGAGCTATTTACTCCATTCTGCATGACTTGTTAGAAGGCTGCCTCCTTACTGCGGGTGCCAGCGGACTTACAGCTCACAGACCCTGTGAATGTAAAATTCTCTGCATGGCCTTTCGGTTTCTCAGTTCACATGGTTGGGAAATCAGCACCTTGTAAGAATTATGGCGTTCCAGTGGCCAAGAAACACATTAGGTGCAAAGGTGCTTGGAGCAAATAATCAATTGATACAGACACACCCCGACATTTCATCACATCAAGACTGCAGGCGACCAGATGGCAGAATAGTTAATGGTAGCACTTCATTGTAAATGGGCCCTGGTTCAGGTCGTGGCTCTTTTCTCACTATCTTCCCAATTCATATTTCAGGTTAACTGGTGACACTACATTGGTTTGATATGCGACTGGATGACACCCCAAACACATATTTAGGGGTTTGATAAAATCACAATTAATCCAATTTCATAGGATCCACACAGAGAGACAGGACTTTGAGGAGCCACCAAAATTCTATTTAAGATGCCATGCATTAGGGGAGCTTGACGTCTGCAGCATGTGGGATGCCCAGGGCATTTTTCATCTCCCAAAGGCTCGATTAAAGAATAGCCTTGGGAGAAGACGTTTCTCACCACTAATCTATCAGCAATGCATAAGTAATTTGTTTCTAAGGTTCAAGTGGGCACAGACGTGCTCATTTTTATTTCTTATTCTTTATATTTTAACGTTACTTTATACACTTCTTTTTAATGGGCACTGCCATTTTGCATGTACAGGTCAGTCCCTGTGGTTCACGGGTTTACGACTTGCAGATCCACCTACTCACGGGTTTGTCTTCAATAATTAAATGAAATTATTTTGTGAGTTTTGCGACCTATTGGTAACAACCACAAACAGTGTGCTGTAGCAGCACTACTTAAATGGACTGCAAATCCCAGCAACCCCAAGAGTACTGCCTCATTGGGCAGCTTGGGTGGTTGCAGTGAGGGCTGCTGGGTAAAACAAGATGAGGATGCTAATTTTAAAAGTGAGTTGGTGGCGTCCTTTTGCTTCAACGCTTCGCTGAGCAACAGGATTACAGTTACACCCATTGGATTACAGCTTGCTCAGGATTTATGTTCTTGTCCAGCACCTAGGCCTGTTTGTATGGGTTAGAAAATGTCTTCATCTGGGGAGCTCTCCCAACGTCTAAAAATCTTCACTTACATCGGCGTCACGGCAGGATAAGACTTTACAGAACTTCAGGAGGCTCTTCACAGGGGATTTCTTTTCATAACTACACCACCATCAACTGCATGTGCAAGAATGGACTGTGTCATGTTTATCATTTATTGTTTTGTGCTTTTTGATTTGTTGGATTTCTTTTTTCTACATAACATTCATTATTTTTGTCATTTGCTACCATAATTATACGCACAATTTTATTATAATTAGTTACATTTTGTAAAATGCTACAGTTCACTAAAAAACTGCTGAACTACACACTTTGTCTGGGCAGCCAGCCTCACACACAAGATTTGCTTGCACAGTGATCGTACTATCTCACGTTTCTCACAACGTTTTGCGTCTTATGGGCCCAAGATGTATTCCCGGATTATCGCATTTGCAGGGATCCTGCGTCTGTAAACCTCACGAATTGCAAGGGAAAACTGTATACTGTCATCGGGTCCACCAGTTTAGTACTTTGTGCAGTGCATAATGATACCTGTGTGGCAGTCACAGCATGATGTGTGATGTCCTGATAGACATGATGTGCTGTAAAAGATGGTGTGACCACCAGAGCCTGACACTAAGCCCCAGACTTCAGGCACAATAATACCCAACACAATTCCGGGGTCAAATAAATAGTTTTTTAGTTTCCACCCACACGTATAATTGTAAACACCATCCAAAACACTTCCCAAACAAATACATTTCTTCCTCCTTCCCGCTTCAGTAAGTGTCTCCCGCTGCTTCCTGTCTCTGACTCCCTGAGGTGAGGCAGTGGGCTCCTTTTAAGCAGGATCTAGGAATGCTTCTGGTGTCTCTTGGAGGCACTTCCGGGTTATATGGAAACCAGGGTGGTCCCCCCCCCCCCCCGACAGTACCCTCTAATCTAACCCAGGGATCCCAACTCCAATCCATCTTGGAGTGCCGCATTGGCTGTAGGTTTTCATTCTAACCATCTTCTTCATTAGTTTTTGCTGCTAATTAACTTCTTTTGCCTTAATTTTAATTAACTTGATTCAGGCCCCTTAGTTGTTTCTTTTTCTTTAATTAGCTGCCAAACAATAATGAGACACAAAACAAGGTGCCAAATGACCAGCTCACCCGTGCCCATCACACAATATCTGAGAGCTCAGACCTGAGAGCAGAGCACAGAAGACTGAAGGAAGTCACTAAGAACCACAGCTTGATCATTCTGCCCCCCTATTCACCCCCTGTCTCTAATTGGCTTGCTATCTACCTCACACCATCACCAGGTAATAGCTAATGTGAAGTATGGGTGCCTAACAATAGCGGTGGTTGATCTCCACTGTCTTTGAGTAGTGAGACAAGAGCTATATAAATGTAATTAATTAATTACTTCCTTAGAAGGCTGGCGTCCTTCAACATCTGCAATAAGATGCTGCAGATGTTCTATCACATGGTTGTGGCGAGTGCCCTCTTCTACGCGGTGGTGTGCTGGGGAGGCAGCATAAAGAAGAAGGACGCCTCACGCCTGGACAAACTGATGAAGAAGGCATGCTCTATTGTAGGCACATAGCTGGACAGTTTGACATCTGTGGCAGAGCGACGGGCACTGGGCATATTGATAAAGAATAATATTAAATTAAAGAGTAATAACAATGCAGGTATAACAGTCAATAACTCTGAATAATGTTAACGTTTACCCCCCGGGTGAAATTGAAGAGTAGCATAGTTTGGGGGAGGAACGATCTCCTCAGTCTGTCAGTGGAGCAGAACATTGACAGCAGTCTGTCGCTGAAGCTGCTCCTCTGTCTGGAGATGACACTGTTTAGTGGATGCAGTGGATTCTCCATGATTAACAGGAGCCTGCTCAGTGCCCGTCACTCTTTCACGGATGTCAAGCTGTCCAGCTCCATGCCTACAAAAGAAGGCGCTCGCCACAACCGTCTGATAGAACATCTGCAGCATCTTATTGCAGATGTTGAAGGACGCCAGCCTTCTAAGGAAGTAATTCATTAATTACATTTATATAGCGCTTGTCTCACTACTCAAAGACAGTGGAGATCAACCACCGCTATTGTGTAGCACCCATACTTCACATTAGCTATTACCTGGTGAAGGTGTGAGGGAGATAGCAAGCCAATTTGAGACAGGGGGTGAATAGGGGGGCAGAATGATCAAGCTGTGGTTCTTAGTGACTTCCTTCAGCCTTCTGTGCTCTGCTCTCAGGTCTGAGCTTGCTGGCCTGGCCTGGCCTGGACAAGTTGGAAGTTGTTCGAAATTTTCTCCACTTGTAGATGATCTTCCAGACAGTGGAGTGTTTAACTGCAATTGTTTGTAGGTCTTTTAAAATTCCTTTCCAGGCTTATAGGCATCCATAGCCTTCTTTGTTAAGGCCTCAGAGAGCATTTATGATCTCAGCTTGGTGACAGCAAACACTTCAACAGCAAAGAGCAAACCAAACAAGATGTCGCAAGTTTAGGGTTAGGGTGCTGATCATGTGCACCTGATTCTAATAGTAAGTATTTGAGGTACTGATAAATGTAAGGTGCACTTACTTTTTGCACATATGAATTTGCATTTATGTGTATCTCAATTATACAATGGACTACACTATTGATGTTTGTTATACAGTATTATATCACCTTTATCTATAAATTATGTGTATTAAAAGATCAAATCATGATATGTTCACATATGTTAATAAAGAAAAAAACATTTTATGCAGTGTACTAACTTTTACATGACTGTATTATGAATTGTGGGATATGGCCGGTCGTTCATCCCAGCCAATACCCCCAGGCCGCCAGATGGAGCCCTCCCTGCAACATGGAGGTGCCCCGAATTCCAGCAGGGCCTCATGGACAGTTTTAATGCACAGCCCTGCTGGATATTATGGGGTCCGCAAGGGGACAATGCAGGGAGGCCCAGGGATTTTTATTTGCACTATAACCCGGAAGTGCGTCCTAGTCACAGGGACAGAAGAAATGACGTACTTCCGAAATGAAGAAATGAAGTTTTCACATGACCCGGAAGTGTTATAAAGTCACATGGACTGAGGGACAGAAACACTTCCGGGTCAAGAAGTATAAAAGGACTGTGGGAGATCCCAGCAGTTGAGCCGAGTTGGGAGGAAGGGTGACTGAGCTGCTGGGAGTGGAAGATTGATTGATTGATTATTGTGTTTATTGAATTCTTATTGGAGTATTGTGAAGTGGAGGGTGCTTTGTGCACATAATTATTATAAATAAAATAACATTTGGACTTTTATCTGGTGTCTGGCGTATGGTCTGAGGGTTCAAGGGGATGACAGCAGCCCCTGTCTGTCACAGAATATATATTAATATAATGGGATATAAAAAGGGCAAAATTAATTTTAGTATGTTTGCTGTTATATATGGTCAGTATGTAGTAAACAGTGAGTCTATCTATCTATCTATCTATCTATCTATCTATCTATCTATCTATCTATCTATCTATCTATCTATCTATCTATCTATCTATCTATCTAAAATGAAACTTAAAATCTTGGGCTTTTATAAGTCCTAAGCAGTTTCAAAAATCAAATAAGTGATTGCACTGATAACTGCACAACCACAGCTGCTTTGCCAATATTTTATTGCCAGCTAAGTGCTGCAGTTCTTTCTAACTTTCTGGCTGTGCACTTTCATTTTCTGCCAGTTTTCTTTTTATTGTAAAGCTGGGGCTTAAAAACAATTGAACTGAGAAGGATTTTATTTCATGAACATAATTAGTGTGAGGCCTAATAAAATATTCAGCCATCATAGATGAAGAAGCAGTGTACCTTAACTGAATTGTGGACTACAATTTGAAAGGAACATCTTAGTAATTCATTTCTATTGAGGTTTATTTCCCTGGACTTTGTGAAGGCAGCTAGCATGACCAAGTGGTGAAGACTTTGGAGTGGATTTCCTGGTGGCTCATACTCCACCATTGGTCCACATCGAGGGAGCCACTAAACTCACCAGTGTTCTATTTGTTGAAACATGGCAGCGATTGCAAACAAGCATGCATAATCTGTAGGATAGTTTTGCATTATGCAAAGGCTTTAGAGGGGCTAGATGGCCACTTGTAATGCACTTCCTCTTTACCTGATAATGTGGACCACAGATGTTAATTTTATTTGGAATTTCTTGAAGACTGGAATCTTGTTTTCTCTTTTTTCGCCATCTGGTCTTAGCATAGTGTAACGAAATGTTACCATAACCTTATATTCTTAAAGAGAACCAAACAATTCCAAAGATTAAGAAGATATACTGTATATTATTATACATGTGGTGCGATTCTCCGAGGGTGATCCAGCTTGCAGGATACTCATTGCTGAGGACCCGAGTAGCTGGACCAGGTCGAGGGGACACCCACGTAACACCTGGCTGCGGCAAATAGATGTGTGATTTCTGGATAATGGTTCTGGACCGCATGTCTGCCTTGGCAGGGATTGCCAGCTGGGATCCTGAGCTGTTTTGTTGTGTGGGGGGTGCGGCAATGCACTATACCAGTGCAAACCCGACTTATCATGAGCTACAGTATATGAAAAAGATGTTCTTGTATACTTACATCTATACAAGCTTTGTCTGAACAAAGCTATATTAGCATAACTGTAATTACAGTGCAAAAATAACATCTTGCAGGGTTTTCTCCTTTGCTTATTAAATTTCTTATATACTTGCTGCAGTCCAGAGAACGTTTGTAGTTTATTGACAGAGTGAACCGGGGATCAAGAAGAAGAATCTGGCATCAAGAATTTTTCCCTAACAGGACTGAACTGGCCTATTTAAGTTTCTGCCCACTACGCTATGCTATACTGCAGATGTGCTACATGGTGTTTGTTTTTTTTTTTTATTTGTTTTTTATTGGACATAGTTGTATGTTCTATTCTGATTTTACTGTAATGTGTGAATATGGAAGTGTGCGATACCACAATAAGCTGAGATTAAATTAATTATATAAACCTTGGCACTCACTCATATTACTTCCCTTCAGTGATCCATCCACCCACCTATTATTATATAAGTCTAATATTCTAAACCTTACTTAATTCAGTTTTGGGTTACAAGAGTTAGCCCATAGTAGGGGAGCACCAGCCAATCATAGATGAGGTGCCCGTCCATTGCATGGCCCACATATTCACACACTTGCCAGTTTACTTACTAATTAAGCTAACATGCATGATTTTAGAATGAGGTGGCAGACATGTGAAGAACACACAAACTCTACCCGGGCTGTGCCAGGACTGGAGTTCAAACTCAGTGGCACATTGGATGCATTGGGCATTAGTGCCAAACACTGTACCACCCCCCTATTATTATTATCATTACCCTTAATTTAGGTCAGGGTAGTGGGTTCTTCCTGTGATATTCCATATGATACACACATTCATTCATTTTTTGTCAAAGTTTATGTAAATTTTACAATTTCAGTATTTCCCTTAGTTGATAATATCTCCTTTTCTGAAGAGTCTCAATGCCATTTTTCCTTCAAACTGAACATCTGGAACTCCTGCACTACAGCAATGGCACTAGGCTTTGGACTTCAAACCCTGAGGTTGTAGGTTCAGATCCCACTACTGCCACTGTATGGCCATGAGCAAGTCACGTGACCTGCCTCTGCTCCAACTGGAAAACCAAAAGAAAAGTAACCAATTGTATTGTAAATGTCGTAAGTTACCTTGGATTGAGGAATCAAGCAAATACGCAAATGTAAATGTTATTGATGTTGGGGAGGTTTCATAAAAATACAGCAAGGACGTGAGTGGGAGGCTGGGTAGTTCAAGTGTTTGGAGATACATTTATGCATCTGAATGGTTCAATCAATGCAGATCAACAGACTAAGCAATTCAAATAAATGTTATCATGTCAGGGTGAACGGAGACGTCCTGAGCACAGCTCATTAACACTCCTCTGGATGAAGGGTTGTGAATGGCTCCTGCCAGAGAAGAGGCTCAACGTAAACAAGCAGAGAAGATAATCCCATTAAAGCAAAATTGCCTTTTGTTATTTTAGGCCTGAACCCCATGGTGCATTAGCAGAGAGCACAAAGGGCCAGGAGAGACGTAATATGATGAAACAACTTATATTAGCCAACAGATGTGCAATAGATTCTATTTGTGGTTGTGCTTCATTAATATTGCTGTGTTTGAAGGAGTCCTCTCAGCTTCTAAATTATATGATTATACTGTAGTGATGTGATGAACATGTCTGCTTTGACTTTTCCAAGATAGCCTTGGCTAGTGTTGTTGAGATTTATTTGGAGAAAGAGACCCCACCACTTCCCCCTCAATTATTCAAATTATATCTCAGGCTGCTGGGCAGTTTTAATATTTGAGACTCTTCTGGCAAGAGATATCCAGGAGTAGGGGCACCACCAAGGTGTCAATGAGTAGATGGCAGTCCTGAGCAAATCTCCAAAGCAGGGAGAATACCACCCTGGCCATAATATAGGACATCTGTATGCTAGTGTGTAAAGGGTAGGATAATTTGTGATAGACCCTATCATGTGGGATGCCCTAACAAATGTATAGCAGGAGAAAGAGAAAGAAGCATCCTAGAAGGAAACATCTAATACTCTTCCAGAGTGTTAGAAGCAACCCAGCAGATGCCAAAGGTGTCGGTATCCCTACAAGAACTAAGAGAAAGGTCATGTGGAGCTATCTAGCAGGCTTTGGACCTCCTGGCCAAACTATTTCAACATTGGGTAATTAGCAGGAGAGGTTGGGACCAGGTTGTTCTTTTAAAGATAAGGTCAACAACTTGAAAGAGACTAGAAGTCATCAAACTGTTCCTGACTTAAATGCATTTTGTGGTTTGTTGCAGTAGTGAAGTGGAGACCAAACATTTAAAGGGCAATCAGGGACCAGGCACACCAGAGATGCTAAAAGGGAATTCTGTCCTTGTGTTCAGCGCCACCCTAACTCTTAAAGTGAGCCTAGGAGGAGGTTTCAAGCCATATGTCCAACTTATGCCAGGATCACACTACATGACTTTGAGCAGGAGAGCACGTCACACTTAATGACTACAGTTGCTGGTTTTCTTTGTCTTAAGATTGTTGAACTATGTGACTACATACAGAGGATGATGGATTGCAGGACTCCCTCACAACCTCTCAGTGCAGTTTTAAATTTTATACTGTGCCAAAAAATGCCACATGGATAAGCAGCCAATCTTTGTTGTGGTATGACAAAGACAAGACACAACTAAACTTTTGTGCTGACTCCAAGAAGCTCACCCCTGTTTCTACGATCTAAAATATTGTTTTCCGTCATTTCTTGAGTGTTGAGGCTCAAATCCCGTAAATGCCAGAAGTGATTCCACTCCATTGGGCTCTTAACCTGCAATGCTCCATCCTGGGTATGACGTTAACCTGCATCCAGCCTTGCAAGCAGGTCCTTCAACTTGCAGGAAAATCTCAGGAGTTGGTGGCAGGATTGGCACTGTAAAAAAACCTCACACTGTTCCACTCCTTTCAGACATGTGTGGTGCTGAGCACTTGGCTCGGCTGGCACGGCTGCACTCGGGTCCTAATCGGGGATCCTGAAGTGGCTAGTGGTGTGGAGGGTGCAGCAATGCATTGCATCCATGTACGCTCCCAACCTCTTCCTCCTTGAGTCCACCATTGCTCTTCTCTGTTCTTGCAAATTTCAATTGGCTCTTCTCTGTTTGTGGGTTTTGTATACAATGTACTTTCAGCCCAGAGTTCATTGATCTGGAACAGTCAAAACAGGCAAGTTTTGATTCACATACTGCAAAGCAAACACTAAAATTTGTTTCACAGGCAATTTCGCTGTTATGAAACATTTTTTTGGTGTTTGAAAGGTTTTTGGGATTGGAAAGCAACTCACATAAAGTCTCATTCACACTTTTGTGTTTTAATTTGTTCTTTACTGGAGAATTGTTTTGTTCATCAATAGTTCTGAACTCTTGCACCAAAAGAAGCCTACCTGCATCACTTGATACAACCTCAAGACTGTTTGATGACTGAGTTGGTGACAGTGTCACACTAAATGACTAGTGGATAACAGCAAACACTGTGACTGCCTATGACATGGTAAGATCATGGAAATTAAGGTTATGAGAGGAAATCGTTGGAAATGTTGCATACTGTGATAATGGCTTTAGTCTACAGGTGGGAACAACAGGCTGGGGTCATGAGGAGGAAAGGCAAGGGGTGAAAATGTTGGTGTATTTTGGACATGGGCAAGTGGTGAGCCTTCCTTATAGAAAAAGTGTGTAGGTAAGGCTGGGGCTTTTATTTTTAATGTTATTTGTTGTCACTGTGATGATGTCCCCTTATGTGTCTGTTATTACTGTTTGGTGGTTTGAAATCTGCAGCACCCTTGATGTTATTCCAAGAATGGAAAGCTCCTAGAAAGGTCCCCCTCACCTGATTCAGTCCCTACAGTAATAACTGTGTTGTGTGCTAAACTCTTTATTGACATTCATCAAGTACTGAAGAGGCCACAGTCGAATATGGCAAAATCAGACACAAGGCAGGAGCAACTCTGGATGGCCTGTGCTTATTTTGTGACTTATTCAAAGTTATCTAATATAGCTCTAGCACTGTTATAAGATTTTTGGGGCCAACAAGTGTGTTATCAGTTTATTCTCTTCCTCTACAGTAAGTCCGAGATACCCGACTGACAGTTTCACTGTCTGCTAATGTGACAAGCATGATCTTGGACTGCTTGATCCATGAGGACTCACCTAAGGCCCTAGGGAGCCCCTAATCCCGCCTGGGCTGCTGCAGACATATCTCATTTCCTACTGCTAAGGGTGTATCCCCAGCTCACTGCATCCTCAAGTGAGTTTATCAACTGAAGCCGCTGTCTATTGGATTTTCCCCTGGGGACTAATCGCTGCCATTTCCACTGATCCTGTTTGTGAGCGCCATTGGCTCCCCACCAACATTCAATTGAAAGCTTAATATTCTTCTAATTAAGCCTCTCTCAAGACTCATTAGCTCCCTGTCCAAATTTAACACGGAAACAGCTCACATCAGCAACCTTGCCGCCCTGGCTGGTATATAGCGATGGCATTTAAAGCCTTGTGAGTTGACCTTTAATTTAATAAAAACATTAATGGCTGTGTCTTGTTGCTGGCAGTCTTTGTAAACGCTCACTGTGCCCTCAATGCACTCTTGTGCTTAGCTGCCAGGGGACGGCTGGTGAGTTAGGGAGTTTCCATACAATTTTGGTAGTCACCCTTTCTCACGGAGTCAAGAAAGTGAAGTGATACAATTGTATGCCTCCTGGTCCAGGGGACCTTCAGAGTGGAGTTTGCAGGTTCTTCAACTGTCTGTGTAAAGCTGATGTCACATTACATGACTGCTATTTGCAGGGAGTATGTCAGATTTTCCGACTGCAGTTGCTAATCTGTTTGCTGGACCATGTGAACTTAAACGATTGAAAATCACTGGACATGTCACACTTTCTGACTGAGTGCTGACAGAACACTCCTGCTCGCCTCTTTTTATGACGGCCAGTGGTGTGCTGCCTGAGAGTTAACAGCTACATTGAGTTGTGCCGCAGTCTCAGCCGTTGTTTTTGGTTTTTTTTCCATTCTGTCATATTATGTAAAACATGAGACATCAGACAGTTGAGCTTCTCTTCTGTTTGTGAGGTCCAAAACACCTTCATTCCTTACTCCTCGTCGCTGCATTCTATGCATAGGACTTCCAGATGAGCATTCATTGGTTGTCAGCTCTCACACACACAGAGCCCACCACAGACATATTCAAACTGTTTGATTTTATCGGAACGAGTCATGGACTAGCAGGAGTGAGTTGGTGGACATGTCAGACAACAGGATAGGCTTCACAGGAACACACCTCCAACTTCCTCTCACTCTCTAAGATTATGAAATGAAGGCCACAACCGAAAATCACTGGAAAATTCATCTAAACTAACATGGCCTGAAGTATTCCGTATTTACTATGGTTTCTTCTTATTGGTCCGTGAGTGGACTCATTAGGGAAGTGGGCTTCTTCTAGGGAATGTTCCTGTGCTACAAAAAGAAATTGATCTTATAAAACAGATGGACAGTTGGATGGATGGATGGATGGATGGATGGATGGATTTAACTTATTTTTTCATTCTGTTACAACCTGCTGTAGTAGAGTATGTCTCTTTGAAATGTTAGAATGTCCATGCAGGAGCAAGCAGGGCCAAATAGAATAAATTTGGCCAAATGGTGTAAAGATTGATGGGATTGAGGTGGACATGTTCATCCAAGTTTTAGATGGGTGCCCTTCTGCCACGAACCCAAATCTGGTGATACTGCTAGCTCTTACCTGCTAATATTTACCCATTATTATATCCCATATGTTGGGAAACTGTGATCAGTTCCCAGTGACCACACCGTGTGCAGGTTGTATGTTCCCTCAATAGGTTTTACTCCCATCTTTTAAAGATTATTAATTTAATTTACTCCTCTAAATTGTCCAGAGGTGGGTTCATGTCCTCTCTAATGGACTGGTGATCTATTCAGAGTTGATTCCTCATTTGTGTTCAGTGCTATTCCAGTAGACGTTAGTGTTATTTATAGAGATGCTAGTGCTGAATTAGGGTTTTGAAAACAGATGGATGGATGCAATAACCATTCATGTGTGGGCTAAAATCCCATAAACAACAAACAAGCATCTTTTCAAAAAAGGATAAAATCACATGACATTCGAAGGTAGATCCTGCCTACCTTAATTCATTGTAAATTCCCCCTTTCAACAGTTTACCATGAATCCCCTCCACTTTTTGTCCCAACACACAAGTAGCCTATTAAGGTTGAATGGTGAGTGGTGGGCTCCAGCTGTTCTAACTGGAACTGGAACCAACAGCAAATATGCAGGCCTGACGAGAACTATTACATGACCCCATAGATTTCAAACAATGGCACCCTAGAAGGTCTATAGACCCTTTGGGTCACATTCCTGTTAAGAAGTACCATACAGCAGCAAATTGTGAAGGGAATCGGTATGGTAGACACCAGCTACTATGATAAATTGAGCACTTCGTTCCCAATGGAGGGATACAAATGGAAGTCAGTTAAAGGTTGGTTTTTCACAAAATGTTAAAAGGTGTTTCTTTACACTGAAAACCACAGATACATGGAGTAAGTTCTCAAACAGATTTGGAGACAGGAAGATATTATAGTAACCTTCAAACCATGTCTTGGTTTTTGAATGAGCTGGCTAAATTGAGAATGATGAGATACGTTGGGTTGAATGGCCTGTTCTGGTCAAATCCTTTCCCATATTCTGTTTATTTACGAAGTTCACAACTGATTAAAAGCTGCAGTGTTTAGCAATGTTGCCTTTCAGCTCCTTTTTGAGCTCAGTCCCCTGACAAATTGAATATTCTTACTTAAATTGTCTCAGGTACACCACATTTCTTCCACATCCTCAAAAGACTCGCGATAGGCTGATAGGAATCTGTAAAACTTGCAAGTGGGGTTGTGTTTCGAAGTGTACCCTTTGTGTCCTTTCACTGGTGAGAAATCACTCTGGGTCCCACCTTTCTTTTCCACAACCTCACAACCCCAAGTTAGTAAGCATTCTTCAGACTTCTGAACCACAACTGCAAGGGCATCATATTATGTGAAAGCTTTTCTTATTCTCTCAGCCTCACTCCCCCCACTAAAAATGTCACTAGCAAGAAAGCAGCTGGATAATAGCCCTTTCCATTTAGGATGCTGACACAGAAAGGCTGGTGAGGCCCTGAATGATTTTTCACCAGTGACATGTCCCATGCAAGGTTGAGTCCTACATTGTGCCTGGTGGTGCTGGTAATGACCCCAACGCCATATGGCCCTGTATTGGATAAAGCAGGTTGAGGAGATTTACCATTCAGCCAATCTTACTGTATGTCAAGCTGAGTAACACCTTACATCTAAACATGCAAAGGTTACCTAAAGTTGACATACAAAGTTGACATTTTCAGCTGTGACCTTTGTCTCTTGATGCCTGCTTCTGTGTTATCCTTCATCTGTACTTGTTCAGGTAAAAAAATCAGCCTTTCAACATCTGTTCATATCACAATGTCTTGTTTGATTAATGAACTTAGTTAAGATTTTTTGTTAGATCACTTTGTAAATATCCTCATTACGGACACGCACAAAGGTATTGGTACGCTTTCACTTAAAAAATATAAAATCACTGCTTTCTCTGATCTAAGCTACCTGGTATCCACCATTCTTTATATCACATTTGACAGAACAGAAACATTGGTCTTGATTTATATCCAAACACATTATTTAAAATAAATAATGAAATAAAAATGGCACAGACAACGATACCGGTACCCTCAATATTTTGTAGCACAGCCTTTGGAGACAATAACTACCATCCATCAAGAGCTTTCTTTAGCTCAAAGTGAGACTTCTACACTTATCCACAAGTCATTTGGCCCACTCCTCTTCAGTTCTCCCAGGTCTGATGGACACTTTTTCCCACATGCAACTTTCAGCTTTTTCCGCAGATGTTCACTAAGATTAACATCAGGACTCATTGCAGGCCACTTCAGAATAGGCTGTTGTTTTCTTCTTCTCCAATCTTAAGTGCTTTTTGAGGTATGTTTTGGGTCGTTATCTTGCTTGAGGACCAATGACCTGCAACTGAGACACAGCTGTTGGACACTGGGCTACGCTGGTAGTCTTCTGATTTTATTGTGACCTGTACAGAATTAACGTGGCAGAAAATCAACCTTAAAACAACTACCAGCGTCCTCTATGTGTTACACCAATGATGGTGCTTTATCCTTGGAAAGCTTTGTGTGAATTATAAAAAAGCTCTTGTTTTGCTTCATCTGTCTAAAGCAGTGGTCCCCAACCTTTTTGACAGCAAGGACCACTTTATTAGATGCAAATTATTCCACAGACCGGTCGGTTTGTGGGGGGGCAATTTTATACACAATTTACATAACGTTTCTTTTATTATTAAGTTATTAAGCAGTTCGCATACGTTTGCAACCTGAGATTTTTCTTCTTTTTTTGCATATAACAAAGACATATGCTTTGCATTTGCCATTCCAACAGATTGCACATCACAAACATTAACACTGTTATCGTTTTTCCGTGTCTGCCGTTTCTATAGGAGGGTGACAATGAGTTGAATTCCAATGGATGTTTTTCAAATGTTGACAAGCAATAAGCAAAAGGAATCAATGAAAACCACAGAAAACAAAAACAGCAAAAAAAAAAAACAGTACGAGGAAAGTTCGAAGAAAGAATTTTTTTTTTACAATGTTTCTGTTTGGGGATCGTTGTGCAAACGTGCACATCTGAGCTGCGACCACAGATCTAACTGCTCTGTACATGATTCATTCAGGCATTTCAAGGTCACTTCGTTGTAATGAAAGCATCTGCTGAATGTACTTCGTAGTAACGTGATTTCTATAGACTCGTGTCATATGGGGAAACTGTCGGGACCGTAACAATACTTTGTTGTAATACTCTGTCACCTCGGTCTCTCTCCTCTCTCTGCGCCGCTGCAAAGCCCCGCCCGCCAAGCGCTCTGAAAAGTCTGAGTGAGTCTCCGTTGCCGGCAGTTCTCTCGCGGCCCGGCTGTCAGACGGCTGCGGGCCAGTAGTGGGTCGTGGACCGGGGGTTGGGGACCCCTGGTCTAAAGAGCATTCTTTCAGGAGGATTCTGGCTTGTCACCATGCATTGTGGCAAACTCCAGAGCTTAGAAGTGGGATCTTTCTAGGTCTTCTACCACCACTGTCATCCAGACAATGGCAGATGTTGTGTAACTCAGAACTGTTGCACCTTGAGCTTTAAGGGCAGATTGGGCTTGTTTTGAAGTTTTTCTCTGTTCTTAACTCTACTATTTGAACAGTGTTAATCTTCAATTCTGGGTCAGTTTTGCTTCTATTGCCATGTCTGGAGATGTCGGCTACAGTTACATGGACCTTAAACTCTGGTCACAAGAAATTCAAGCTCTTTGGAGATGGTCTTGTTGCCTTTACTTTGACCATGCTTGGCTGTTACCATCTGTTTTGCCTCATAAGACAACTCTCTACTTTTCTATCTCTTTCCCATGTTTAGTGAGACTGTTAGGATTTAATCTCACAAGCGGCTAAAAGTGACGTGAGGCCTTCAAAAACACCCAGAGAAGCAGGCCTGAATCCATATACCCTGCCTAGAAAAAGTCCACACAAAAGGCGCTCTCGTTTCAATTTGGTTGGCTTGCTTTGGAATATACCCGACCAAAATTCGCCTCACTCTTAATTTTAAAACATACAGTATATTCTGTAATGTCTAAACACTTTCTCAATATGCCCCACAAGAGAGGTAATCAGCATCAAACCTTGATGTGTATAGAGAGAGGCCACAAAAATCTTTATAAAAAAGGATTCATTGAGAGAAATGGAAATATATAAATTAAGAAAAAAGAACCTAGGACCAAAGAAATGATCAAAAAGGACTTAGCTAAAAAGTCAATCCAAGTGCAACAAGATCCAAATTGAAATCCTCAAAAATAATCCAAGAAACAGTAGCAAATAGCCAGGGCCAGATTAAGACCTTTAGAGGGCCTAAACACTTAAAAGAGTTTGGTGCCCATTATATATCTAATTCATAATAAAAGCAATAATAAACCATAAAATAAAATTTTATTTTTGAAAATGAAGCAAACTTACAGAAAGATGGAAAATAGTGTTTTTATGAAGCTTTGCACTATATGGTCCAAGGTAAATCAAGCAATATAAAATTTCTGTGGTGTCCCCCTTCACTTGATGTCCTAAGCACGTTCTTAGTTTGCTTAATTGTTAATCCAGCTCTGCAAAAAGCAGCAAACAAGAGCAAAATTTAAAGAAAATCAAAATAATCACTAAAACCCATAAATCATCCAGAGTGCATTGAAAACAAATTGTCCTGGACATCGATTCCCAGCTTGCCTTTATGGAGCTGGGGGCGGACCCTTAACTATGATGGACAGATGGTCCCTCCCCTTTGGGATCCACCCACAAAATAGAAGGAATAAGAGATAATTGCAAGACTCACAATAAATATTAACCAAGCAGTATAAAAATAACAGATAACACCACATAATTAAACAAACAATAAACGAACAGAACAATATTTTTAAAAACAACAGAAAACAATGAACAATAATAAAAAAAGAGCAAAGAAGATAAAAAGAAGACGTTTAAACATGAACCACGGGTGGAACCCCGACTTGTCCATAACAAACACAAACAGTTAAGTGAGTTCTTTCTCCATGTATTCTGCCTGAATGAGTGATGATCACGAGATGGGTGATAATCATTAAAAGACATCAGTGGGCTTAAAGAATCATGACAAGATATTTATTTCTTATACCACCTAAAGGGTGCCAATAATTTTGTCCCAGCCATTTAAAAATGTGTTTATAGAATAAGCAAGATTTTTTGTTGCATGCATGGATGACAAAATATATTTTACTTTCAATACTTTCCAGAAAGAATGGTGCAGTATTTCAATAAAATGTGAGGGCAGCAATATTTCACCCATTGTAAACAGCATTGTGGGTTTTTGTTGGTTTCAATGACTTTAGTAGAGCAGAGCGTATAAAGTTAATTACAATTTTTTAATAAGACATTGGTGTATAACTGGAATGTTGGGATGCAAAAACATTTTCATTCCATGGCTGATTGAATATTTCCCAATATCAGGAGCAAATAAGTAACTGGACATTACCATCCACCCATTATCTGAAGCTCCTTATTCACTTTGGGGTCACATGGTTCGAGATAAAAATGTGTGAGGGGGTCCATCACAGGGTACATGCGCTCACACAGAGGCAGTCAACTTAACCTGCTTGTCATAGGGATGCGGAATTTAAAAATACGCAGAACCACTCTCTTCTGGATGTAACCTTATTTGGCCAGTAAGATTAATGAAGCGAGACCTGTTTTCATCTGTAATGCTATATTTAGAATTGAATGAAGAGACATTAGTGTTGCAAGTGCGTCCAGCATTCTATCATGAAAAATAACAATAATTCCTTAAGCAGAAATCAAAAAAGGACTGCATGTTGGATTTTTTTGGCCACGCCTACCAGGTGTGTTTGGTGAGTGATCTAATTTGCATGCAAGAGTCAAATGCTGCCCCTCACTATTATGTCTTCAAACGTGCCTCTCTCCGTCACTGCCTCCATCGTCTACCCTCAGTCCCAAGAGACTGACAGCATTCTCTCCACATTTCACAAAATCACCACAGCTCTTACTGGTTGCTGTGCTGATACCATGGCAACGGGCAGCAGCCCTATCCATGGCACTCAATTCTAATGAAGATAATGGACTGAGGTAGGAGAATGCATGCTTCATGCTGCTGAAAGGGAAATAATGCTAATGCTTTGCTTCAGTAGAGTATTGTTTCATTCTGATTGGAAATCACAAAACGCAGTGGTTCATCTTTTAAATCACAGGCACTTTGTTACTTATATATTTAAATCAGAGAGTCACCCCAGTGACTAAAAAAACTTGAGAATATCTGCTAAATAATCACTGTCGGGCTGTGCATTAATAGAATGGCCACCTGTCTATGGATGGCTGTCATATGTTTATTGAACACAATAAGTCCACTGAATAAGTTTCAGTTGTGAACATTACATGGTGATACACGAGTTAGTGCTGGTCTCTCTTGGAACTGGAAACCAAGGTGCAATTCCAGGTCTATAACTGTCTGTGTGTTTTTTACATGTTCTCTTAATCCCCCTGTGGCTTTTCATATTCCAGTTTCAAAGTCAAAGTCAAAGAGAACTTTATTGTCATTTCAACCATATACAAGTATACACATAGACAAAATTGTGAAGCTCAGGGTCCACAGTGTAACAACATAAAATGCAAATAATAAATTAAAAACAGTATTAAAATTAAGATTTAAATTTAAAATTAAAACACAAACAAGACAAGACATTGTGCAAAGATAAAACAAAGAAGTAGCAGCAATATTGACGTGTAGTTAGCAATATGAACATTGATGCAATGTTTGGTATTTGCAATCTAGATACATAAATATAGTCAATAGATATGTAATATAATAAATAAATAATAAATAATAGATCTAGATAATACAGAAATTATCAGTGTATGATAATAATTGTTTAAGACATGTGTAAAGAATGACAGGTCAGAATGAATGAATGACAGCAGAAGGATAACAAGAGTGTCAAAATACTTAAAAGTCAGTATGAGATTTTTTAGTTCTTTTTCTACACGCACATTCATCTTTGCAGGACAGTGGCTCACATGTATAAAAGTTCTGTTTTTAGAGGTGGTTGAGGCCGTGTGGAAGATCCCAGGTGGCAGCCTGGTGTTAAGGAGTCTAACAGCTTGGGGGTAAAAGCTCTCCTGCAGCCTGGCAGATCTGGCTCTGACGCTGCAGTATCTTCTCTTGGATGGCAGAAGTGTGAAAAGTCCATGTGAGGAGTGTAAGGGGTCCTGCACAATGCTGCAGGCCTTGCGGACACTGCATTTGTAAAATATGTCCTGTAGTGAAGGGAGAGGCACCCCAATAATGTTCTCTGCTGTCTTCACCATCTTTTTCAGGCGCTTGTGGTCGGATATGTTGCAGTTGCCATACCAGACTGTGATACAGCTGGTCAGAACACTCTCAATGGTGCCTCTGTAGAACATGGTGAGGATGGAAGGGGGAAGACTTGCTCGCTTCAGTCACCTCAGGAAGTGTACTCTCTGCTGGGCTTTCTTGATTAGTGATGAGCTGTTATGTGTCCACGCAAGTTTATTCCTAAATCTCAAGATATTCTGATACATTTACTGTGTGGGAGCGTTCCATTTGGATGCAATGGATGTGGTCAGGTAAGGCCCCTTTGCTGGAATAAATACGTTCTGAACATACTGTAGAGAGATGAGTGACTGTTTAACAGGCACCATGACACAGATCATGAGAATCCTTACTCATATTATCCTCTTGGCTGGGCCTTTGCATTTTACTCTTTTCCATTTAAATGTATTTGCTTAGCAGACACTTTTATCCAAAGTGACTTACAAAATCAAGTAAACATCAGTCTGGGGAATGTTTGGGTAGATGTGATACAGGACACATTACAATATTGATCATCAGAAGTGAACAGCTCAGTACAAAAGATAGGTTACAAAATCTTACTTCTAATATCAGATAGACAGAAATTTGAGAAACAAGAGTCTTCAAATCCTTCTCAAAGACATTGAAATGTCAAAATGTTTGATTGAGGTGGGCAGCTCATTCCATCAGCTAAGAGCTAAACATGAAAAAAGTCTGGATTGAACTTTAATATTATGCAGGGTTATCATCAAAAGACTCCATTCAGTAGCAGACCTGAGTGATCAGTCAAGAAGCATAAGACCTCATGAGTGCCTCCATATATACGTAGGTGCTGACCTCTTGACTACTCTGAAAGCCAGCTTCAAGAATTTGAACTTTATATGTGCTGCTACAGTAAACCATTGCAATGATCTGAAAAGAGGTGGTGATATGTGCCCACTTCAGCTGGTTGAACACTAGATGTGCTGCTACATTTTGAATCATCTGCAGCGGTTTGGTGCATAGATCTGATGAGAATGAAGCCTGGACCAGAAGTTGTGCTACATACGTCATCAGACACGGTCTGATCTTCTGGATGTTATAGAAAGTGAATCTGCAAGACGGTTACATCATGGTCAGTTAAGGAGTGCTGATCATCGAACATAACCCCAAGGATGTGAACAGATTCAGCAGGAGTTATTGATAATGAGGCAAGCTGAATAGAGATGGGGTGCTGAATAGATGGATCACCTGGAACAAGAACAAGAAGGTCCGTCTTTGCCAGGTTGGGCTGAAGATGGTTTTTCTTCATCCAGTAAGACATGCAAAGATTTTAGATGATACAATGTGGTCCTCTGAACAGCACAAATATATGGTAGCTGTGTGTCATCAGCATAGCACTGATAAGAGAAACCATGGGAGTGGATGATGGGGCCTGGTGAGGAGCTGTAAAAAGAGAAGAGGAGAGTGACCAACATTGATGCTTTGGGTACTGTTGTGCTCATCTAATGCACCCTTGACATCTCTCAATGCCAGGAAACACAGTATTATATGCCTTAAGAGGTAGGACTCGGACCACCTGATCTCAGTCCCAGTGTTACTGAGGTCAGAGAGGGTGGAGCAGAGGATCTGCTGGTTGACCATGTCAAAGGCAGAGGAGGATTATAGCAGAATGAGGATAGGTGACATGTTGGCAGCCCTAGCCAGTCATAACATTTCGACAACAGTAAGAAGAGCTACAGTGGAATGGCTGTTCTTGAAGCCTGGCTGTTTAGGATCCAGCAGTTTGATCATAGTTTTTGTTAGTTTTCCTACAAAGAATTGTGTAGAGGCAGGTTACACATGTTTATGTCTCTGTATTTCTTCTAGAGCTGAAAATCAGCCAGACAGCAGAACTGAATGGACTTAAAAGAGGCCATTTTTGAATCGTGAAGCAGCACATGTATAAATGGAAAGTTAGGTGAGGACACCGGAATTTGAAGGAGGTTTATTTAGCTGATATACTCATCCATGGCAGCCAACAAATCACAAGGGAACAGTACAAATATTTTCACATTACTGCTATTGGGGTCCTTACATGTTAAGTAACTCACTGAGAGTCACAACGGGATTGGAACTGCCATCATTGTGGATTCAGGTCCAGGACTTCAGCCACTGAGCCACACGTTGTTCTTCTCCAAAGAAGAGCACACCAAATATTCTAAGTAACAGGGTGCTATGCTTCTGCTTCACACACTGTTATACTTATTTAACAATAGGGGGCTTCGCCTCCTGCTCGCTTTACTCGCAAGCCACTTTGCGTTTCTGCCACTCACGTATGTGGATTTCACTTTCACCAAACAACAAATCTTTTAATGCTCACGGATACGCCTCTTCATTGGGAAGTAATACTACTTTTCCGCCATGGCAACACAAATTAGACAATCTACAAGTCTCTGACTTAAACAATACTTACATACTTCTGTCATATCACCTATGTCCATATATTCAATCTCTTTTCACTTTTCTGTTATTTCACCGAGTAATAATTTCTGTTTGCTTGCGCTAATGTGATCTTTACTATCATTTTTTTGGGACTTTCGAATTTTAGTTCTTTCATTCTCTCTAACCTGCTCTGCATGTGTATCGCGCCAACATTTTTGAACCTCTTAACGACGTTATACTTTGTCATTTACTCTTTGTCTTTTATTTCCAGCCCCGGCCGTGGTTAAATCTCTTGGCACAAAGTCTCGTCTCACTGGATGTGAAAGTATCTCTCTGAAAAAGTCACGTCTCGTCCCAGGCTAAAAAGTCTCTTCTTGTCCCAGGATTTTTTTAATATAATAGAGAGATATAACTTCTCATCTATAAGAAATCTTTTATTCTAAATCACACATCATAGACAGTATGCCACAGTCTTAGCAGACACCTTTGCTTTTTCTCAATACTGTATGTCCCAAGGAAGAGAAAAAGATCAATATTATAGATGGAGTTGGTGAAAAGGCTGTGTCACGATGCATCTGCAAAAGGAAAAAAATAAATAAAGGTTATTTCCAGACTGAAAAAATATAAAAGTGACCTGATAAAGTTATATAGCAAAAATATTGGCCCTCTGCTCCTCTTTTCTATTTTTAAATTGTAGGAATAGCCTTTACAATTGTTTTTCCTTTTTACATTTTATATAAAGCACCTCACAAATCCTTTCAAGCAGGATGTTAATAACTTTTAAAATGTTTCTGTAATCTCTATTATACCTTAAAAAGGAATAGTTATGCTTTGCTACCTTTATAATGCATGCTGAAGCACTGAAAGAAATTACAGTGTGAAACAATGCAGCCATTTTCTGTAAAAATTGCCAGAATAGATGGGACGAGTAATTTTAATGGTCTTGGAAGAACTCAAATCCCAACAATCTACATTCTCTAACAAGGGTTTAAAATTTTAGAATCTTTAACAATAACATGTTTCATTTTAAATACTGAGCAGCACGGTGGCGCAGTGGTAGCGCTGCTGCCTCGCAGTTAGGAGACCTGGGTTCACTTCCTGGGTCCTCCCTGTTTGGGGTTTGCATGTTCTCCCTGTGTCTGCGTGGGTTTCCTCTGGGCACTCTGGTTTCCTCCCACAGTCCAAAAACATGCAGGATAGGTGGACTGGTGATTCTAAATTGGCCCTAGTGTGTGCTTGGTGTGTGGGTGTGTTTGTGTGTGTCCTGCGGTGGGTTGGCACCCTGCCTGGGATTGGTTCCTGTCTTGTGCCCTGTGTTGGCTGGGATTGGCTTCAGCAGACCCCTGTGTTTGGATTCAGTGGGTTGGAAACTGGATGGATTTTAAATACTCAACTGCACCATATCTTCTAAAATGATATTTTAGATGATAATAAATATAAAAGATAAGAAGGAAATGCTGCTGAAGTAATCCTTAGCCCTCGCAAGCACCCCCATCCCCCTGCTGACACCAGCATCATGTTTCTCAAATATATGTTTGGCACAATATGTGGGAAAACTGAAAAGCCTCATCAGTATGTTTCTTTCCTACCCATAGCTTCATGCTGCTGAGTCCTTCTATCATACTAACTGAGTAAAATGCGGTGGGAAGTATGTAAACTTTAGACATCAGCACTGGGAATGCTCACACAGCTGCAGCCAAACCACACATATTTGTTAGATCACGGCGGAGAGGTTGCATGGGCAGCCCACCCGACTTCCTGTATTATAGATTTTTAAAAGGACGTTACGGTCAGTGATGTTTATCAGGGCAGCAAAGTTACATGTGAGTCTTCAGTTGCTTTAATATTCATGCACTACTTAAAGCTGTGGAAAACTTCACACGTGCATTATTATTAATATTATTCTAATTATTATTTATTTATCAGAGATGCTTTTATTCAATGTAACCAACAAAGCAAATGAGAAGAAACAGACAAATACAATTCAAAGCAGAGCAACAGTGTAGTTCCATAGTTGGTCCAAAGAATGGATCAAAGCTGTCAGAGGTAGGACTGGGTTTCTAAACATTCAGATATCCCAAAGGAGACTAAGGGAGCTGAAAAGTCCCAGGTAACTTTGTAAATAGAAGAATTTGAGTATCAGTAGATTTGGAACATTTTAAATGGTTCTGGGTGCATGGAAGTGAAAACTGAAAAACACCGTCCAGTCTGAGCACATCTGGTGAGAGGAGGCACAGTCAACAGACAGGTCAAGGCAGAATGGACCTAAGGAGACATGAGGGTCTTTGAGGTATTGAGGAGCAGAGTCATGCAGACACAGGTTGGTAAACACAGGAGTTTTGAAACAATTGAGAGCCAGGGAGTGAAGCAGATGAGTAGTGTTATTGAAATGAGGAATAAAGAACACCAGTGAAGTGGCAGCTGCATTCAGGAGGTCTGAGAGCAGATGGTGGGAGCCTTGCCAGGAGAGAGCTGTGGTAGTCCAGAGTGAGAGTGAGAGAGACAGCAAGAAGCCGAATGAGGAGACCAGCGGCAGGAGTGGTAAGGAAAGGTCAAATCTGGTGAATTTTGTGAAGGACCAAGTGACAGGACTGGGTCATTGAAGAGTTGTGTAGATTGAAGGAGAAGGAATCATGTAGAGTCATGCAGCGAGAGGGTATTGCCTATAGAAAAATTGGTGGATGGAGAAGCTGAAAGCAAATATAAGATATCAGTCCTGGAGAGTTTAAGGTTAAGATGAGCTTTGTTAAGTTATTCATTACAAGATGGCAACGATTTAGCTGGAAATCTCTTGAAAACCTGTATGTTGAAAGAAGGAAATTAAATGAAGATTTGTGCATTATTGACACAGTGGTGACAGGAGAAGCCATGAGAAGAAACAGAATAAATACAGTGAGAGAAAAAAGAGGAAAAGAGAAAGCACCAATCTTTGAGGCACACCTGAAAAATACTTCTAAGGTGAAGAGAGCACATTCATAACAGACTCACATCTGCTTCATCCAGTTAATCCTTAATTAAAGAAAAAGTTCAGTGAAGTGGGCAGGAACCAAGTCAAAAACAACTGCTGGGCAGGCACAAATGCTAACCATTACAACACCACTCCAGCCTATCTGGTAGAGTTTCATTGATGAGAGATCACAATTTACCTCATGCTTTTCACCATCTAGATTCCACTGTCTCCTTCAATTTTCATGACAATGTGTGCCTCCATTTTTGTGTGATTCCACAACAGCCATACACACATACATACAAATGTGCCAGCTCAGTTTTTATTCAAATAGGAAGTGTCCTCCAAAGAGAAAACCTGAAAACAGTTTAAAATAAGGTGAAACACAAGATCATTCAATACATGAGAAAGGCAAAGTGGAACAAACTGAAAAGTCAGGCATTAAATAAGAAACCGTCTACTCTTGAGTCTAAGGAGAAAGGTATTGTCTTTCTGGGATATCACTTTGTGTTTCCATATTGTCTGCTCTTGATTTTGTGTAGTAGGGCCAGTCACCATGACTTGTAGCTGACCCAAATCAAATTCACCTTAGAGCTCACAATAAATCAAGGACTTTCTGGAGAGCACAGGCTGTTTGTCACCACTTAGTTTTTGTATTAGAGGCTTACTGCTCTTTTAGAACCAGTGCCAAGACCTGATAAATGGGGGGAATTGACATCAGGAAAGACACACCGAAACCTATAAAACATCAACCCCTCATAGAAGTGGGAAAATATGAAGAGGTTAAAGAAGAAGAAGAACAATGAAGAAGCAGTGTTTAATATGTCATTCTGCTTCTTATACTTATGTTTGCAATTTTTTATTATACAACATTACACTATATACTCTCTCTTTCTCTAGAACCTCTCATATTTAAATACAGTGTTTCTTCTTCTTCTTCTTCTTCTTTCGGCTGCTCCCGTTAGGGGTCGCCACAGTGGATCATCTTCTTCCATATCTTTCTGTCCTCTTCATCTTGTTCTGTTACACCCATCACCTGCATGTCCTCCCTCACCACATCCATAAACCTTCACTTAGGCCTTCCTCTTTTCCTCTTCCCTGGCAGCTCTATCCTTAGCATCCTTCTCCCAATATACTCAGCATCTCTCCTCTGCACATGTCCAAACCAACACAATCTCACATCTCTGACTTTGTCTCCCAACCGTCCAACTTGAGCTGACCCTCTAATGTACTCATTTCTAATCCTGTCCATCCTCGTCACACCCAGTGCAAATCTTAGCATCTTTAACTCTGCCACCTCCAGCTCTGTCTCCTGCTTTCTGGTCAGTGCCACCGTCTCCAACCCATATAACATAGCTGGTCTCACTACCATCCTGTAGACCTTCCCTTTCACTCTTGCTGATACCCGTCTGTCGCAAATCACTCCTGACACTCTTCTCCACCCATTCCACCCCGCCTGCACTGTCTTTGAACCTCGACTTGTCTGAAATCTCAGAGGTATATGTCTGTAGGGGTGAGCTTGTCTTTTTATTTCTTGTAAAATCACATTTGTGAGTGAGGTTACACGCACACTATCTTCTATGAATGAACTGCTTTCCTTAGTGTTACTTCTTAAAAAATGTCAAGTATGCATGAATCATGACATGAAAACTTGTTTCTCATAATAAAGTTCCTGTTTGGAAATAAATATGTGTGGTTAAATCACTGGAATAAATTTAGAATAAACACTTCAAAGCACATCCATCACATGTTGGTCACTGTTTGGATTTGAATCTCTGACCTTGCACTCAAAAGCCAGATCCCAGAGCAGAAAAGACAACTAGCTTATCCTGCTCTGCTAAGTCTAAGACAGTACTGGTGGTCCTCAGTGCAGTATGGTGTCATCACTGCATCAGATTTGATCCCTCGACTCTGTTCCATCCTCCTATACCAAATGACACTCCGGTCATGAGCAAAATTATACCCCCCATCACTCCCCTCCTGGATGGCAAATTCACATCAAACCCCATATAATGAACACAAGTGATGTATCCTGCTGAGCCAAAGTGTTTCTTGTCTGTACTCCAATAAGCAGTAGTCACTCTTGAGGTTCAGGGCTATGATGGCACTGCTTGAGGAAGCAGGTTCACTTCTCTGAGAGGAACAGGGTCCTCATATGTCAAGGACTGTCAGAAATGGTGCAGTTACCTGAAGAAGTCAGCCTTAAAAGCAGCTTCTGATGGTGTGGAGGGGAGTGTAAAGATACAGTATAGTAAAAAGCACTTTGGGTACATCTCCCCACCACTGAAGTCCATCCTGGGTATGTGGCCTTGGATCTGGGTTTGACAAACAGGTTGCTTCAAAACCTGGGTCAGCATTGTGAAGTGGGACTGTGTTGGCAGAGGAACAAAGCAGCTGGGATGCGTGGAGCCACAGAAGACCTAAACGGTGTTGAGGAGTGGAGATAATGGGTCCAACAGCAGAAGACACCAATGGCCCTTCTATTTGCTACCACCAGCGTTGCACAGATTGCTAAGTCCCTTTTGCCATCCCTTGCACCACTGGCTTGTTACATTATGTTATTGGCACAGTGTACTGCCATCTAGTGTGGACCTGCTAATAGCCATCTGAAATCAGTTTGCATCAACAGCAAAATATACCTTATTATTATATTATTATACTCTCACCACTTGAGAGAGACCATAGTAGAAAGTCCTGGTAAGGGTAAATCCCAGAATTTTGGTCCAGTCAAGGTAAGGGTGCCTAGTCAGGGTCATCTCAAAGGAAAATGTCTGGTATTAATTACAGCTAACCATGTCAAGGACTCTGCTGACAATGGACACTGTGCATTTTTGTAGAATAGAGATGTTGGTGTTGGGAGAGATCTTTTCGAAATATCACTTGATGGATTTGGTGATAACCCCAGTAGCACCCATGATGATAGGAACTATTTCTGCATCTGTTTTCCAAAGCCTTTTAATCTCATTTTGGAGAGCTGATGGTTGTGCTCTAATTTATGCTCTTCTTTTGGACTGATGCTATAGTCTGATTGGCACAGAGATATCTATTAAAAACGTTTTATTGGTGGATAGATTTGTATAAATGATGTCAGGTTGGTTGGCATTGACCATGACATCTATTTGAACGGGGAGCTCCCAGAGAATGTTAGATGTAGGAATTTACAGGAATTTGTGCTCCTCCAAACTCCATCTCCACCATTGCCTTGAAGATTTCAATTTGGAATCCAAATTGTACAGTAGTACTAGGCTGTTGTACTGTGTTAGTCATAATGGATATAGTGAGAAGTTAAGCAAAATGACGCCTTTTATTGGCTCACTAAAAAGATTACAATATGCAAGCTTTTGACGCAACTCAGATCCTTTCTTCAGGCAGATTACAATTACATTACATTACATCTTGCCTGAAGAAAGGACCTGAGTTGCGTCGAAAGCTTGCATATTGTAATCTTTCTAGTTAGCCAATAAAAGGTGTCATTTTGCTTAAATTCTCACTGAATCCAAATTGCTAATTTGGAAATTATATTCCTTTGCTAAAGACCAGTGGATATATTTATACCAAATTTTTGTGACACCATGGATAGGAAGTATTAGTTAGTGTTTTACAAGCACTGACAATGTGATACATTATTATTATTATTATTATTACTTGGAGGCTCCGCCCACTGCTCGCTTCGCTCGCCAACCCCTGGGTTTGGTTAACCGTAAATTCAATTTAAAGAGATTGCTATTTTCATGGGAATTATTACATATGCATTATTTTCACTTTATTTTAAAACTTCAGTAAAACAATATTTGGAATTAACTTTTCTTCAAATTCGCATCGAATTTTTATTCATCGTGATAACGCAACTTATAACTGCCCATGAGTGAATTTTTCAAATGTTTTTCCCTGTGATTTGTTAATTGTCATAGCAAAAGCTATTCTCACAGGAAATTGTAAACATTTTAATACAAATGGCATATCAAGATCTCCTTTTGTGTCTAATGTTATTCGCAGAATATGTACTACATTACCTTTCTTGTCGCCTGTTAAAATTTTACACGTTGTTGTCTTTTATGTCTGACCTCGATTGGACCTATGAGGTTTTCAATTCCACTTGGTCCAGGCTGATTATTACTTTCCTTATTTTCAGAATTTGCACATAGATTATTTTTGTTCTTTTTTGCATCCATTTTTCTCTAACGCTTTTGGGTCTTTTTTTGACACGCTGCTCTTTCTTCTTCACTTTGCCATTGACATGTCATTTAGAACGTATAAAATTTTTAAGAGCTGAAAGCACAGGAAGTGTATTTGTCAAAACCATTCCAACAACTGAGAGGTTAGATGACCGTGGTCTTGTTTGAAAATGGTTGTAAGTAGGGTGTGACTTGTAAAAGTCACCATCTCACGGGACTTGCTGCCAAAGGTTGTAAGTATGGTGTGACTTGACCGACTCGCGGGACGTGAAAGTGTCTCTCTGTCTCTCTCCAAAAGATCACGTCTCGTCGCAGGGTAAAAAGTCTTGTTGTCCCCAGATTTTTTTTTAATAGAGAGATTATTATTATTATACATTTGGCAGACATTTTTATCCAAGGTGACTTATGAGGGAAATATTTATTATAACAGGAAGAGTAAGTGACCTGCTCATGGTCACAAAGTAAGTCAGTAAAAAGAACTGAGCATGAAATTTTAGATTTAAAATCCTGGGCCATAGACACCAAACCATACAGCTTGCCTATGTGGATATTTTATTTATTTATTTATTTATTTATTTATTTATTTATTTATTTAATTTGTGTTTGTTTTTTAGTTTAAGCAGCTTCAGTGGCCCTCGTATTTATATACCAGGAGAGCCTCTTTGCATTTCCTTCTTCTTCTTCTGTACGCGCCTAATGGTCCTCCTACTTCATGTTTGAGTTTTAGTTTTAGTCTTCTAATGCCTACATGCACAAGCTCTCAAATCTTCATACAGACAACACATAGGACAGGGAAACAGTAGAGTGGAGAATCCTACAAGACACACTCCTGAGGATGGCTACAGGAACAATCCCTAACTCTAAAAACATCATTTCACCAATAAGATAATCATAAATAGAGCTGGATTTCACATTTCTGTGTCCTTTTTTATCCTATGCTTTTGTTTTCTTCTTAATTCTCACACAGCAAATTTCATTTTCTGATTCATTTTTTACACAAGGAACTATCAACAAAATTACTGTGTGATTTGCTAACTGCCTGTTTCACTTTTTCTCATCTCAAAGGTGAAGCCTGCAAGTCTGAGTGGGGCATTGCAGTTTGAAATAGTAAGAATCACTCATAAATAATTGATGCAATATAAAATAGTACAACATTCTCAGATCCATTTAATCCAATTCAGAGTCATAGGAAAAAATAGAGGCAAAAAAATGTTACATGAAAACCACTAACGAGTGAAAAAATTCACAAAAAATAAAATTTTGCCATGAAACTCTGTGTTTTGTGTCGCAACAAAACTTACAACACAAACTGTGTTTCTCTTACAGTGGAATTTGTGCCATTCAAACCAGAAGAAAGTCATTTTGTCCTGTATGGAGGTGTTTTCATGCATTAATTCAACATGTGCTTGCCTGTCATTTAGTATTTAAATCAAATGAAGAAAAACAAATCGGGTAAAGTGGGCATCCTCAAGTAGGATAAGACAGGTGCCAGGTGTGGGCTAAGGGATTGGGAGATTGATGGGCAAGTGTATCCATTGAAAAGTAAACTTACACCACCCTAAAGTGTGCAGAAAGTGAAGGGGTCTGAATACACTCTGACTCTGGTGTAGCTTCAATCACCTTGGATTGCATGTGCCTTGGTATGAGACTCTCAGGACTACAATATGAAGCAGACATGTCTCTTACCTTATAAATAGGTGCTTTATGCCATCATTTTTAACAAATATTGTCCTATATTTATTGATATACAGTATATCATTAAACTAGCAATCAACAACGCCTTTTGTAATAAACAACATGGATTTGCTGGCATCCCGGCCGGGATAATTGGTTCCTTACATGGCCGGGAAGGATGTGGGTGGACAGGCAACCTGTCCATGGTGGTTAGTTATACTTTTTCTGGTCAGGAGCCCATTATAATGGATGGACAGGGGTAGACTGCTTCCCAGGGATATGTGCTTCCCCAGTTCACTGGGTGGCAACATCCTTCTGGCATGCATCCTGTTTTGGACACCTGCAAGTCTGCATGGGAGTTGTAGTTTTGGTGGGCAGCGATGTTGGGGTTCTTGGGTGCCGCTGTGGGGAGCTGTGGGATGCAGACTCTCCTGTCATCTTGTGGTTCTGTCCGACTTCCTGGATGCAATGTGATAGCGGCAGAAGTACTCCCGGGTTCGGTATAAAAGAAGTTGCTCCATTCACCCGGAGGTCAGATTTGGGACAGAAGTTGGACAAAGTGGAGTGGAGTGGAAAAGGAAGAGTCTTATTGCTGGAACTGTGGAATACAAAATCTGTTGCAATAGTGTAAGTCTGAAGCTTGACATTGTACCATTCTTATTTTGAGTGACTGGTGACAGAGAGAGTGAGAAAGCTGCTGTATGGTTACTCCTGTCAGATTTGTGTCACGGGAGAGGTCAGAGAAGAGCAGCCCAAAATATGATGCCCTGATCATCCTGATGCAATCTAGCTGAACCTCAATGAGATAATGAGGAGCCGCACTTGTAGCCTAGTGGAGCTTAGTCCAACAAGCGGTATCATAGTTTGAGCTCTTGTTAAAATTGGGTTTGATGCCAGTAAGTTGTCAGACAAAGGTGGAGCAGATCCAGGTGTACTGCTGGGAATCAAACTTGAGTGGAAAGCTGAAAAATCAAAGCTCTATAAACAGCACAAGCTCTGAGGATAGACTGAGGCAGACCCTTCTCCTGCTATGGACTGTTCATACCATAGCTCAGCTGGGTATGTGGGTGGGCACCAGCCCATGGCAGGTGGAACGTTTACCAGTAGAAAAGATGGTCACCTCAAACCCAAAAATTTACCAACAAAGATGCACACATTTGTTGGTTGTAAAAAATGTGCTCGCTTGTTTCTTTTGAAATGTTCAGGTTATTTGGCTTTTTAATAAGTACACAGATCAAAGATGTCCTGATGTGATTTCTGTCCTTTGGCAATCTTTGGCTGCTCTACACTTTCTTAATAGTCACTGTTGGGATTTGGTTAATGAAGCAAATAGTAAAGAAAGGAGATTCTTTAATATTAAAAGACTAGCGGGTTACAATAAAGCACATGTTCTGTCATTAAGTAACTACTCCAAGGGGTAATGTTATGGGCCCCAAACCAAATTTTCACTGACTAAAACCCACTGTAGGGAGCAACTTTACATACTGGTGTCAAGTACCCAGAAGTCCCATAGGATAGTCCCATAGTACCATAGGAGGTGGTGGCCCTTATAAAGCACAGGAGTGGTCACTAAATAAGGCTCCACAGGAGAAAAACTTCACAATGATACCTAGCCTGAGTTCTTCTCCTTATGGATATAGTCAATGATGTGGGTTTACATGTTTGACATACTTTATCTCTCTCTCTCTCTATATATATATATATATAGAAGTGGCTGAGGTTTGCACCCCTAGAGGATACGGACGCTCTAAAAAATGCTGAAAGACTACCTTCACATTGCTTTCTTACTTGCTGGGCTTACTTGCGGCTGCTCTGTCGCACGATATGCTTTCCACGCAGTATTTCGCATACTTAAAAGCCTGAACAGCAGCTTTCGGTTTTGGATTGATTGCTTTTCTCTCTCTCTCCCTCTCCCAGACATTCTCCGCTCCTGACGCACACTCCTTTGAAGAGGAAGATATATTTGCATTCTTTTAATTGTGAGACGGAACTGTCATCTCTGTCTTGTCAAGGAGCATGTTTAAACTTTTGAAAGAGACATATGTTTGTTTGCAGTGTTTGAATAAAGTTCCTGTCTCTACAAACTCCTGTGTTTCTGTGCAAATCTGCGACCCAAGCGTGACAATATATCAAATCCAACATCTGTCTGTCTGTATGTCTGTCCACTTTTCATGAGAGAACTACTTAACGGATTTAGATTGTTTTTTTTCTATAATTTGCTTGAATATTCCGGTTGATTTGGTGTCTTCTCTCATCCCGCTAAGTATCATAGTTTGCTTGCAGTACCGATTTATTTGCGCAAATCCGAGAGAAAGGCTGCGGGCCGAGGGGAGAGGGAAGATGGCAGGGCCCTGGTGATTGCCAAAGATATCACGGCCACATGTTTTGCTCCCCACATGGAGGACCCTCTCCCATCAGAGCTAAACACGATTAGATGCAGTGCCAACATTTGACATTGGAGCGTACCTACCTTCCGCTTGCCCAGAATTACATTTATTTAAGGTTTTTATTGATTTTTAAAATTTGTCCTGTTTCACTACTACATGGGCGGAACCGCGGGGGACAGCTAGTATTAGATATAGCAACAATATTGCTAATTTTACATTTTCTTGCAATAGTAAATCATACTCTTTGGAATCTTTCTGACTGCAAAATGACATCAGAAAAGTGATGGTTAATTAAACATGGAGTAGGCCTAAAAACATAAATGTCTCTCTGATTAGGAATTTGCTTTGGATTCCACATAAACAACAACCTGGCCTGGGACTGGAAGCACTACCCAGTTTGCCCTGTGCTCCCCAGTTTTATCTGTCCATCCATTCATCCATCTTCTGACTTGTGTGTACAGTTTAGGACTATGGGAAGTCAGTGCCTATTCTATCCACACTGGGCACAAGTTAGAAACCAACCCTGGACTTGTCACCAGTCAATCACATGACCCATCATTCTCAAAGCCACACTTACTCATTGTGGGCACTTTGGAGTCATCAGTTACATAACCTATTGTGTATGGAGGATCAAGCTACGTGGAAGATAGAGAAGTAATGGACATGGGATCAATGTAATATCTCCAAAGGTAGTGCCAAGGTCAAGGTTCAAACCCGGTATACAAATCTTTTAACACTTGAATCCCTGAAGCCTACGAAAAAACTCATAATTCCGGGCCACCTTAATTTCGTTTGCACCTCTCCTCATCAGCGACTTTTGTTTTGTAAATGTGTTGATCAGCACAAGCAGCAAGCAGCCTGCTATCCCCACCCCACCCCGTGGAGCTGAAGTTCTCAGAACTTTAGTCTCTTTATCGTGGTATGAGGTGCCTGGAATTATATAGGATAAATAATATATTGTTATTTAGAATACATACATTTCATGTATAGAATTTCTGCATCATTCTAAGGCCCAAAGCAGCCCTGTTTTGTTGCTTTTCATGAATATCACTGTGTCAAGACCACCCCTACAATACTCCTCACTGGCCTCTCCCTTGATAGCCATCACTGGGCTTGAGTGTCCCTTCAACTTCATATATGAATTTAACTCTCAGTTGTAGAATTTAATAACTGATGGCAGTGCGGAGATGTGTGGAATTTGTATGTTCTCTTGGTTTCTGTGTGCATTTTCTGGAGTTGCTTCCTTTATTTGTGGAATTAAAATTCTGTGTAATGCTAATTAGTCGCTACAGCGCCTTCTCAATGGCAGGAAAGCCAGCATTAGCAGTTTAACTGACCTTCAAACACTTAAAGAATATTAATTTCAAGATTTCAAGAATGCCTGTTTCTTGTATTTTTTTCTCTTGGCTGCATTGCTGTGAAGGGCCATGCCAGTGTGAAGTTTGGATCCTGACCTAAGTTACTTCAGCTGAGCTCTTGGCTCAGTGATTTTCATTTTTCTGATGGCTGATTCTATTCAGTCTTATTTGTTGGAGGTGGTATGCAACACTGCAAAGCTCCCACCATGCAGGTCAGGTTGAGACTTTATCAGCTATCTTTAGAAATACACTGCTTAATAAAATAATATTACTCACCTTATAGCAGAATACAGTGTACTGTTTAGAAATAGAAAGGAAATTGACCATCTGCTGTAAGTGGACTGTGATGGGCTGTTGATACGTCCCAGGTGGGGTCCTGTCTTGCACCCATTTCTTTTGGCTTGCCAGGGATCTGAACTGAATTGAACAGGTTTGAGTGATGCCACAAGGTTTGGACAGGGATGGCTGCAGAGGGGCAGAATAGTTCCAATGTGAAATTACATGTCTAATTGTGCACGTGGTAGTCTAATAATACTATGTCTGGTTGCTTTGTTTGGTGATTGGGGGGCTATGCAATTGCTTTGGAATTTCCAGGGGTGCCTTAAGCCCAACAATGACTGTGTCACTTCCCAACATAACACCAGTATTATTAAATTTATGGACGATACCACCGTCATTGGGCAGATTTCTGGGGGTGATGAGTCAGCATGTAGGATGGAGGTGGCTGGCCTTGTGAAGCGGTGTCAGGACAGTAATCTCTTTCTTAACACCTGCAAAACGAAAGAGATGTTGATTTACACACAGACAAAGAGAGGTCAGCACCCATCACTGTGCATTGGAGAGACTGAGGTGAAGAGAGTGGCCACATTTAAATTTCTTGGCATTTACATCTCTGAGGGTCTCACTTGGACCTACAACATCACAGAGCTGGTTGGGAAAGCCTGGCAGTGTTTGTATTTTCTGAGAAGCCAGAGGAGGTTTGGCATGCCAAGCACTATCCTCAGCAAGTTATATGGATGCACAATTGAGAGTACCCTCACCTACTCCATCACAGTCTGGTTTGGGAACAGTAATAATAATAATAATAAATAATAATTCTTTACATTTATATACACCACAAGGCTCTACAGTGGGAGGTAAAATTGGCACAAAGTATCATTGGAGCAGCACTCCCTGCACTAGAGGACATCTATAACACCAGAGTTCTCAGGAGGTCCCATAACATTATTAAGGACACAGCCAACCCACAACATGCTGCCATCAGGGAGACACTACAAGAGCATAGCAGCGAGAATAACAAGGCTAAATGACAGTTTTCCCCCTTATGACATCAGGCTTGTAAGTAAAACCCATCCACTGCCCCTCTCCTCAGCATTGCAGGTTAGCGCGTGTCTGGAGGATGGGGGGCCATCTTGAGACCATATACCTGCAGAGCTTACACTGCAATCAATTACTTACTCTTACTTCTGTTTGTTTTTTGCATTTATTTTTCACCTGAGTGTTTTAAGTTTATTGCTGTGTATTCTTGTTTATTCCCAGAGAACTCATAGAATAAGATTTTCATTGTACTGAGTGCATATGACAATAAAGTTGAAGTTGAACAAGCCCCCTTTGATGCCCCTGGTTGTGTCTCCATAAAGACGTAGATACATGGCTCATTCATAACCAAGGACGACTATGGTCTACAGTCACTTTATGAATGAAATCGCAAAGCTAATCTGTTACAGTGGGCCTGGCCTAGTACAATAGGATTCACTGAGATGTTAATGGGGTTAGTAGGGGGCATCACTAATGGAGGCCAGAAGTGATCTGCTCTTTTGGCAAGCAGACAAAGGAAAGCAATTGACTGTTCAAAGATTTTTTTTTTCCTTCTCCAGGGTGTGGTACACACCTAGTGGCACACTGATTGCAACATGAGCCTTCTGTACTCGGTCAACTGCTCCCACTGGAATTTTAAAAGGCCATTTTATTCTACTGTCTATGGAGAGCCGATCTGTGTGGAAAGCTAAAGCAATGACTCATTAGAGTGCAGCACAAGTCAAACCTCTGGGAGTCGGATGAATGCATGGAAGAGGAAGAGGTAAACAGAGGAAGGAATGAGGAAGAAAGAGCAAAAGGTGTGGGGACGGAAATGCAGGCTAGTGGCTTTAGCTATGAAGGAGGACCTTAAATTATATTTAAATGTGGATTTAAGGCATATCTATCTATCTATCTATCTATCTATCTATCTATCTATCTATCTATCTATCTATCTATCTATCTATCTATCTATCTATCTATCTATCTATCTATCTATCTATCTATCTATCTATCTATCTATCTATCTATCATCTATCTATCTAGCTAGCTAGCTAACTATGCGTTTGCACTTTTAATTTATCGTAGCAACAGCTTTTTTATTTTTACATTATTACGCCCCATGCAGTGGCAGTATTGGGTGATACTCTGGTCACTGCAGCTTTCCTGTTCCTTAGATCCACTGTCCTTGATTTCCTGGTGTCTGCCTGGAGTTTGCATGTTTGCCCTGTGCTCTCATGGGTTTTCTTTGGGCTCTTCACACCACATTACACACTAACACTGGGCAAGAGAGCATTCCTTCACGGCCTTTTTACAGAGTATGGTTGATATCCTTTGTTGGCAGAGTTGATTTGCTTTTGTTTGAAGTTCTCTGACTGAGTTTTGGTTCTGGACTTGTATCTTGTGTTACTGAGATGTGCGCCAGCTACCACAACCCTGAATTGGACTATGTGGTTTACGTAATGGAAGGATAGGTGACAATTTGACATTACATTTAAAGCATGATTTTGGAAATAATATTTGAATATAACAAAACATGTAGGCTCAAGTATGGAGGTTATTTAGTATGTATATCTTGTTAGCAATTATATTTGAGAAGTGTTTCTATGCACATCATTTGGGCCCAGATATGCACAACCCAGAAACTGCAACACAGTCTTTATTTTTGTATTAAATTTGAGATACTAATGTAATTATTCACACACGGCTCAGCAGGTGAAAGTCTGTTTACTCAGCTATTGAAAACTATCGCGTGTTAGAGCAGATCTTTTCATTTTGTGCTTTCATGGTGCCTCTGATAACCTTCAGTGCCTCCTTTCTGGTGCCGCATTGCATTCTAAGGAAGGCGTTTTAAGAATATTTCTTTAGAGGCCTTTATGAAAAGAAGAGAGATTCAGAAATGAATTGGTATTTGTCTCAGTTACATGCCTGCTTGGTTAGAAATGTATGATCTTATTTCCGTATGTGTAGTGGTAGTGGTGTTGCCTGGCAGAGCCGGATTTCTGGGTTCAAATGCAGAGACACTGACACTATCTACCTTCTCCAGATGTCTCTGTGGATTTTTCTCCAGGAATTCAAGTTTTCTTCCCTGATATGAAAGAATGCAGTTTCAGTCAACTAGTGCCTACGAATGAACTTAGCATGACTGTGTTTGGCTGAGTGAGTATGTCATGTGATAGAACCTGACCCAGTGCTACTGGTACAGATGTGGAGAATCAGTGAGTTACAAAATGGATGGATGGGTTTCTCTCTCATTATGTTCTACTTCTTCATATTTGCCACTAATGGAAGGTCTATCATTTACCTATAAAATTATTTTGGGAGTTTTTGAAATAATATGTCTGTAAATGAATGCCATTTGTGCAGGTGAGCATCTTCTCCACTGTTTTATCTTATTAATAATTTAAAGAAGTATGTTACATCAAAGCTAGTAAAATCTGAAGACAAACCAGAGCTGGTGGTGTTGCACCAGTATTAAAGGACGCAAGTTTAATCGTTGAGAGAAAGGCTGTATATTTTTGACAAAAAGTGAAAATAGTGATGAGTAGGTTGTGAAAAATCATCAAGGAAACATGGCAGAGCAGCCATCACCTTCATTTGTTCTTCTTGGCAGAATGTGGCATTGTCCAATATGATTCCAGGATGCTGAAATAAAAGTAAACTGTCATTATTTCTGAGAGCCCATCCACAGTTTTGTGCGAAATTCCATTATAAGAAGGAGCTGCTGAGGCACTGGAGATATTCCATGAATGGGCAAAAACCTTAAAATGGAAGCAGCTGAAGGAACGTGAGTTGCATAGGAAGAATTAAAAAAAAATAATAATTCGTTACATTTATAAAGTGCTTTTCTCACTGCTCAAAGTGCTTTAGGGAAGCCACTTGAACCACCACTAATGTATAATATCCACCTGTATGATGTGATGGCAGCCATGTTTGTGCTAGTATGCTCACTGCACATTAGCTCTTAGGTGGTGAAGTGGTGCGAGAGATAGCTAATTGGAGACAGGGGATGATTAGGGCACGAGAATGACTAGGGTATGGTTGCCAATTTAGTCTAGACATCGGGATATACCCCGCTCTTTGCGAAGCAGGCCCAGGAATCTTTTATGACCACAGATAGCCAGGCCCTCAGTTTTACATCTCCTCCAAAGGATGGCACCACTTTGTAAAACTCTGTCCCCCACCATGGGGCTTTGGAACCCACACACAGACCAGAGGGTAAATCACACCCCCTAATGGTCTCACTAATGTCTCTTCTGTTGGATGATACACTTAATTACACAGCCACCCTCACTCTTACTCAATTAAAACTTTCTCATTACTTAACCCGCCATCACTGGAATGAAGCCATGCATACACTGACAGTGACTGGGCTGGGATCTGAACCCATAACTGTGGAGCTCGAGGCATCAGTGCTAATCACTATGGCACAGAATACTTCAGACCATGAAGAGCAATGGCTATTGCTGCTGTGTGAACTTAAACACACTAATGAAGTCATCATCTATGTACAGTTAATAGAGACAGTGGATTGAAGCTGTTCCATTAGTTTCATTAAATATGTGAAGGATATCTGAATGATGGTGCCATTTTTACAGCACAGTGTCCCTATTACTCAGACCACAGGGTAAGTGCCCTCTGCTGCCCTCACTAGCACCTCTTCCAGCAGCAACCCAAGCTTTTCCTAGATGGTCTCCCATCCAAGTACTGGCTGGGTCTGTATATGCTCAGTTTCAGGGAAATGAATTGTTACAATTTTTTAACTTTTAGGTTCAGTATGGAATAGATGATATTTATCAAGAACAATATTGTTACACCTATGATTTTTTTATGGAAAAAGGTCATATAATGTTAGAAAACAATATTTTGACTGCTAAGTTTTGGTCACTCACCAAAACAGACTTAATAGCCAAACTGTTATGCTTCTGATGTCTTTTCACTCATTTTCTTGATTTCTACAAATACATGAAGACATCACCCTTCTCTAAATTCTTATAAGCCAAATTGCCATTCCTCGTGTTTACTCTGTGTCTTTTATATACACAAATCAATCAACCAACAAGTCAAACAAGCAATCCATATTTATTTTACACAGCGTCCTTCACAAGAATACACCATTGCAAGGCACTTTACAATCAAACAAGAGTACAAGTTGTTAAGATAAACAGAAGATCATTCAGTGTGTAACACATTACAGGGAACAAGCCTCCAGGTTTTATAAAACATTAATGAATAAAATGTAATACATTGTAACATGAAACTCTTAATCTAATTTATGATCACTAGGAGAGGCAGCTTCCGGTATAAGATGGGTTATGACTCTGGATGGTTCACCAGTCTCATGTGCACACCTACAACAAGGTAATGTGTGTGTTTATATGTAAATATGAATATATATGTACTAGGTGGATCCCCCCTGCTCGCTTCACTCGCCAACCCCCCCAGCCTGCGTCTCTGCCGCTCGAGTTGTGAAGAGGGGGGCTAAACGCACTCCAAGGAGACGTGGTCGCTCCTCCGAAACCCCTTCTTAATTTGTGATACAATGGGAAACACAGTTTTTTTTTACCTCCTCTTTGCTCGATCAGCTGCTGGCTTGCTGCTGCTGTCGTGCCGTGTGATCTGCATCTCGCACGGCACTTCGAAAATTTAAAAGCCTGTACAGCAGCTGTCCTGTTCTTTGTCTTTTATTTCTAGCCCTGGGCGTGGTTAAATCTATTGGCACAAAGTCCCGTCTTGCAAGACGCGAGTTCTTGATATTTTTTAGTTTATAACTTAAAAAATGGTATACGAATCTGAAAATCTAACAACATCACATTAAAGTTCGATAAATTCTGAAAAGAATAATACCAAACATATATTTGTAGGTTTTAAAATAAGCCCGATTTACAGCGTGACAAAAACGTGACATTAAAAATATCACTGTTGCACTTTTAGGCTTAGTATTTTATATATATATATAGAGAGAGAGAGAGTAGATACATATATATGAATAAATATAGAAATATACAGTTAAACATGAATACAAAATGTGTCTCTTCTATGTTTTAGGTTCAAACGGACACAGGAAATGAGCTTACAGTGGTACTACAGCAGACCTCTCCCATACTTCTGTCTGGAGCAAAAAAGACCCCAAGCTAAATGAAGACCAGTAATGGCATTCGCACCAGGCCTCCAAACCCACCTCTTCTCAGTCGTAACCCCTCAAAAGAGTGACCAGCACAGGCACAGCACATTGAACTGTCCCTGTTTATCTTTGCTTCTTCATTCAAGAATTACTTTAAATGGCGTAGCCAAGGATCTGTTTGTTTTATTCACAGGGGCTTCACAACATCTATCTATCTATCTATCTATCTATCTATCTATCTATCTATCTATCTATCTATCTATCTATCTATCTATCTATCTATCTATCTGTCTGTCTGTCTGTCTGTCTGTCTGTCTGTCTGTCTGTCTGTCTGTCTGTCTGTCTGTCTGTCTGTCTGTCTGTCTGTCTATCTATCTATCTATCTATCTATCTATCTATCTATCTATCTATCTATCTATCTATCTATCTATCTATCTATCTGTCTATCTATCTACCTACACATGCACACAGGCTCCTTACTTTAGCGTTGATTTCCTTCCCTTGAAGGCTGATGATCATTTTCCATTACTTTGGTTGCTTGCCTTTGATTTTAGAGTGCTCATGACCACTGTGAACCCCGTCACTTAGTCATTTGTATTCTTTTAGCATCACTGTGCCGTTGACCAAGTCACCTCTCCTGGAGTTCAATTGGACTTGAGAGAATGGAGTCAATCGAGTCACCGCACCGCGCCAGGCTATGATGTGCTTTGATGAAAATGATGTGAAGGACCCTGCTCTGTACGTCAGCTAGGACTTCATTTCACTTTGCTGGACCTTTTTTTAAAGTACTTTGGCTGCCGAAGTTTTATTTTCTCTTGCAGCTGCACTTTATTGTTTCCTCCTTTCTCTGTCATTTGCTTTCTCTTCAATTACTTTACTTTGAAGAAAGTTCTAACATATTGAGGGTCAGTCAGCCCCATCACGGCTCATCCTGTGCCACTCACCTTGTAGCAAGGCTACATAATGGACAGTCAGGTTAGCCTTCTGAATTGTCCGTCACTTCTTAATGTTGACTGGGAGGGTGTTTTAAATAGCCCTTCAGGCACCATTGGTGACGTCCCGTTCTGGGAGGATCCCGTCCGAGTACACTCTCCAGCTGCCTGATGCCGGCATATTGGTTGCCATGACCACCGAGAGAGGCAAGGATTTTCGGCGGGAAACTTTCTCTTTTTAAGGGGAATGGCGGAACAAGAAGAAAAAAAAAGACAGTAAGGAGAAAGTAAGGAGGAAGAAACAAAGACACAATTTTCAAGGCATCGCAGCGACTATCTACGCTCTAGAACTGTTCAGGATTTTGCTTCGCCGAGGGACGTCTGCTTTTCATGGGTGGCCACCCCGAAGAAATATTTTAAGGACGAATCCCCGAGAAGAGGCCAGGGTCTGGTGTTCTCCGGGTGCTCCCGTCTGGTGAGTCGGATTCCTGAATTTCGTTTCGTGATAGTCCGCAGAGAAGCCGTCCCGCTAAAGGACGGTTGTGTTTCCTGCTTCCAGGATTTCGTGCTTTCTATATCTTTGGACTCCGTGAAACTAAACGTATCAAAGAACAGTTTTTTCTCATTATTTATTTTTCTTTTTCTTTTGTCTGTGTCAAACCGGTGGTTAGTATACGGGGCGCCAGGGAGGGCGTCTGGGGAAGGGGTTCACTTAGGAGCACTCAAGCACCGGTTAAGTTTATGTAGCAGCACCTTTTAATATATTTTTTCTGTTCCATTTCCTGTTGTGTTTTATTGCTACAAATTGTTAAGAAGGGGATCGTGGCTAGAGGGGATGAGGACCGAATATGGTTGTGCTCTTATACTTTCAAACATCGTCCACCCCCTGTACGGGTGGTGAAGTGTAGGAATCGCGTATTCGTATTGTGCGGTTGCTACAGAGTGGTGCCCTCTCTGAGGAAGTATAATAAGCATCTGTCATATTTTGGTTCCTTTTAGTCCATTCTTTAAAAATCATCCTTTAAATCATCCATGATGTCTTTAGGGCAATCGGGGCAGGCGATCGCCCCGCCGAGTGGCTCTTTGTGTGAGGATGTGGTAGCCGGTAGCCGCCACGTAACGGTGAGGGCACATTCAGCCGTCCGAGAGAGAGCGAGCCTGCTTCAATCGATGTACCTAAGTGATTTGCCCAGATCTGATGAGGCGGATAACGATGGCACTCCGCCCCTGCTTGCTGAGATTACGGAGCGGATTGAAGCGCTGGACGAGCGGATCTCATCCATGGCTGACAGCACCTTATCCCGTGAAGACGCTTTGCGAAATTATATAGATGACTCGATGGAAAAACTGCGAGAATATGTGGAGGAGCAGATTATTGGGCTGGAGCGGGATGTTGTGCAATGCCTGGAGAGGCGTGATCAGCTATGGAAGGAACATCTTTGGCGCAAGGTGCGGAATAATCTGCGTTCCTTTGGTTCAGTGAACGCGCATTCCACTCCCCGGGAGGCAACCCGCACGGTGCATTCGTATACTCCGCCAGCCGTACCGTCCCTTCGCATGGAGTTTCCTAAATTGGGAGAGTCGTATACCTCGGAGGACATAATTAATTTCATTGAACAGGCAGATGCTTTTCTGTCTGTTGCTCCAATGGGGGAAGATGAACTTTTGGGGGTGATTAATGCCTCTTTGATGGGTCCTGCGAAAAGTTGGTGGCAGGCAAGCAAACAGTCAATCCACACCTGGGATGCTTTTAAGAAGGACTTCCTGGAGGCGTTTCTCCCAGAAGATTATGCAACTGAATTAGAAGAAAAACTTCGGCTCATGGTGCAAACTCCAACACAAAGCATCCGAGATTTTGCCTATGACTATAGGGCTCTATGTTTGAGATGGCGACCCGAGATGAAGGAAGAGGAAGTAGTGCATCGAATATTAAATGCCTGTAACCCCCGTTTGGCTGGGGGACTGAGAGGGATTGTGACCACCGTGGATGGTTTGGTAAAGGTCGGGTGTGCAGTCGAACGTGATTGGGCATCTAACAAGGGCTACTGGGAGAAAGTTCATGCCAGTAAAAAGGAAACCCAATCCACCAAGGCAGCCAAGCAATCAAAAGGTGGACAGACTGAGGCAGGTGTCTCAGTGGTATCCACTCTAGCTACCCTCTTAGTGCTCCCAGTCCATATTCGAGGCTGGTGTGTGGACGCAGTAGTAGATACAGGTAGCCATTTCACATTAATGCAGAAAAGCTGGTGGAACAAAATAGCCAGACAGAACGAAAAACTTCTGGCTACCTCGACCATTAAGTTTATTATGGCCGATGGGACTGAGCACCGGGCCCTGGGTAAGGTCTCGCTGAGGTATTTACTCCATAATGTAGCTTGGAGGATGGAAACCTATATCCTAGAGGATGCGCACCTGTCATTGCCTTTGCTCCTGGGCCTAGACTCTATCACTGCAGTAAAGATGACCATTCATTTCCATCATAGAAAATACTTGGTGCCAGGCAGTGGGGAACATCCTTTTGTAACAAAGGTCCGGGAAGAACTCGCCGATGGTCGAATGTATGGACGGAGAATTTGGGGGAAACACAGGTGGTTACACACGACATCCATACGGTGAACGAGGTTCCGGTGCGTCATCGCTCTTATCGAGTCTCGCCCCTTAGAAAAGGGATTATTAAAGAACATATCGGCAAGATGTTGGAACAAGGGATCATTGAGCCTTCATCGTCAGCATGGGCGGCACCTGTAGTTTTGATAAAGAAAGCAGATGGTACATACAGATTCTGTGTGGACTACAGGGGACTTAATGCCAAGACCCTCTTAGATGCATACCCCATGCCTCAGGTACAGGAAATTTTGGAATCCCTGCACGGAGCAGCCATCTTTAGTACATTAGATCTACGCAGTGGTTATTGGCAAGTGCGAATGGCAGAGGGCAGCATACATAAGACTGCGGTTTCCACTCCGGAGGGTTTGTTCCAATTTCGGGTCTTGCCTTTTGGCCTGAAGAATGCGGGTGCAAGTTTCCAGCGTTTGATGGAGCAGGTTTTGCGTAGGTTGATCGGGAAGATATGCTTTGTCTATATAGACGATATTATTGTTTTCTCCCCTGACCTTCACAAACACCTCCAGGATTTGGACCTTGTCTTTCAGCGGCTGGGGCAAGCCCGACTGACATTAAATGTGAAGAAGTGTCGCCTTGCACAACCACAGATTCATTTTTTAGGGCATGTAGTATCAGGAAAGGGCGTTGAGGTTGATCCTAAGAAAACCTCAGCTATTCAAAACTACCCTCCACCCTCTGATCTGAAAAGTTTGCAAAGGTTTCTTGGTCTTGTGGGCTGGTATCATAAGTTTATCCCACGGATGGCTGACATAGCAGCCCCGCTCAACCACTTGAAGAAAAAAGACATTTCCTGGAACTGGACCCCAGAGTGTCAGGAGGCAATGGACCAACTCAAGGCAGCACTGCAATGCCCGCCCATCCTGGCTCAACCAGACCAACAGTTAACTTACCAAGTACACACTGATGCCAGCAATATAGGGCTCGGGGCAGTCCTCACACAAAATATGGATGGAATGGAGAGAGTGATTGCCTATGCATCTAGGAGTCTGAGAGGCCCTGAACTCAACTATTCAGCTTCTGAAAAAGAGTGTTTAGCAGTGGTTTGGGCAATAGAGAAATGGCGTCATTTTCTAGAAGGAGTGGAGTTCAAAGTATATACGGATCCTAATGCCCTGACATATATTTTTAATCAACCCAAAGTGTCATCACGCCTTACCCGGTGGGTATTGCGCCTTCAATCATTTACTTTTAAAGTTTTTTACCGGAAGGGATGCAGCAACATTGTTCCCGATGCCTTGTCAAGAATACCAGAGATGACTGGAGTGGTGTGTATGGCTATGGCACAAAGCCAGTGGTGTGCCCTGCCTTTAAGTTTACAGGATATAGCACAAGCACAAGAGATTTGTCCGGCCTGCTTGGAGCTCAGAGAGAGTGTTGCTAAGGCTGAACCTGGCCGCATTCATTTCAGGGAGCTGCAAGGGGTGCTATATAGATCCGTGCCATCTAAGAGCGGGGGCACCAAGCTCCAACTGGTACTCCCAGAAAAATATATACATGAATTCCTGCATTATTATCATGATAGCCCTTTTGGTGGACACCTGGGGAAGTTAAAAACCCTACTGAGGTTACTAGAAGTGGCATGGTGGCCATCGGTACGCAGAGATGTGTGGGACTACATTAAAAGGTGTGAGGTCTGTCAAAAGTATAAAACTCCACCTGGTAAACCAGCCGGGGAGCTTCAATCTATGATTCCTTCGGAGCCAGGGGAGATGTTGGGAGTCGACTTGATGGGACCACTGCCATCTTCTACCACCAAGAAAACTATATTGATGGTGGTAGTGGACTATTTTTCCAAATGGGTAGAGCTTTTTGCTCTGCCCGATGCTAAGACTCACCGGATCTGCACCCTCTTAAAAAATGAGATTTTTACTCGGTGGGGGGTCCCTAAGTTCATTGTATCGGACCGTGGGCCACAGTTCACCAGTGAAATCATGGAAAGATTATATTTAGCTTGGGGGGTAAAACGTAAATTGACAACAGCATACCATCCCCAGAGCAATCTAACAGAGAGGGTAAACAGGACCCTGAAAACAATGGTGGCATCCTACGTGGGAGATCGTCATCAAGACTGGGACAAATGGCTTCCTGAATTACGGTTTGCCATTAACACAGTAGAGCACGAGGCATTGGGTGAAACTCCTGCACTGGTTACCCTAGGTCGTCAAATCAAAGGCCCACTTGATCGGTTAGTGGAATCCGTCCCTTTGCCAGATACTTCTCAATATCGTACGCTGGAAACTCTAGAGGAGTTACGAAAGAAGGTACAGGCTAGGTTAGTGAGGTCAACTTCAAGACAAGCCAAGTATTATAATGCCCGTCATCGGAAAGTGCACTACGAGGGGGGAGACTTGGTCTGGGTTCGAACTCATTACTTGTCTGATGCTGCTCGGAAATTTTCCTCTAAGCTTGCGCCCAAATGGGTAGGACCAGCTATTATTTTAAAGCAGCTTGGACCGAATAATTACCGGGTACAGAAAGGGACTAACTCTGAGTCTAAAATAGATACGGTTAATGTAAGTAGAATTAAGCCATATTTCGGTCCCCCCTTGGGGAAACCTGTGGGGGGGGGAACTATGCAGCAAGGCTACATAATGGATAGTCGGGTTAGCCTTCTGAATTGTCCGTCACTTCTTAATGTTGACTGGGAGGGTGTTTTAAATAGCCCTTCAGGCACCATTGGTGACGTCCCGTTCTGGGAGGATCCCGTCCGAGTACACTCTCCAGCTGCCTGATGCCGGCATATTGGTTGCCATGACCACCGAGAGAGGCAAGGATTTTCGGCGGGAAACTTTCTCTTTTTAAGGGGAATGGCGGAACAAGAAGAAAAAAAAAGACAGTAAGGAGAAAGTAAGGAGGAAGAAACAAAGACACAATTTTCAAGGCATCGCAGCGACTATCTACGCTCTAGAACTGTTCAGGATTTTGCTTCGCCGAGGGACGTCTGCTTTTCATGGGTGGCCACCCCGAAGAAATATTTTAAGGACGAATCCCCGAGAAGAGGCCAGGGTCTGGTGTTCTCCGGGTGCTCCCGTCTGGTGAGTCGGATTCCTGAATTTCATTTCGTGATAGTCCGCAGAGAAGCCGTCCCGCTAAAGGACGGTTGTGTTTCCTGCTTCCAGGATTTCGTGCTTTCTATATCTTTGGACTCCGTGAAACTAAACGTATCAAAGAACAGTTTTTTCTCATTATTTATTTTTCTTTTTCTTTTGTCTGTGTCAAACCGGGGGTTAGTATACGGGGCGCCAGGGAGGGCGTCTGGGGAAGGGGTTCACTTAGGAGCACTCAAGCACCGGTTAAGTTTATGTAGCAGCACCTTTTAATATATTTTTTCTGTTCCATTTCCTGTTGTGTTTTATTGCTACAAATTGTTAAGAAGGGGATCGTGGCTAGAGGGGATGAGGACCGAATATGGTTGTGCTCTTATACTTTCAAACATCGTCCACCCCCTGTACGGGTGGTGAAGTGTAGGAATCGCGTATTCGTATTGTGCGGTTGCTACAACCTGACACTACAGAAATCTTTGTCCTGAAGGAGCTGCTTTCAATTTTACTTCTCAGTGAGATTTTCTGTTTTTTTCCAGTTCTCTATCACTTGTGAGGTTTTTCAAAATTAACTAAATTCCACCGGTGCCCATGTATTCTTGTATCTTCCCTGATGGTGCCGTACTTAATTTTAAACGTTTATGTCTTGTCTCCCTCTTAATCTTCGTTTTCCTCCTCCACAGTCTTCTCTGGACCTTCCCAATCTTTGTCTTAGTGGAGCTGGAAGGGTCCTCTCTTGCATGAGGAGGTTTCCTCCAACATCTCCAACACATACTATACGTGTTTTGATTTGATTGTTAAAACCACGTTAACCCTTGCATGATTGGAGCTGCATGTGTGAATGACTGAGTGGTCCCTGTGATGGCCAAGCCCCCAGGGTTGGTTCCTACTTTGCACCCAGTGCTGCCCAGATCAGCTCAGAATAGGATTTAAGGGGCTTTGAGAGTGTCCTATTATGTTCTGTCAATGTCCTTGGAAGCTGTAAATTCATATAATATACTTTAATCTGTAAAATTTGTCACTTATTTTAGCTCTAATACTTACACATGTTTTAAAATGCATCATCCTTTTTGACGTGACCTAATTCTGAACATCCATCTCATGCTATTGTTTCTGTGTTTAAATTGCTTTTGTGCTCCTCTGTGAACTGCACCCCGACTCCATAATGTAGCCTCACGAACCGCCTGTCATGGCCATCCCTCTAAAATTATTTGTATTCTTGGTATTATTTCTGCTTCTGTGGGTGCCATTAACATGTCCCCCAGTCAGGCCTCTCTCCAGCAGTAATTCCACATTATGATTCTTTTCCTTACTTTATGAGAACTTTAATAACATTATCACCTAACACTTTTTAAACCTGGCCTGTCCTCAGCTGGCAGCTTGTGCTCCCTAATTTTAAACAGCAAACCTAGGTATGTGCCCACCTAACACACCAGGTGAAATGCAGTAAGCCCCAATAAGCTCACAGATGGCTCCATGGAGACCACCCTAACAGATTCATTACTAAGTTTTTTGCTTTTCTGAACTGGTACTTTTAATTTAAAACCCTTTTGCTGCCATGTTTGTTCTAAGACCACCCCAGCTTATCCTACACCTGTTTACCTATAAGAACCTGAAAGACTGGAAAAACTTCAAGTATGTCTATATTTAAAAATAATTGTACATGATTGTTAATGCCGTGTATATTTTAAACGAATTGCAGTGAACGTATAAATCAAATTCAACTAAATATACTGTATGCTAACCTTACCCTGTCCACAGCAGGCCTTTCAAATAAAACGCTAAAAGCACACAATAAGAGCAGAAGTGAAAAGAAATACTTGCACATTATAATAAAAAAAAACCTTCAAAAGTGCTGGTCGCCTTATGCAGTATATAATCTTTGGCAGCCTACTTATATCCACAGTACATGCCTGGAGTGATTCACATATTTTTTATAATAATAATTCAGCACAATCTATTAACCAGGCATTTTCGTTTTTGTGTGGGTGTTCCAGATATTTGATTCAGGAAACAGGGAGTTACCCCAGGAATGGTGGAATGTAACTAAGGAAAGGGGCCATTTCTGGAGAGAAAAACAGCAGACCACACTGTGCAAGCAGAAATCAGGAAAATCTGCAAACAGGAGCTTTAGGTCTCCATCCTGCCTAGAGCTGCGCAGCTCAAGTTCTGAACCTGACTCAATGTCTTCTTATCTTTCCTTTAGTCAGTGTGCTGCACAGAACACAAGAGGTGAATCTGCCCAGCCAGGCTCAGCTCTGATTTTCATCCCATCTTTAGGTCATGTCATGTGGTGCACAATGGAAGTCATTTGGCTGACATAACGGTTGCACTTCTGCCTCGTATCTCCAGATGCCAACTTAGTCACTGTCTGAGTGCAGTCAGCACGTTGTCCCTGTGTCCGTGTGGGATTGCTGTGGTTATCACTCACATCCCAGAGACATGAAAGTTAGGCTAATTGGTGACCATAAATTAAAAGTGCTACAGCTTCATGTCATAAAGTGGTTTCTTTGAGTCATAAGAGAAACAGAGCAGTGACTCAGGGACAAGGCCTCTCGGGTAAATAAAAGTAAAATTAAAGGAAAACTCTGTGTACCTGTTATTACATAAAACATACTTTGATTTATATTTTCAGATTTTGATTTTGCATGTTGAAAAATTTAATATATTCATTATTCTCTTGTGAAAGCATATTTGAAGATGAGCATACAGTGATTCTAAAAAGTCTTCACCCTATTGGAAGTTTTCACATTTGATTCTTATACGAGGGGGAGTCAAGCTAAAGTTAGAAAATGGGATTTATCAGAAAATGGAGCGAATCTTAACATACTGATAATGTCATTTCTCAATGTCGTCTCCATCCTTCTCAATGCACTTGTGCCACCTGCCTAGATGTGCCTGGATTCCAGCAGAATAAATGGTTTTGTCTTGTCCTCGCAACCACTTGACCACTTGGCTCTCCCTCATATAACATTGAATCACAATGGATCTAATTTGGCTTTTTTGACACTGGTCACCAGAGAAAGACTCTTTAAAGTCAAAGTGAAAGCAGATTTCTGCAAAGTGGTCTAAATTATTAAGAATATAAAATGATAGGTACTCGCCCCTTATAATATGACACACCTAGATCATCAGTGAGACAGCCACTTGGCTTTAGAAGTCACATAATTAGCTCAACGGAGTGAAGTCAGTAGCATGGCCTAACCTATACAATGATGACAACTAAAAAGCAACTCCATGAAAGGTCAGTGGAAAGATTCAAGATAATATCCAGGTCTAGGGTTACCAGGGACCTGCCAAACCTAAAGGAGGACACCGAAGGTTATAAAGAAGGACAAAACCATGATAAAGGAGGATAACGGAGAACGCGTCCCATTCTATCCACAAAACCCAGTGTAAACAGAGTGTTACAATGGAAACTTTAAAAACAACCAATTCAACAGGTCACAAAAGGTACCCTTGTTTGTAACAGATACGAAAGAATTACAAACCAAACATTTTTCTTCGTTTTCGATACGTCCTTCACCAAAGCATGGATACTTCGTTTTCATGTGGTCCAAGAAATTGCATTTCCTCTTGTTTGTGTTACTGCTGGACGACATTTTTAGATAAAAGACTGACAAGTACAGACAACACGAAATGGTGAAGTGGGCGTAGGCGCGTAGCCGTGTAAAACATAAAGATGATAATGTGTGTGTTCAGTCAATAACACGGTCAAGTCAGTGAATGATAAAAGCCAGACATCTTCACCTTTTTAGGCAATGCCTGCCGGATGCTGAAGGATGACTGGTAACCCTATCCAAGTCACTGAATATCCCTTTACTGGTGAGCTTTGTTGGGATGAATGGCCTGTTCTCGTCTAGATTGTTCTAATGGAGTCCAGTAAAACTAATCATGAAGAAAAGAAAACAGTGTGGTACAGCTATAACGCTGTTTAGAGCAGACTTCACAAAAATCTGCGCCGGTGAATGAAGATGACCAGTGAGGGAGGCCTGTGATATCTCTGAAGGAGTTACAAGCTACAGCGTCTGAGATTGGAAGGCCTGTGCAGACAGCAGCTGCTGTTCTGGGTGCTTCACCACTCATATGGGACAGTGGCAAAGAGAATGGCATTCAAAAAAATGCACAGGACATCTCAGACAGAATCTGCCAAAAGGCACTTGAGAGACTCTGATGTCGACTGGAAGAAGGTTTTCTGGTCTGATGAGAATGAAGCTGTGCTTGACTAAACATTGCACATTATCAAAGACACCCCATCCCAACCATAAAGCATGGTGGTGGCAGCATCATTTGGTGGGATGGCTTCTCTACTGCAGGTCCCTTAGGGGAAAATAAAGGCAGCAAAATAGAAGGAAATAATGGTGGAAAAAGCTGATGCAGTCCACAAGAAATGCAACGTAGAGAATGATTTATTTGTTTTCCAGCAAAAATGGATTAAAACAACAATTTGAGTGTCCTGGAGAGGCCGTGTCAGGGTTCATATCTCAGTGCAATGGAGAATTTCTAGCAGGACCTGAAAGGAGGCTCTTCACTCATGGTCACCATACAACCTGACACAGCTGGAGCAGCGTTGCAAAGAAGACTGGGAAACAATGGCAGTGTCCAGATGCCCTGTGCATGCAGACTCAAGGCTGGCATGGCCGCTAGAGGTGCATCTACTAAATATTGAATACTTATGAGATTGATTATTTTGTTTTTTATGAATGTAATTCACTTTTTATATTTGTAATTCATTTAGACCTCTTCGAGTGACCAGAGATCACTTTTCACTTTGACATTAAAAACTTTTTCTCCGTTCATAAATGGCCAAACAGCGATTGTGATTCAAAATTGTATAATAATAAAATGTGCAAACTTCCAAAGGGGTCAGTGTTTTTTTTACGGGCAGTGGGATGCCAAAGAGGCAAGAAAAAAATAATGTGATTTTCAAAATGCATGCATATTGCACATGGCATTTCCCAAGATAGCAATGAATGGCCAGGCATAACTTTGGGAAAATTCTGCAGCACTAAATACAACTTACTTAGAGACAAGAGAGTAATAAATTCTCAAACAGAAGCTGATATAGTTATATGCGCAGGGCTTAATCTGTAACAGATCTGGGTAACATTTACAAGCTACTTGTAGCTGTTTTACAGTACTCTTTATCTGCCTGTTGTGATCAGCTTATTTTTTATTTGTTCATTCATTTTCTAGAAGTACTTATGCCATTGCAGGTTTGTTGGGAATCAAAATCAGGGCTTAGCAAGGCAATAATTACACTTAGATGCCAGTTCACAGCAGAGCACCTTCATACACACCTCGAATCCTTTATGGCAGCCCAATTTTGTAGATGTGTTCGTGATGTAGAAAGAAAGCAGAACACCAGTACACAGAAACAGGGAGAACATGCAAACGCAGCCCAGAAAACGAGTGGGCATGGACTCTACGCCAGTCTTGTTTGTGACATACCACTCAAATTTAGTTCAATACAATACACTTTATTCTCATATAGCACACTGCCATTGACAAACGCAGAGTTTTGCACTCATTTACAAATATCCATCCACCCAGCCATTTCCCAAACCTGCTTTCCTAGGACAGGGTTGCAGAGAAGCTGAAGCCTATCCCAGAAATCACTGGGCACAAGACAGGAGCAACCCCTGAAGAGGATGCCAGTCCATTGCAGGGCAAACACACACACACACACATATTTCTGGGGCCAAATCATAAAAACAAAATGCAAGCTAGCATATGACAACACAAAGTGCTAACCCATTTTCTACTGTCCTGCCCCTACTATGAAATACTATAAGAATATTTAATGTTAAATTGATCAATTAGTTCACTTAGTAGGTTGCTTTAGGATCTGAATTCTTTAAAGAGTAGGCTTTTGCAATCTACAAACTAATTTTAGAAACCATTGAAATGGGGTGTCTTCTTTGTGCTGTCTGAATGTTCTCCTTGTGCTCCTTAGTATTTCCTCCTCTGCTTTCCTGCTACAGTTCTGGCTTGCAGACTGGCACCCCATCCAGGGTAGGCCGCGAATATGAGCACCAGCTTCCCAGTGAGCCAGTATAGAAAAAGCAAAGGGAAGAGAAATGGTGGACCTAAGGGTAGTAGATGCATCACGAAGAATTTAGTTTGCCTCCAGCCGTTCTCATTAGCCAAAAAAAGTTATTTTTCAACTAAAGAGGCTGATGCTTCAATTTAAAATTTCAGAGTTCAGCGACCAGTGACTAGAGAAGCTCATAGTGATGTGATAGGCAAAGTTCGGAGACTTCAGCTACAAGTTATTTACAGTACTTATAAGTCCTAACTGTGGTGATTTGACAGCTAATTTGGCAAAATCTGTTCCTTTTTGTGAGTGACTGAATACATCGAGGTAACGTTTATAAGCAGTTCAGCTGTCACATTATGTTGAGCTTTTTAAGCTACACAGAATAATGAACTGCCCACACTGCCATGGTGAGCGTGCTCTTATTTCAGTCTTTTGCTTTGGTTTCATTTTTAGAAGGTGCTAATCTGGATTATACGCACTTCTCACTTTCAGTTTGTAGCACAAAGCTGTAGTCTGTCTGCCATGAAATGAAGACCAGAGCTTTGAGCTTGAAACTGCAAGGCTGTGGGGTCAATCCTTGAGCGATCGTCAGTGAGCTGCTTAATCCGCCTGTGCCCACGTTTTAAAATGCACAGGGGTCTTATCAAAAGTAAGGAGCATATTAGAATTACAGTATAAAGAAATGAACTGACCGTGACCAGCACAGCTCCACAAACCATGTCATACCTGACTACAAAAATGGCATCGACTGCCTTAGTAAAGTTCATAAATGAGCTGACAAGGATGTATGATTTTGACAAAGCATGGTTGTCTCTATATAGTGCCTTATTCCTCCATCCCCTGCCAATTCTGTGATTGTTACACGTCAGTTGTTTATTTCTTTGTTGTCCTGAAAGAGGCAGTTAATGGACAACCACTATAGGCAGAGTCCTGTTTGTGCTCCAGTCTTGCTCTGCTACTAAGAAACATCCAGTACAAGCCAACATATAACACTGAATGTGTGTTTGCCTGGTATGTAAATCCGTGCTGTTGAATCTATATATGGCAGATTTTTGCGCAGTTGCCCCAATTTGTTTAGGGGAAGACCACAGGGTGTGTTTTGTTTGTTTGAAAGTTTTACCCTTTAGTATCCGCACCTTCATTTTATTAACAGAGTGCGCCAAGAAGGCTTTTATGGCAGAGATATGGAGAGTTCATCTCCATGGTTAGCTTAGTCAATGAAATCTTCTTTTGAGTTCTAACCCCTGGGAAATTTATTTAGTCATTGCACCTGCCCTTTACTCCACCCCTGGCAATGTCGGTTACCTACCTTTCTATCCATATATCCTCTTTAATAAAATCCCTGTGTGCGTCCAGCTGTCCGTGTGTGTGTGTCTTCTGGTGAAGTGCGCATGCGCGGGGCACGGTGCGATGCGTGATATTACTGTCAGAGAAATTTAGAGGCGTTTTACGGAAATACAAACCAGTATTATTGCGAGAGGAAAATAAAGGTACACAATACAGTGAAGCAAATTACAGCCACATACAAGCCAGTATTACTGTCAGAGGAGATTAAAGGCATATTACCGACGCGCACGCCTGTATTACCGCCAGAGAAAATTAAAGGTATATTACGGATGTTCAAGCCAGCGGATGTACAAGACAGTATTACTGTCACAGAAAATTAAAGACACACAATACACGGCGGCAGCCCACGAAGAACGGTCAGCTCAGCAAGTAAACATCAACAAAAGAAAGGCTGAAAGAAAGAAAAATACGACCAACAAAAAGAATGAGGTCAAAGTCCCTTGCCATTTAATATAGACTGTTCCTACTAATGTTTATGTACTACTGTTCTAGCGCCTGTTACAATAAATGACTAGTATATATATATATATAAAAGTCAATGTATGTGTGTATGTATGTATGGTCCAGCATCACTTCTGAACAGCTGGAGCGATTTTCATGAAACTTGGTACACATGTTTCTCATTGGTCGATTAAAAATACTGTAGGGTAAAATCAACCTTAACCCACCCCCTTCTTGATCCCACTGTCTTGTATGCTTGTTATTATCCAGTTGACACTCGGAACGACCACCAGAGGGCGAACTGGAGGTGTCTCCCAGCATTCTTTATGTTTGAGTATCGACACGCCCCTGTTGCTTTTGAAATTAAATAGAGTTGGCCAATTCCGAGCGTCAACTGAATGATAACATACATACAAGACCGCAAGACAAGCACATTAGTGAGTCGTCATTGTTTGTTTATTTATTTAAATTTTTAAAGTTGTGTGGTTTTTTTTTTTATATATTTTTTTCAAACAATAAAAAAAACACTTTATTTTCCTCCCAGGCAACACTGGGTATTTCAGCCAGTTTAGATATACAGTATGCTACCAGGTTTTCATGCACATGTCAGGAGAAATTTGTGACAGACGGGTATCAGCAAGAGTGAAAGGGAAGGTCTACAGGATGGTAGTGAGACCAACTATGTTATATGGGTTGGAGACGGTGACACTCACCAGAAAGCAGGAGACAGAGCTGGAGGTAGCAGAGTTAAAGATGCTAAGATTTGCACTGGGTGTCACGAGGATGGATAGGATTAGAAATGAGTACAGTAGAGGGTCAGCTCAACTTGGATGGTTGGGAGACAAAGTCAGAGAGGTGAGATTGCTTTGGTTTGGACATGTGCAGAGGAGAGATGCTGAGTATATTGGGAGAAGGATGCTAAGGGTAGAGCTGCCAGGGAAGAGGAAAAGAGGAAGGCCTAAGAGAAGGTTTATGGATGTGGTGAGAGAGGACATGCAGGTGTTGGGTGTAACAGAACAAGATGCAGAGGACAGAAAGATATAGAAGAAGATGATCTGCTATGGCGACCCCTAACAGGAGCAACCGAAAGAAGAAGAAGATCTCAAGTAGATAAATTGCACCATGCACGGATTTGCAGCCTCTTCTGCCACCACTGGGGCAATGGCAGATACGAGTGGAAAGAGGAAGGAGCAGGAGACGACAGACTCAGAAATCAAAGACAAAATGTAAGGCACAGGTCAGTACCATTTACTTCAAAAATACCATAACTAAGAAAGCCAAAATGAAAGCAAAACTCGTAGTCAATAAGCACACAGACGTCTCAACCCTAATGCATGCTATAAACCAGCGTCGGTCATGGGGGTCTACAGTGACTGCAGGTTTTTGTTACAACCCAGTTACTTAATAAGAAAACAATCCTCACCAATAACAATAATATCATGTCTTCTTAGTGTTTTAAGTCTGCAATGTCAGGTCATTCTTAAATTGTAGAATTTTCTTCCTTTCTAATGATATCATCAAATGAGTAATTTTCAATTCTTCACTTTCTCTTCAGTTTCCTTACGAGTCCAAAATTAAACCAAATCGTGAATGATGAATACACACGGCTGGAAATGGAGAGAAGCTAGATGGAGAACTGCTGGTTCCTTTGTCATTTGCATCTTATTGCTAATAAGGAGCAGTTAAAACCAGGAATACATCTGTTTAGGACTAAAATAAGCAATTAAAGGTTCAAAATCTTAACAAATGAGACAAATAAAATGAAGCAAAAAAATGTCACTTGAGCAATAAGTGCTACATCAGCAATGAATGAGATCTCATGAAGCAATTGGGAAAGAACAAAAACCTGAAGCCACTGCAGCCCTCCAGGACCAACGTTGATTTAAAGGGTCTGAGTCTTAAATAACAAATCAATTAAATAAAGTTAATTAGCAACAAAAACTGGTCACTAATTAAGAAAATAGCTAGAATGAAAACCTGTATGGAAATTTATCTACATGAATATTTACTGAATATTTTTATATTCAATCACACACTGGATAATTAGAATTAGCATGTATAATATGAATAAGCCCTTCTTTTAATCACGCACTTGTTTTACTATGTGATTATTATTTTTACAGTATATTGTAATGTCACAGCCAATATGGGAGCCTTAGTCTTAGTCTGAGTCTTACATAGAACTTCTCCATCAATGTAAAATGACAGTCGATGCCAAAGACTGGGTGGAAGATTAACAATAAGAAGGTGTAGTTGAAAAGGATACTGGACAAAGATGACAAAATGCCAAACATGTGTTGGCCATCAGCATAATGAATAACGAAAATGGATGGGCATAACCTAATAAAGTGGTTACGACTGCACAAAGGTGTTAAAATGCTGTTGCACATTAGCATAGGCGGGTATCTTGTCGGGGTATCTTATGTATATTAAGCGCTGTGTCTGGACAGACCACAGCTATTTATCAGCTTTAATAAACATTTGGATTGAAACCAGAAGGCCTTTGGACTCTGCAAGATTTCTTGGCTTTGGATATTATTGGTTTGGGATTTCATTCTACGACACCTGTAGCCACTGTGGCCTTCCAGGATCGGAGCTGGGCACCCCTGCTTTGAACAAAACACCATGAAATGTTTTTGTTATTCATCCACAAACCTGGACAAAGGTAAACACGGCGTGTAGGCTTAAATATTCTTCATGTGATGTCTCAATCAGAGTGACTTTCGAGGTAATAATGAGCTGTCATGTCCTGGCAGCAGATACTAAATTTAAACTCCCATTAACTCCAATTAAAAAATGATCATTTCAAAACCTAATGAATATTGCGTAAAATATTGAAATAACAGTAAGTAGTACAAAAGAAGTCAGACATAGTTCAAAACCCAGACAGAAAAATAAAAAGTCAAGTGGAAATATTTATTAAAACAAGAAAAAAATCAACAGTTACACCCATTCATAATACAGTCTGCCAACTAAAGCCACGGCACCTCGTACTTCTGACCACCTTAACGCAGAGTGGCCACTTTTGGTGTCACAATTGCACTTCTATAAGGGAAAACAGAAACCACCAACGCATTGGCCATAGTGAAGCTGATGCTCACTTCACTAGAAGCAAAAATATCATTTCAAATGTCTTCAACCATTTCATTGCTCACTTTCATTTTTTTAAGAAGTAAAGCAAGAACTTTGTTTTCTTTTCTTTGTTTTGGAGTGGAGTTGGGCTAAACGAACTGACGCTAGCTGTAATGGCAATCTCATCAAGCGCTTTAAGGCAGTTGTGTCCGCTGAACCTAATGGCCACTCTGCAACAGATTGGAGTTGCAGTCTTAGGTGGCTAAGAGCACAAATAGCAGAAGTACAAAGACCCCTAAAATGAAAGGAAACATTCTAACAAGTAACTCCTTCTGAATTTGTATTTTGGCCTATTTTAATGGACACTAAGTAATTTCATGAAATGTCTTTAAAATTTATTTTCAGCCCGACCACAAATAATTATAGGGTTGTGGACCCCCCAGGAGCCCTCCATATTTTGTACCAGTAACATTTTAGTTCAAGTATTACAAAAATGCACTGCTTAATTCTTTCCTCAATGTCACAAGACCTTAACAAAGGCTTCCTTTGGTCTTCACAACACTTATAAAACATCAGTAGACAGGTTATTCATCTCTGTGCTGTGTGGTATATTGACATGGTGGTAAAATGATCTTGCTAATGTGAATGATTCACAGATTTTATACTAAATATGGAATATCAAGAAAAAATATGTCTCAGTTAAGCCACCTCAGATCACTTCAAAGTGAAGGTTTGCTATTCGGTCACTTCACAGAGATGACTAAACACTTTACTGATGCAATGTAAGTGTGATGAAGACCCAAAGAAGCCTTTGTTAAGGTCTTGTCACTTATATTAGTATACAGTATGAGTAACAGGGACATTTTTGCAGTACCTAAACTAAAGTGTTACCTCCGTATCTTCACTCTAGGGCTGACTGCTGATGTCTGCGTTACTGCCTTTAAAGCATTGTAGCCATCGTCTGATGCTGCTTCCACTCGTGCACCTGCTTCCCTGTACTTATTGATGTAATTACTGAATTTCCTCCTTCACAAGAAATGAAATCAATTCACTTTGTTAAAATGACAGGTCCTTGTCAGCCATTTTGTCACACTAAACTCTAAATATGTGGCTGATACAGATTTTGTCTTTTTTCATTCTGGTGTGAGATGATAGTTATGGTAACCTGCATTTTGATAACGGGTGTGAGTTCAATATGCTCACTACTTTCAATGTGACTCTTAGTTGTTTAACTGGCACCATCAGTTTTCATTGCCTCCAGTCAGAGGAAACTTACAAATGAGTCTAAAAAGTAAAGTTTCAGCTGTATCACTCCAGGGCTGGACCACTGTCTCCACAATGGTGTTTTGATGATTAACACATGAAGGGCAATGAGATATCCAGACAGCAGGCCTGAAGTCACACATCAATCTGGTCTTGTTGCACTAAGATCTAGGCAGGTGATAAATGATGGGACTTCATCCCAGGGAGGCAACTTTAAAAGTCACTCAAAACAATACCCACCTTTTGTACTAAATGATTAATGGAGTCACTTTATGGTCAACACAAAAGTTTGGTACACCCCTGACTTCCATAACTACGACCCCCAATCTTCCCTTTCACTTTCCTCAGTGACTAAAGCTACATCCACACAACTACATTTTTGTTTAAAAATGTAGACATTAGTGTTCCTTTTGTCCACACTACCCCGGCATTATTAACCCTCAAAAATGGAGTGTGTTAAAAACTCTCTCCAGGACTGCACACTTCTGAAAACACCGGCTCAGCATTGCAGTGTGGAGGAATGAACACAAAGAGTTTTGAAAACGCAGAATTTCATTCCACTCTGATTTGTTCATACTCATCATATGGCCCTGCTATTTACAACGTCTCATTCCTGGATTGGTCACCCTACACAGAAGAAAACCATATTCGAACAAGAAGAGTTGCTTTCCATGGAGTTTGTTGTCATGCTTACCTGTATGTATCTAAATTGTTTAAGTTTTCTAATGAATCCCATGAGTACTGGCATAACCATCCAACCAATCCCTTTTCCTGTTCCTGTCGATGCACACATGCTCAGTATAGGCAAACGGCCGTAAGCAGAGATACATTTGTAAATGATGTGAAAATGCTAGTGTGGTCCATCCATTTTGAAACATTTTTGTAGCAGTGTGGATGTGGTGCAAGATGTAGAACATCAAATTATTATTTATGTTAAGTGTCTTAACCTGTCGTTTGTTGCCGTGGTAACATATGTAAATTAGATGGTGTTCTGATGTCATTAGTGTAAACCAGTAGTTCCCAAACTCAGTCCTGGGGACCCCCTGGGGCTGCAGGTTTTTGACCCAACCAACTTCTGTTTCTTAATTGGATTCCTGGCCTAATGAAGTGAGCTGTTATTCCCAGTTCCTGTGTTTTGGGGTCAATGAAGAAGTTACAAAAGTAAGTGTGTTAATACATTTTAATAGAAATTAAGCAGTCTTATCTGGATAATGTTTTTGTTTTTACTTTTTATTTATGTTCATCCTGATTTCCATTCTGCCTTTCCATTATAGACTAATTTTCGGGTCTCACGCTGAAGCAGTTGAAGCCTTCATCGTTTAGTGTTGTTCGCCCGGGTGTTTGTTTTGCATGTTTTAAATTGTCATTATTAGCATACAATGAAGGGAGCAGATCACACAGAATTCAGGAAAAATAATAGGAAAACATCAAAGAAGAGGTAAGCTTTTAAAGCTATAGCGAAAAATAGAATTTTTCTAAATGTCGTATACTGCTGTGCTTCTCTAAATGCAGAATAAGAAAAGAGAAAACAAAGACCAGCTAACTAAATGAGGTCATTTATTATCGATTATTATCACTTATTGTGAATCTGGTGGGAACAAAAACCTGCGGCCACAGGGGTCCCCAGGACCAAGTTTGGGAACATTTTGACTGTAACACCAAGACATATTTCATTCATATACAGCATGTTAGATGACAGTAAAAATGTTCACTTGAGTCTGCTCAGTCTTCACACTTCACACTGCTATGGTGTTTGTAAAGACCCTACATAAGGCAAAGTCTATTTAGACAAAATGAATTAATCTGCCAAAGCACTACACATTTTATTTGGATTAGCAGTGATACATTATTAAAAGTTAATCGCAGTCTTGAGAATCAGTTGACCTTATTGATGCTGAGCACACATCTTGTCCAATGCAGTATTTGGCTCTCAGGGATCTCAAATCCTATTGGACGTAACCTGGAAAAGAGAAAGCAGATGACGGAGGTCAGCTTTACATTGGTTGCATTTTGCAAGTACTGTAACTTTTTTGAGCCCAGGCAGAACAGTTGTGCTGTGGTTAGTGCTGCTTCCTTACAAACCCCATGAGTTGGGTTCAGTTTTCGAATTGGGGGAAGATGATTTTGGGATGGAGCTTAGTGTCCCCTTTCACAATTTTCAGTCAGAGGTAGATGTCAGGTGTCAATTGCCTGGATAGAGTGTGAGGTGTGGCGTGTGACTCTTGACAATTATCATCTGAAAGTGAGATGACTTTGTGAGAAAAGGGGAGTTAAATGTATCCTCAACAGCTCACCTCCTGTCCCTACAGTTGTGTCATTGTTATTCAAATTCATTCATAGCTGCTCTTAATTCTCAGAGCCACGTTGAATAGTACAATGTGACTTCCACTGTGAGAAGAAGCAAAGATCCTCTTAATATGTGTTTTATTTTAGTTTAATCTTGAGAAACATACCTTTCAGTGTAAAGGATGGACAGTCTGAGGTTTTCTGTCCACCTCCTTGCTGTGTCCTGATTGCATTCAAATGCCACCACCCAACTCGGCCATCTATGGAGGGGTGTGGCGAGCTTAGTACTCACTCTCTCCATTCCTCTGCGTTTTTACATTCTCTCCATATCCACATCTTTTTTCTCTTTCCTCCCCTAACTGTCCACTGACTGAGTGTGAGTGTTGGTAGCCAAACCACGACTGAGCAAATTGATAAGGTAAACAGGACCTTTTAGATTCACATATAGTCTCACAAAACACTAATGGCGTTTTCACATTCATAGTTCATTTACTTTGTTCTGAATCAGGGAGTTGTTTCAGTACTTTGTTTCAATTTCCAGTTTGTTCGGTCATGTTTCACATTGTAAACATTCAAGTATCAATAAACTTCCCATGAGCATGTTGTGGACTTCTTCTATGGCATGTCATGGACTTCTACAGGGTGGTCCAGATCTAATTATGCAATTATTGTATTGCATTGCATGAAAAGTTGCATAGTTGGACCACCATATACAGTGCATCCGGAAAGTATTCACAGCGCATCACTTTTTCCACATTTTGTTATGTTACAGCCTTATTCCAAAATGGATTAAATTCATTTTTTTCCTCAGAATTCTACACACAACACCCCATAATGACAACATGAAAAAAGTTTACTTGAGGTTTTTGCAAATTTATTAAAAATAAAAAAACGGAGAAATCCCATGTACATAAGTATTCACATACTTTGTCGATGCACCTTTGGTAGCAATTACAGTCTCAAGTCTTTTTGAATATGATGCCACAAGCTTGGCACACCTATCCTTGGCCAGTTTCGCCCATTCCTCTTTGCAGCACCTCTCAAGCTCCATCAGGTTGGATGGGAAGCGTTGGCGCACAGCCATTTTAAGATCTCTCCAGAGATGTTCAATCAGATTCAAGTCTGGGCTCTGGCTGGGCCACTCAAGGAAGTTCACAGAGTTATCCTGAAGCCACTCCTTTGATATCTTGGCTGTGTGCTTAGGGTCGTTGTCCTGCTGAAAGATGAACCGTCGCCCCAGTCTGAGGTCAAGAGCTCTCTGGAGCAGGTTTTCATCCAGGATGTCTCTGTACATTGTTGCAGTCATCTTTCCCTTTATCCTGACTAGTCTCCCAGTCCCTGCCGCTGAAAAACATCGCCACAGCATGATGCTGCCACCACCATGCTTTACTGTAGGGATGGTATTGGCCTGGTGATGAGCGGTGCCTGGTTTCCTCCAAACGTGACGCCTGGCATTCACACCAAAGAGTTCAATCTTTGTCTCATCAGACCAGAGAATTTTCTTTCTCATGGTCTGAGAGTCCTTCAGGTGCCTTTTGTTAAACTCCAGGCGGGCTGCCATGTGCCTTTTACTAAGGAGTGGCTTCCATCTGGCCACTCTACCATAGAGGCCTGATTGGTGGATTGCTGTAAAGATGGTTGTCTTTCCGGAAGGTTCTCCTCTCTCCACAGATGACCTCTGGAGCTCTGACAGAGTGACCATTGGGTTCGTGGTCACCTCCCTGACTAAGGCCCTTCTCTCCCGATCGCTCAGTTTAGATGGCCGGCCAGCTCTAGGAAGAGTCCTAGTGGTTTCGAACTTCTTCCACTTACGGATGATGGAGGCCACTGGGACCTTCAAAGCAGCAGAAATTTTTTCTGTAACCTTCCCCAGATTTGTGCCTCGAGACTATCCTGTCTCAGAGGTCTACAGACAATTCCTTTGACTTCATGCTTGGTTTGCGCTCTGTCATGAACTGTCAACTGTGGGACCTTATATAGACAGGTGTGTGCCTTTCCAAATCATGTCCAATCAACTGAATTTACCACAGGTGGACTCCAATTAAGCTGCAGAAACATCTCAAGGATGATCAGGGGAAACAGGATGCATCTGAGCTCAATTTTGAGCTTCACGGCAAAGGCTGTGAATACTTATGTACATGTGCTTTCTCAATTTTTTTATTTTTAATAAATTTGCAAAAATCTCAAGTAAACGTTTTTCACATTGTCATTATGGGGTGTTGTGTGTAGAATTCTGAGGAAAAAAGTGAATTGAATCCATTTCGGAATAAGGCTGTAACATAACAAAATGTGGAAAAAGTGATGCGCTGTGAATACTTTCCGGATGCACTGTATATAATATACTAGCTGTCCCCCGCAACTCCACCCACGTAGTAGTGAAACAGGACAAACTTTAAAAATCAATAAAAAAATTTTAAAAAATGTAATAATTTGTATTGATAAAAATTTATATTGATAGCTTTTGTATCCAATGGCCTCTTCATATACAATATTTTTGGTTTTGCTATCAGGGGTGAGAATGTAGCTGTGATCACTTTGCCAAAAATGTAAAAAGTTGCCAAGGTATCTCTGGCCAAGCTTAAGGTTGGTACACCCCAACATCAAATGTTGCCACTGTATCTGATAGTTTTGAGCTCTGATGGGAGAGTGTCCCCACGTGGGGAGAAGAGCACATGTTCATGATATCTCTGGCAATCAGCAGCTACACTCTAAAACACACGTAGCTCTGATTTCCCTCTCAAAAATGTCAAACATTACTCTTTAAGAATCTCTAGACGATAATGTCTGTTGAACAAATAGGTATCGCTAGCTAAGCGGAGGCAAGGTACGCTCCAACACATGGCTGGCATGTGAGTGAGGAGGGCCCCGCTTGGCTCCAATACACTTGACATCCCGTCTCCCCCTCCCCTCTGTCCGCAGCCTGTCTCTCGGATTTGCATGAACAAATCGCTTCCGTAACTGAACTATTACACTTAGCTTGATGAGAGAAGTCGCAAAATCAACCAGAACATTCAAGCAAATTATAGAAAAAAACCTGATCTAAATCCTTTAAGTAGTTCTCTCATGAAAAGTGGACAGATATACAGACAGACAGACAGACAGACGTTGGATTTTATATAGAGAGAGAGATGTATTTCTACCAGTGTATGTATTTATTTATTTACCTTTTAATTGTTTTTAATGATCCATGTTAATCCTTGGCTCATTAATTATGATTGAGATTCCGCTATTGCAGACAACAGACACTCAGCGCGACTACCACAGCACACAAAATGTCACACATAATGTGCAGTGTTTTCTGTAACTGTATTGGTGTTGCGTGGCAGATCACATTCAGATCTCATACAAACCGCTCCAGAGTTCACTTGGAACCCACCAAGACCACCCTTTCTAAGGGGTCCTGGTACAGTTGTTTTGGTCCACACCAGAGTGAGGTTGCCGTGTTCATATCTACTTAAATGAACCAGATTTTCAGGGAAATCGCAAAAGAGTTCGAAATGACTGGTCCAGATGAACTAGAAGTGACAACGCCTTAAAATTCATTTTGCAGGCCAATTTCTCAATTTCAAAATGTGAAAAACTCTGAAGGGTCTTTTTAGTTATTTTTTTTCTTCATTTTTTAAACATTGCACACTTTCATGTTTATCTGTGTTCTGTTCTGCAGCTGCCTAACCAATATAATCCGTTCTACACTGGAAAGATCAACTCTGTTTATGTCTTTGGTTCACATCACCACGTAGGAGTGCGTTAGTTTGATAAAATTGTTGCATGCTGCATATTTTCCACATGAAAACGCACTGAATTGCACCATTGTGCACATTACTCTGTTTTCTACATAAAACAAGCTCAGTACACAGAAAGTCACTGCCACCCCTCGCCATTCCCTAGCATCTACCAGTTCCTAGTCTTAGGATAAGCACACGTCCACTGTTTATTTACTTTTTCTTAAAGATCTTTGTATAAATATTAAATGACAGGTGCATGCATCCAGAATTAATGCATGAAAATGCAGCCAGACTTTAACTAACCTTCTCTTCTTCTTTTGTGAATAATATGAATTCACTTGAAGCGAAATCCAATTCATTTTGCAAAATGTTTTTGTGAAGTGACACAGTGAACTTTGCTGCAAATAAAATTTGGCTCAGATTGCTTCGGTCATCATTACCTGAGCCGACTCCAGTCAGACAGTCAGGGTCCATACTGCAATTTGAACCTTCATCACTGCCACTGTGTGCTTTCTTTACTCACTTTACTTTACTTACGGTTTACTGCATGAACAGTAGACCATTTGCCATCTGTCAGCTTCAGGGCAATGTGGGGGGCATCTCATAGTGGCTCTTTGGTACGAGTGCTGCCAGGTAGATGTTTACAGGTATAATGAATTAAACAGATAGAGAGGACAGATTAAGGTTTTGGGGGGATTACCTGTTTATTCGCTGGGGATCTGAGTAATTGTAGAAGACTAAAATTAAGGTCAAAGTGAATAAATTGGACATCTGACAATCAAGCACAGTTCCGCAGGATTTTTATGTATACAGGGCAGGAAGTGAAGTAAGCAGAGGAAATGAAATGATGTTGATGATGAGGGACGGAGACAACGTCATAATCAGAAGCCTGAAATAAAGGACTGGGGAGTGAACCCGTCAGTTTGGGTCGGAAGTGACATCGATCGAAAGGGACCTAGATGTGGAGTCATCTAATGGAGCTGGAACCGATGTTACCCAGGTGGACCTCTGAAAGGTGCACTCTTTAATCTTTTCTGTTGAAGAAGGGAGAAAGGCATTAGTACTCCGTTCTAAACCCCCACCTTTTGTTCTTTCGTTCTTCATCGGGCCCGTTGGCTGCCCCCTAATCGTGTGTGTGTGACACCGGTTACTGTTTAAACAGGTTTTGGGGTCACCAGTAAATAACCAACTTGAAACTGAATGATGTATTAGAACAGAAGCAGTAATGGTGTCAACTGGCGACTGTTTATAGATAATCATAGCACCAAACAGGAGGCTGTCACCTAAACAGCAAGATTAGTGTCTCGATGCATGCTCAATAATCCAGGTAAGGAAATCCTAGAAATTTGATTCTGTTCATCTGGACAAAGTTTTTAAGTGGGAGAAATATTTCGAGACTTATCCAAGTCTCTTCCTCAGTCTCAATTGACTCAGGCCAGGACTCCGCAGTCTATTTACATCTACAGGATAGTGGTCACTCCTTTAAAGATGAAGAGGTGCACATCCTGGACAGGGAGGAGCGCTGGTTTGAGAGAGGAATCAAGGAGGCCATTTACGTGAAAAAGGAACGACCATCTCTGAACAGAGGAGGGGGCCTAAGGGTACATCTGTCGCCATCTTACAATGCTGTGATTGCAGCCATTCCTCAACACTCTATGAATGGTTCACACGTCTACTAATCAGTGGACAATTTGCATATCACTGATCAACTGGCCCTTTGTCAATGGTGCTAGTCTCTGTGATTAAGCAAAGGTACTGTTTATAAGGTTGGGGAAACCTGCAGTCAATTGAGACTGAGGAAGAGACTTGGATAAGTCTCAAAATATTTCTCCCACTTAAAAACTTTGTCCAGATGAACAGAATCAAATTTCTAGGAGCAAGATTAGTGGTGTACTGAAAAGAGGATACTGGACTGGAGTTATGAATCAGCAGCACCCGTCACTGAGCCACCCTTACTTTTCTCTCATTTAACTTATGTGTCTAAATCAAAAAGGTGCAAGTCCCCTAAACCAGAATGGCAGAACAGTTACGAGACCTTCAAGAATGATATGAACAAAAGGCTTTTATAGCCTGAACTTCATCTGATCCCTTTAAATGCCTCAAACTAATCTCTGCTGGGGAAGAAAATAAACTTTAGCTGGAATCCCACTAAAACCACAATGCAGTAGCTGTTCAATCATTATTTTAGTTGGCAAGTATTTATGAGTACTCTGTCTTGAGCTGGCACCCCACCCATCCAGGATGAGTTTCTGCCCATTGTTGATGGGATTGCTCTCCTGACAACCCCGACCAAGACAAGAGACGTGTTGAAAATATATTTATGGTTTTTGATGAGCACCACCCCAAGTATCTGTAAATGTTCTGTTATTTTTCATTAAAACAATTTGACCAGGGTAAGATAACATTCTCAGACCCATTTAATAAAAATCAGGGCTGCAGGGTTCCAGGATCTGACCAATGTACTGTACAAAAGTGAGATTAAAATATGTAAAGAACTCATCTTAAATAACAGATCCAGAAATGGCACTCCATATAATGCTAATTTTTCTAATGATTTTATTAAATGTAACCATTTGCGGAATTAAAACACGCCTGGGTAGATCTTAATGTGAAGCACTCCATAGAAATCCTTATTCATTTGGCCACCCTGCCTAGTAAGTGCACACAGATTTGAAACATGTACAAAATATGTTCAGTGTTCACCAGCTATGTGTTTTGCACACGGAGCCATTCTGTTTTTATCTGATTAGAATGAGATCCATAAAATTGCTATTTGCTTGAGGCCAGCACGGCAGGAGACTGGAAGTGATTTTCAGCCTGGTCACTGTCTATGTGGAATCTATGCAAGTTTTACTCTGACTGTCCTCCATGCTAAGGATGTGCAGGTCAGATGAAGTGGAGAATATAAATTGACCCAGTATGAGTTAGTAAACGGTGGTGGATTTTCCTTAAGTATTTAAAGAAAATGGTTCCAACTAAACTCCTTTTATTAAATGGATCAGAGGGAGCATGAACAGCTCAGTCTGGAATGGCACATGCTGACAAATCAGGGAGCGCTAAGCTTACATAGACAGATATTTTTCATAACACACATCATGCCATATAGTATGTGTGAATAATAAGGTTATTAAAACAGTTTAAAAGTCTAAGATTATGGATTTTCCAGACTAGTGGTGAGTTATATGAAAATGGCTGCATTTCACAACATGATTTTTTCAAACGGCACACATTTCTCTATTAGAAAAACATGGCGCTCCCCATTTAATGGCTGTTGGATTCATGAGAAACAAGTCTAACACTGTGTGGCAGAGAAAACATTCAGACTTTATTACAGATGATACCAGCGCTACTTCCGTTCTGCTCCTTTCTTCTCTACTCCTGTTCTCTTGTATCGATCGTACAGAACCCCAATCTATTTCTCTCCAGTGTATGTATTACTAGAGTTTCGTACCATGTTAGCCATTATGAATGTAGAGAAAAGCCAAGCAAAATGACACCTTTTATTGGCTAACTAAAAAGATTACAATATGCAAGCTTTCGAGGCAACTCAGGCCCCTTCTTCAGGCAAGATGTAATCATTGTATTGTAATCTTTTTAGTTAGCCAATAAAAGGTTTCATTTTGCTTGGCTTTTCTCTTCTCCAGTTTACAGTAATCCCTCCTCCATCGCGGGGGTTGCGTTCCAGAGCCACCCGCGAAATAAGAAAATCCGCGAAGTAGAAACCATATGTTCATGTGGTTATTTTATATATTTTAAGCCCTTATAAACTCTCCCACACTATTATAAACATTTCACCCACAATTATACAGCATAAACCCTTTGTATTCTCTTAGATATTAGGTAAGATTCGTTGAAATTATGTATGTAAACACAGTAAAACCTAAATATTATTTTAAAGATATCGAGCGTCTCTGATATCACATATGTTACAGCCATTACGACAGACAGGCCACCATCAATAAATACGCACAATGCAAGAAAATTTGTATACAATAAAATGTGTGTACAGTGACACTAAACTATGTACATGTAATAAGTACTGTACGTAAATAATTAATTATGGTTACTCACCAACAATGACACGACGACTTGTCTGATAACGATGAGTTTAATTTTACTGCACAACAAAGGATAGCATTACAGCTCTTCTAAAGGAGCCTCTTCAGGCGACTGTGTAGCACCGCCGTTGTTCTTCTTCCATCACTCTTCAATCCAAATCCCTAAAGCAGATTCCATCCAGACTACTGCCTTACAACGTCCACTTGCAACTCATTTTATGCCCTGGTTAAAAGACACTGCGGCCGTAGATCTTATATGCTTTTCCTCCTTTTTAAATAAAAAGAATCGTGGACTCATTTATGCTGTAATGGTGTCCTGCAGCGGTGTAGCTGTTTCCTTCCTTCAACATATCCAAAACTTTTACCTTTTCTGCAATCATTTGCATCTTCTGTTGGCGCTTGTGCACGTTAATGCTGAATGAGTGAGATTAGTACTTCCTGGTTAATGCAGCACTCCGTCGCTAAGCCAATCAGCAGCACACAGGAACTTAACCGCATGCTCTGATTGGGTAGCTTCTCAGCCATCCACCAATAGAGTCCCTTGTTTCAATTCAAATGCGTCCCTTGTTTGAATTCAAATGGGCAAATCAACTGAGGAAGCACATGTACTGTAGACCGCAGACATCCGCGAAGCAGTGAAAAATCCGCGACATATATTCACATATGCTTACATTTAAAATCCGCGATGAAGTGAAGCTGCGAAAGACGAAGCGCGATATAGCGAGGGATCACTGTATCTGAAATGTTTTCTTTTTGGAAGCGTTTGGTGAAATTCACCAAAATCAGCTCTCTATACTTCTATGTAGGAAGTTAATTTATAACATTCCTTCCCTTGTTGTTGTGGAATGTTAGACAATGTGGCACCCCAGGAATTCACGCATATAGTGCATCTCTTAAGGACATGAGATGTAATACATTTTAATGGTTTCTATCAAGTCTGTGTATTTATTTTATGCTGTAGATGATTATTTGGAAAGTGAAAATGCTAGTGTCACAAGTGCCTCTGGGAATTATTGTGCATAAAGTAGAAAAACTGGGACATAAGAAACATAAAGAAAACTATTTTTGAGACCTGGCATGATCAAAACCAGAAGATTACAAAGTTAACCGAGTGAACCGAAAGCACAGGGCCAAAGCACAAATCAAAGTCAAAAATATTTAAGAGCTGAAACAAGTTGGTAAGCGTAATGCGAAGTTATGCCAAGAAATGACTGTTGCCCTTAGACGCATGGTATCTTTGACTTTGGCAAAATGGTCCTTGGCCCAAAACACTTCATTAGACTGCTAAATATCTCTCTCTATATAAAATCCAACGTCTGTATGTCTGTCTGCTTTTCACGAGAGAACTACTTAATGGATTTAGATTTGGGTATTTTTCTATAATTTGCTTGAACATTCCGTTTGACTTCTCTCATTGCTCTAAGTATTATAGTTTGGTTCCAGCACCAATTTATTAGCACGAATCTAAGGCTGGGCTCAGGGGAGTGGGAAGCGTGACGTCAGGAGTGGGAAGCCATGTGGGGTCCTCTTCCATTCACGCGCCAGCCTCCGTTCAAGTCGCTCTACCTCTCGCCACGTGTTCCTTGCCTCCGCTTAGCTAGCGATACCTGTTTGTTTAGCGGACATTATCATCTAGAGATTGTTAAGGAGTAACGTTTGACATTTTTGTGAGAGAGATCAGAGCTACGTGTGTTTTAGAGTGTAGCTGCCACAAATATCACAGCCACATGCTTTTCTCCTCACGCGGAGGATGCTCTCCCATCAGAGCTGAACACGATCAGATACAGTGCCAATGTTTGACGCTGGAACGTACCAACCTCCAGCTTGACCAGGCATACCTTCCCAACTTTTTACATTTTTGGCAAAGAGATCATATCTACATTCTCGCCCCTGATAGCAAAACCAAAAAATATTGTATATGAAGAGGCCCTCAGATAAGAAAGCTATCAATATAAAATCTTCTCAATACAAATTTATTTTTTTTAGTGATTTTTAAAGTTTGTTCTGTTTCACTACTATGCGGGCGGGGACGGCTAATATGTAATAAAACATTTATATGCATAATAATACCAAAGAGGGAACCAATACAATTAAACAATAGGTGTCTAAGTAAGCATAAAATACTGCTTATTATGTCCTGGGGACAGCTACCTTGCTTTCCCACACACCACATTATCTCGTCCTGTTGTCACATACAGTCAACTCTCAATTCATATTTGGACGACTCATTTCACAGGGTCACTTCTGGGGTCAGATCTGGAATAATATGTAGAGTCAGATGACCACTGGAAAATTAGTGGCCTTATCTCCAAATTCTCACATGGATGTCAATGAGGGGGCATGGGCTACTGTACTTATAAGTCTGCAGTTTGTACTTCAAGTCTTCCGAGCCTGGGAATCTACACCTTGTCTTGCCCTGAGACCCATCTGGCACTCTCTGGGCCTTTCCGGTGCTCAGTAAAACTCTTTGTGACTGCAGTCACTCCCTCTGGCACTTCATTATACTATCAAGGCAGAGAAAGCTGTCTCCACACTGAAGTGCATCTGGTTTGTTTGCTGAACACAACTGAAAAAAAGAGGTAATTGTTTGTACTTCTTGTGGCCATTAAAAGTCATTCTTGCCTTCCAGTCACACTGAAATATATTCTGTGATCGCCTAAAGGCATGGATTCCTAGGCTGCCTGGTCACTACAAACACAGCAGATTTTCTGAGTTTAAAAGCCTTCATTACTGAGAATCTGGATTTTCCATTATCTGAAGATTTGTGGTCATATCTTAGAAAAACCCTGGGTATCAACTGAGTGGAAATTTGTTCACTTTCCCAGGGCTACTGTAAATACTTTGTTTATCAGGATAGTGTCTTCTAATCTTTAGTTACACAATGGTGACTCACTTGAAAAGACCTGTACAGCAAGAAAGCTGCTAGCAAATTTTGGTGACAAGGATGATGCGAAAATAAAATTATTTACCTGTACAAAATAATTGTAAGTTTTTTAAAATGAAAATACTGAAAAAAACTGAATGGGCTACTGAATATAGAAACCAAAACTATGACATCGAATTAACGAACAATGCTAAAGAAAGTCAGCAGCTACAGGCGTATCTGAAGAACAGTAGTCCTCAAATGGCTACTAGAATATTAAGAAGAGACACAATTCTTCAAAAACTTGGTTTTTCCTCAAATTAGGATGTACTTCTTTTTTGGCCATGATGGCTATAAGAGTTATGGATTATTGAAAAGCTGAAGCTGTGTCTTCTTTTCCTTCAAATCAATAGGCAGGCAGTTGAGGACCGACTAGCAAGTTAGGCCGCCATGAAAGCTGGTAAATGCAATCGTCACTTGAACGGTTGAAGAGCTAACCAGATTCCACTCCAATCCATCATAAGTAAGAGACTGCAACAACATGGCCTATACTCTTAAAACCAATGGATCTTTAATGACGTCTTCGCTGGGTTGTATGGCTCCTTGGTGAACCTTTGCTTGACAAAGCACCATTTCATTCTGGGAAGGGTAATTTGCATATCTTTGTGATTTGAAAACCTTCCTAATATGTAGAAAAAAAAACCTAAAATATTTAATGTATGTTACACTACGTTGTAGGACACTAAGAGATTAAGAAAACCTGAATGCAGTCTATGTTATTATGGGGACCAAGAGTCCTTTTAAAATCAGGAACCCATTGGGATTTTATCATTCTATTACCATCTAGTCATGTTTATTTACTGTATGAAAAAATATAAAGCAATTTTTTCTGGAACCTTCATGCAGATGGGTCTTTTGAGAACCAAAAATGTTTCCCCAGTGGCATTGCTTTGAAGAGCCACACTGGCTCCTTTATTTTTAAGAGTGAGTAAGGAGCCTAAACACTCAATGACTGGAAAAAACATTTGTCTGGTTTGAAGAATCCCTGTTCTTGCCAGTTCATACTAATGGGAGAACCATGAGGTTAGGGATGCATCATTGAGATCTCTATTCTCATAGCATTGCTGATGGTTTAATGCAAGATTATAGCATTGGTTTAATGCCAAGTGATATCAAACCTGCTTTTGTCAATACCTCCATTTAGGCCAGTTATGCCATGCCTGTAAAAAGCATTTACCTCCTTGGAAGATTTTACAATTTATTCTTATACAATATTGAATCACAGTGGATTTAGTTTGACTTTCCTGAAATGAACAACAGAAGTAAAAAATGGATCTCTGCAAAGTGGTCCAAATCAATTACACATATAAAACACAAACTTATTATTCTCATAAGTATTCACTCCCTTCATGACGATATTTAGTAGATATACCTACAGTATGCCAGCCATGACAGCCTTGAGTCTGTGTGCACAGGTCTCCATCAGCTTTGCACATCTGCAGTTTTCCTCCCTTCTTCATTGCAAAACTGCTCAGCTCTGTCAGTTTGCATGGAGGCTGCTAGTGAATAGCCACAAATTTTGAGATCTGGACTCTGATTTAGCCACCCCAGGACCCCATGTTGTTGTTAAGCCATTCCTGTGCAGCATTGACTTTATACTTGGTGTTGTTGTCTTGCTAGAAAACAAATCTTCTTCCAGGTTTCTTGGGGACTGTGTCAGGTTTTCCTCCAGGATGTCCTGGTTATGTTGCTGCATTCATTTCACTCTTTACCCTCACAAGCCTTCCATGGCCTGCTGCAGAGAACCTTGCCCACATTATGATGTTGCCACCACTATGCTTCATGGTGGGGATGGTGTATTTTTAATAAAATGCAGTGTTTGGATTACACCTAACATGGTGTTTAGTCTGATGACCAAAAAGCTCAAATTTGGCCTAATCAGACCTTAGAACCTTAGTCCAGTTGACTTCAAAGTCTCCCATGTGTCTTCTGGCAAACTCTTGCCAAGATGCCACATGTATTTTTTAACAGTGTCTTTCTCTTTGTCATTCTTCCATAAAGCTACAAATGAGGAAGCACTCAAGTACAGTTATCGTCTGCACAATCTCTCCAATGTGAGCCTCTGTAACTTGTGACTCATTCAGAGTTCTCGTAGGTCTCTTGATGGCCTCTCTCATTAGTCTTCTTCTTCATGATCACTCACTTTTCAAGGATGGTCTCTTCTAGGCTGATTCACAGCTGTGTTGTTCTCTTTCCATTTCTCAATGATTGATTTAACTGGACTCCAAGGAATATTCCATGACTTGAATATTTTCTTGCCTGACTTATGCCTTTCATGGAGCTGCTTGGAGTGTTTTTTTTGTCTTCATTGTGTAGGTTACACCTCAATACACCACAAGATGGACCTTTCAGTTGCAGGTGAATTTATACCACAGTCAATTGAACCCCCCCCCCCCCCCCCAATAAACTAATTATTTGACTCTAAAACCAATTATCTGCACCAGTGATGATTTTAGGGGGTGAACACTTAGGTGATCAATTATTTTGTGTTTTATAGTTGTATTTAATTTAGACTAGGGGGCTTCGCCCACTGCTCGCTTCACTCACCACCCCTGGCCCGCGCTACATGCCAGCCACTTCATGTCCCTGCTGCTTGCGCATGTGGATTTCATTTTCGTGATCTTTACTATTAGTTTTTTTGAATTTTAGTACTTTCATAATCTCTAACCTGCTGTGCATGTGTATCGTGCCAACGTTTTTGAACCTCTTTACGATGTTCTACTTTGTCTTCTACTCTTTGTCTTTTATTTCCGGCCCCGCTTGGAGCTGAGAGCGTAGGAACTGTGTCTGACAATAGCATTCACAAGAATGAGAAGTGAGTGGACCGTGGGTGTGCCAGCCACTTCCCATCTCTTCCACTTGTGTATCTGGATTTCACTTTCACCAAACACCAAATCTTTTAATTCTCGTGGATATGCCTCTTCATTTGGAAGAAACACTATTTTTACCTGATAGCAACACAAATTAGATGATCTACAAGTCTCTGACTGAAAGTTTAAATCTGAACAATATATTCAATATCTTTTCGCTGTTTCGTTATTTCACCGAGTAATAATTTCTGTTTGTTAGCGCTAATGCAATCTTTACTATAATTTTTTTTAGACTTTCGAATTTTAGTACTTTCATTAATGAGGTTCTACTTTGTCTTCTACTCTTTGTCTTTTCTTCTTCTACTGTTTGTCTTTTATTTCCGCCCCCACTTGGACCTGTTACGTTTTCACTTCATCTCTTGGCACAAAATCTCGTCTCGCAAGACATGAAATTTTCTGTCTGAAAAAGTCTCATCTAATCCCAAGATTTTTTATATAATAGAGAGACCATTTTGCAGAGATCTATTTCCCCTTGACAATAAAGAGTCTTTTTCTGTTGATCAGTGTCAAAAAAAGGCAAATTAAATTCACTGCAATTCAATGTTGTACAACAAAAAATTGTGCAAACTCCTAAGCAGATGAATATTTTTTATAGGCTCTGCGTACTCTTCTTCAAATTTGCCTTTACGTGGTCACAAATGTCCTGGATCTATTTTTTTGGGAATGAGTTGTATGAGACAAATTGAAAAAAAGTTCTTCAAAATATAGATCTTCAAACAGCTAATCAGTTGCACCCATAGGATACCATCTCTTTGAAACCTTGTTGACACCTTGTAGTCTATACAACAACAAATTCAAACGATTACAATGGTAAATGGGGGGCTGACTCGCCCAAGGATAGTTGGCCAGTGAGTTCAGGAAATCTCATATCCCATTGTTCCACCTCCTCACTATAAGATTCACATTCCCTTTATTTTGGGGGCTTAACAAAAAGGAGGCACATTTATCAATTCCTCATCCACCAAAAAGTAAATTTAGCATCTCAGCTTCAGGAAAAATGGCAGCTATTTCATCACATTATGTAGATTACACTAGGGTAGTCTTTTAGGGTTGGTAAATTAAGACCTGTTCCCCTCACTGTACTTCTACAAGCCGATTTCAAGCACAATCTATGAACCTCCTTCACTCTTCAAACGTTTCCACTCCTAAGGTGTCTAATGTGCAAGGAGTTCCAATCATGTCAGTCCACTGAGGCTTTCAGGACTTATTGTTCAGGAAACTTGTAGTCCGCACATTGTGCAAACGTTTTGTACTAAAAATCAAGTGAGAGAAAAAGAGGCAGAGAAAGAGAAGGTCTAATTAGCAGGTTTATATGTCAGGGCAGGCTGATCATTCCAGATGGGTTCCTGACTCACAGCTGCATGCACGAGATCTAATGAGACAGACTTGACACTGTGTGCTGATGCATTATAAGCTATTTCACTTTTCATTAGCAGGGATTAATGTGTCTGGCTATGGCTATGAGAGCAGTGACACTTCAACAGACTTGGTTTAGCGGAGGAGGCCCTGTAATGTATAACTATACCGTGGCTTCCTGAGGAGCACTATTCACTTAACCCTCTGTCTTATTTCAAAGCGGTGGGGAGGGATCCAGATGAGACCAACAGAGAAGCAAAACCGAACAAAATGAGTGTTCTTTTTTATCCCCAGGAAATGGTGGAGGATGTTAACTAGTTGCTGTCATTCCTCTCCATGCAGAAAGTCAGTTTTTTTTTACTATCTGACAACAATCCCAAACGTTATTAAAGCACAGGAGGCTATCCACTTCCTGCAGAACACAACAGCTATCACCGTGAAAACAACGGGAACCAGATGTCTGCTGACCAAGGTCCAAAAACTATGTGACATCAGACTCCAGCGTGCACAATTGAAACTGGGAAGCAAACTCAGCTGTTTTGGAGATGTAAGGCAGGCTCTACTACTTTATTTTCATCTACATTTCCTCCCTTTTTATCTCACTTAAGTATATGTGAAAAATGCATTATAATAACCAAAACTGTTACCGTTATGTCATTGAGTCCATGTGCATTCTGCATGCCAACATTCTTAGATATTAGAATGCACATATCCATGTTTTGCTCAGTGTGAAGGCACAGATTAATCAAATGTATTGGTGATCTAGACAACAAATAAGCAAGACTAAAGCCTGAAATGGGATTGAACAAGCTATGGACACACCAGTATAGCAAAAAAGAAGCCATGCCTGGAACTTCACATACAGCTTTGACACAAATTAACCAAAAAATGGAAATCCATCCAGAAATATTCAGCCAATGATGTACATGTGGTGAGAAACAATACGCCGATGAAAGAGGCTTGCCTGACCTTTGTGGTGTAAAAGACAGATACTTGTTGGTCCAATAACTAGTGAAGAGCAAAATTATTTGCATAAAATTAAATTTGCAGGGAAAGTGTGTGTTTGGCATTGCAAAATAAAGTTGAGAAACTAATTGTCTTTCAAAATTAGTAAAAAAAGTAATTTAGTTTATCTGGAAGTGTTTATATGCATTCATTCCATGTGTCTCTTTGTCATTTAGTATGGAAATTAAGATATTAAGTGAAAGAAGAAAAAAAATCTTGGATTCCTTTTCCTGTCAAATGTAGATATTTTGTTGCTTCCAGATGTGGTTCACGTAACAAGAACCCCAACTTTGCAATTTATAATGCTAGTCTTGGCATTTGCAATCCTAAAGATGCACTGGAAACAAGCATTAATCAAACAGAAGTAACAGTCTTTCACGTGGTCTTTCTGTTCTTGCCATATCATCGGAAAAGCAAACGGCATCTTCTTTCGAGTGCTTCTGAGCCAGGGTCTCAGACTGACAGCACATGTCGCACAGCAAATGTGAGGCGTCCATTCCTCGTCTTGAGCACCAATTTTGCAGCCGAAATACAGATGATAAGCTTTCTTCACAAGAGCAGTCATGCAACGTCTCTGAGGCGCAAGTGTATAAATCGCCACAAAATAGCAGAATGTATCGTGGCTGTTACGACATTGACGAGACATATCACCCAACACCAAAACGTCTATAGCATCAAGCTTACTTACTGTTATATTGCTACAGATACTATACTTTACTATACTGATATTTTACATACACACTGACTATCTATATTAACCAAATGAGCAGGATCGGTGTATGCAAGTCACCTTTATAGCATGCTGAGACAGCGTCAAACTCATTCAGACCTGCCCAGGATGTCAACTTCCACAGAAAGGCTTCCAACCTACCCTGATTCCATGCCTGGACATGCCCAGACTGCACAAACCATTGTTGATAAGTTACTTACCGGAGTGAAAATGTTTGGATACAAATATAAGAAAAAATCATGACAAAACTGAAACGGTATGTGATGGGTAAATTTTGATGTGATATATTCATGATTAGCACCCAAAAATCTATAAGAAACACCCAACAGTGTTCAAGAAGCAAAACTTTGTTGCGCAATGTTATGTGCATTGATAATGTCATGATTGTGGCCATAATTCTGGTATTCCAAGGAGTAGAAATGGAAACATTGAAACTTCAAAGAGAATGCACTCTCATACCAGTCAAATGAAACAGTTATCCATTTTCTCTCCACAGGAATGACTTTGCTGACCAGGAAGAAGATCCTGGTAACACAGTTTGACTCTCCTCAAAGGTACATACATTAAAAGGCATCTCGTTTGTAAAGAACAACAAAAATCCAGCATCTAAAAATAATTGAACTTTTGTTTATGGTAAGATTGTGTCTTGTTGAATGTTCAAGTGTACTATCACACTTCATTTTTCCACAGCAGTGTTACAATATTAGATAAGGTGGATTTTCCAATTGAGTCTCCAAACAATGTTGTTTGCATACAATAGAAATAGAGCAATTCCTAAAACACCATGGAATATCTGAACACCTTTGCTAATTACTATTCTATGTTAACAGGGTATCAGTCACAAGATTAGAAACATTTAGGAGTGGTATGAGGAACGCAACTTTCAATGCAGCTTAAGCGCCAGTCTTGCCAATCACTGGATCTAAGCTCTGCTGGGTATTTGTGGGATGAGACAGAATGAGCCGTTTGGACTAGAAAGCCAACACACTTTAATCTACAACAGCTGTGAAACAAATTAGCACAGTGGGCCACACTTTGATTTCATAGTCATTGGAAGTATTTTCTTCTAGAAGTGGAAGCATCTGAATGTATAGCTCAGACACGTGGTGTGCTAACATGGCTGAGAAGTGGATGGCAAACTGCAAACCAACTTCAATGGAAAGTAGCTCCCTTACTTCATGATCACTCCAAGTTTCAGAAATATTTCAAACTGCTAGTCTTTCAAAACAAATAAATAACCTCAATGTTATTTTGGAGAAATCAGGTGAATTTGATTGTTGAGCTAGTTAGCCTGTACCTGTCAAAATTGTTCTAATTTTTTAATTATTTGTATTTGCTTTTCAGGATAGACATAGCCTTATTTAAGTCCTACCTTGAATCCTGTATAACAGATTCCATGACATTATTGTTGGTGTGTCACATGAAAGTTTCTCATGATGTTTTATGGACGTGACTTAGCAATATTATTGTTTTGTTCATACATAAGCCAAGATGAGAGATTCCTAGGATTTTGACCTCAGGAATACATTTTTCTGGGATCTTGATGCAAATTTCTTAGATAGCCTGTGTGTGTGAAAGGGACTATTGTTTCATTTTTCAAAGGCTTCAGCATTTGTATCTGTTATTACTGTTTCTGTAGAAAAACTGGCACTATGAGGACAATAATATAATTCCTGGAGCACTTCTGCTATTTTGGATATCACAATGGCGCAGTGGAGGTTGGGTCGGACTGCCACTCCAGTCACTGTGAGTGTGCAGTTTGTATGTTCTTAATTATTCACACAGTTTTTCTTCAGGTTCACTGGATTCCTTACATGCATTGGCAACTCTACATTTACATAGATACTGTATGTTTGAATAAGCAGTAATGTAATCAGTAATCAATCAGGCTACACAACCAATGGAAGAGAAATTAAATAATAATGTGATGTGTGATAAAATATATATACAGGAGGAAATGTCTATGCACTTTTAATTTATAGTGAAAAATGAATCTTCAGCTATTGTTTCTACTTGCCTTTGGGTATATCAGTTTGGGACACCAAGGGCAGGCACAGAACCTGATCTCCAACAGGTAGATGACAAAATGTGAGGAACCAAGAGTTGGGACTTAAGTGAGGTAATCTTTGGAATAGTATTTAATTTGTGAAAGATGAACCTCATAAATGAAACACACTTTACAAGTTTGGCGCAGGGCAGTTATACATCGCACAGAAAATGACCAAAAAGCTGCATCTAAATATATTTCCTGTACACGTCAGTGTGGCCGAGCAGAACCATGAGGTCAGTATGCCCAGTATGTGCATTGAGTGTTGCTCAAAGGCTCTGGGCAGGGGACCAGCGCACAACAGACAGAGTTGTAGCCCTGGCAAGAACATACAACATATTTCCTCTAAACAAAGAAACAAAGGCAGCCAGAGCAGGCAAGAGGCCACAATACCACTTGGCCAAGAGTTGAGATTAATGCTGCTCATTCAAAAGTAGGTTTAGGTAGAATGGGCAGACAGCCAGTACCCTCCTACTTGAGGTACAGAGATAGATGGAAGGGCCGGATGGACTAGCCTGGTGTCCATGTAGTACAAGTCAGGCAGACCATGACTCTGGAAATTAGGTGAGGATTTTGTTTTTTTTTCTGTTCATTTATATGTTATGCCATTGCTGTATTCATTCCTCCATCTTGATTATTCATATTTAATAAGGGTACAGTCTTCTTTACCTTTATCCTCACTAGTGTGATTATGGGTGTGGCAGGCTGCCATGGAGTCTTTCTCCTATCACAATGCCTTTGCTATGGCTTTCATTTGCCTTTCACTAGCCCTTCCATTTCAAAAGATATCATGTTGCAAGGTTTTATTGGAGAGATTATGATGAGGGGTGTTTAATGACTGCTCCATTATTACCTTGAAGCACTGCAAACAGCACTTAGAAAGTTTAATAAAAAAAAAAGTCAAACAAGCTCTATTGTACTTGGAACAATTGTCAGTGGCTGCTAACCAATGTATGCAGGCTTTGCTAAAGGCTCTTTGCTCTTTCATTCCTTGTTGACATCCAAATCTTCTTAGAATGGCCACACCCGTCCCGTAACTGTATATGTACACATGTGGCGTCTAGTCTTACTTGCCAGAAAATATCTTTATTTATGTGAAAAGAGACATCCATTTTGAACAGCTTCGCGGGCTGGAGTTCGCACCTTTAAATTCATACAGCAAGCTTGATATCAGTCACGAGAGTTATTACAGAGCAACTGAGTCGGAGCTTTATTCAGCATTGTCGGTTTTTGGTGCAGTTGACTACTCATTACGTTCCTTTTTAAATGCAGTGCAGAATCACAGACCCAGAGTCTTCCATTCAAATCCCTCTCCAGGCTGCTTTCTGTGTGGGGTCTGCACCTTCTCCATGCGTATGCGTGCGCTTATCCTGCCGGGTGCTCAAACACATGAGTGTTAGTTGAACCAGCTACCTGTCAGTGTGTCCATGAGCGGGCCTTGAGATGCAGCCGTGTCCTGTTTGGGGTGATGCTGTCAGGATGGGATTCAGGACTCTGAATTGCTTTAAGTAGCTTGTGGATGTTATTCAAAGTTTTTCTACTCAAAACTATTTCCTAATTTACAAATCTAATTAAAAAAAAATACACAAGATAACTGTTTAATATACTAAAATTCATATTCATTAGGCTCAAACTAATTTTATCTACATCAACTGATAAATTGCATTGCATTTCATTTTTGTGTTTGGGCACAGGACGTTTAACAGCAATCTTCAGGATTCAAAGCAAAGCAATGGCGATTGAACCTGCACCCTTCGTTTCACATCCACTCACTTACTAGTTAGTCCACATTCTTAGTTGCTCAATAAAATACTGTATATTACTGTTTAATATAGTGAGTTTTAAAGAGAGGAAAATGTTTCATATTAATGTACATTAGATTATTATTATTACCAATTTAATTCAAGCATCAAATTAAATTCACAATATAATCAATGTAGATGAACATGTTCACTACAATAAAGATTTGGTTCCATAAGTCTAGAGCACCATTACAAGTATATAACATTGTCATTCCGGCTCAATCCAGTTTAGAGCCTCAGAGAAGCATAGAGCTGAATAGACTGCAGTGTTAAGGCCCACACTGAGCCATCCATCTTAATAAAAGCACAAGTGTCTGTGTGTCCGTCTGGTTACTGTGTCTCTGCTATCGAACAGATGGCATATCACAAACATTAGTACTGCTTCTACGAATCCTGTAGCAAACAGTCTGTGACAGAAACGTAATAACCGGACAGACACACTGCACTGCAAACGGTAACAATGAGGTGTGCATTGATTGCTTAGATTTAAACACATATTAGATGGGTAGCACGACAAGTCTTAAAATAACAGAACATTTTCAGATTTGCTTAATCCACTTCAGGGCTGCAGAGAGCTGGAGTTTATCTGAGCAGCACTGGGCACAAAGCAGGAAACAATCCCTGGACAGAGCACCAGACCATCACAAGGCCCTTTTCACATGGACACTGGGTCCAATTAACAGATAGATAGATAGATAGATAGATAGATAGATAGATAGATAGATAGATAGATAGATAGATAGATAGATAGATAGATAGATAGATAGATAGATAGATAGATAGATAGATAGATAGATAGATAGATAGATAGATAGATAGATAGATAGATAGATAGATAGATAGATATGAAAGGCACCATATAACATAAACAGATATGAAAAACATTATGAGAGATTCCTAGGATTTTGACCTTAGGAATACATTTTTCTGGGATCTTGACGCAGATTTCTTAGAGAGCCTGTGCGTGTAAAAGGGACTATTGTTTCATTTTTCAAAGGCAACACGCACAACATTATGGAGACTGGGTCAGATTAATGGAATAAAGATACTGTTGGAATGTGAGGTCACAACAGCAACAGCTGAATTCATATCTGCACACACATGGGAAGCATGAGAGAACTCCATACAGACACCAATTCAAACCCAAGCTCAATGATTCAGCAGTGGTAACAACGACACCACCATGCTACCCTGCAATATAATTAAAATTAAAATAAAACATAATGTAACAAAATCTCAAACAGATAGATAGATAGATAGATAGATAGATAGATAGATAGATAGATAGATAGATAGATAGATAGATAGATAGATAGATAGATAGATAGATAGATAGATAGATAGATAGATAGATAGATAGATAGATAGATAGATAGATAGATAGATAGATAGATAGAAAGGCACCATATAACATAAACAGATATGAGAAACATTATGTAAGACAGATATGGCCAAAAGTATTGTGACCCACTCCAAATCACTGAATTCAGGTGTTCCAGTCACTTCCATGGCCACAGGTGTATAAAACCGAGCACCTAGGCATGCAGACTGCTTCTACAAACATTTGTGAAAGAATGGGTAGCTCTGAGAAGTTCAATGAATTCAAGCATGGTTAACGTAATAGGATGCCACCTGTGCAATAAGTCCATTCGTGAAATTTCCTCGCTACTAAATATACCACTAAATATTTATTAGTGGTATTATAACAAAGTGGAAGCAATTGGGAACAACAGCAACTTAGCCACGAAGTGGTAGGTCACATAAAATCACAGAGCAGGGATGGCGCATGCTGAGGTGTGCAGAGTCAATAGCTATAGACCTCCAAAAACTCAAGAACAGTGCGTAGAGAGCTTCATGGGATTGATCTCCATGGCCAAGCAGCTGCATACAAGCCTTACATCACCAAGTGCAATTAAAAGCGTCGGATGCAGTGGTGTAAAGCACACTATCACTGGACTCTAGAGCAGTGTAGATGTGCCCTCTGGAGTGACGAATCATGCAATCCGATGGACAAGTCTGGGTTTGGCGGTTGCCAGGATAACGGTACTTGTCTGACTGCATTGTTCCAAGTGTAAAGTTTGGTGGAGGAGGGACTATGATGTGGGGTTGTTTTCAGGGGTTGGGCTTAGCCCCTTAGTTCCAGTGAAAGGAACTCTTAATGTTTCAGAATAGAAAGCCATTTTGGACAATTTTATGCTCCCAACTTTGTGGGAACAGTTTGGGGATGGCCTCTTCCTGTGGCCCTAACATGACTGTGCATCAGTGCACAAAGCAAGGTCTTATAAAGAAATGGGTGAACGAGTTTGGTGGGCTGCACAGAGCCCTGACCTCAACAAATGGAACACCATTGGGATGAATTAGAGTGGAGACTGTGAGCCAACATCAGTGTCTGACCTCACCAATGCTCTCCTGGAACAATGGTCAAAAATTCCCATAAACACACTGCTAAACCTTGTGGAAAGTCTTCCCAGGAGAGTTGAAGCTGTTATAGCTGCAAAGGGTGGGCCAACTCCATATTAAAGCCTATGAATTAAGAATGGGATGTCATTAAAGTTTATTTGCGTGTAAAGGTAGGCATCCTAATGTTTTTGGCAATATAGTGTAATTTGATAGATTTGAAGGACAACATACAGAATAGATAGGAAATGCGCTATATAAAACATAAGAAAATAGATATGAAAGGCACTATATAAAAATTCCTTTAAGAAAACTATATTAAACAGGTAGATATGAAAAGTACTGTATAAAATATATAGAAGATAGACAGATATGAAAGATACTATACAAGAGAAACAGATATGAAAGAGACAGATGTACAAATTTCCATATCCATGTATACCTTTAGGTTACTTTGTATTCATTAGGCTCATAAATATCAGAAAACACATAACAAAGTTAGTTAGTAGGTTTTAAGTTGGAAAACCCAGAATTTCCTGAAATGTAAGATGTTCATTGGATATTAAAGTTTATGCAGTCAGGGATGTCTGTTGGATTAGGTGTTTAACTTTAGGGCTGTGTCCACACTACTGCATTTTCATTTAAACACTGAGTTTTTAAACAAAATCTCTGCCCACAATACTGTTTACACATTATTATTGAAAGTGACTCTGCCAACACAATAAAATGACCAAAGATGACATAGTCATTCATCTACATTGTGCATGTGCACATTGGTGGAATTAGGAAGCGGAAGTGTCCTCCATGCTAGACATTCATTTGTAGTGTGCATTTACACATTGAGGCAGACAACAGCAAACATGAAAAATTAAAAAATTAGATTGTTTTGTTTGGACTGATAATGAAGTGGAATTGCTATTGAAAATAACACACAAGCATAAGCATAAGGCAACCAAAGCTGTTGAGAAAAAGTAATGATTAGGATTCAATCAGGGAAAGGCCATGGAATAAGCACAAACTAATGAGAGTGTGATTACAGTCCATAATTTTAAAAATGTCTGTTTTCACCCATCCACACTACAAGGCAGGTCTCGTAAGGTCTGGTGGGGTGGATGAAAGGCAAAAATGGAGGCTAAAGTCTGTGCTTTAAATGAAAACATAGTAGTGTGGACAGAGCCTAATCAGTTGCACCCTACAATCCTTTAATTATAAGAGTGCCATATATGAACACAATGAAATTATAAATCTGAGCTGGTGAACGATTTTATGACAGAAGGGGGCTATTTTTTTTTGTTAGAGATAACAATCACTAATTCAAACATTACTTTAGGAAGGGAAGCATCACAGAAAATAGCCAAGGAATTTTGTGTGTGTTTTGGCTACACATCAGTTGGGGGCAGCCTAGTGGGGGGCTGGCTGTAACTTCACACCTTCTAGTCAGCTGACGTATAAGTGAAATAACTACTCAGTTTCTTCTGTGGTTTTATACTACTTATTTTATTTCTTTAAATTATGAAGATATTAATTACCTGTACAATCCAATAGTTATTTTTCCCTTTGGCTTTATTTGACCTGAAATGGATTTTTTAATATAATGTATTTCATTTTATTTAATGTATTTAATTAAATATTTTAATATAATGAATTTCTTTTTTTTTATTTTCCTTTGGTTTTGTGTGCTGACACAGTGCTAGAGTCTTATTCACCTTTTCATGTCTACTGTTTTTAAATGAGCCCCCCCCCCCCCCCAAAAAAGCGCAGACTCTTTTTCATCTGGCAGATTTATGGGCAGGCATCAGCTTTGCCCTCTTCTCACTGAGTCTTTTGAGCCCAATTAGAGTGACTGCATGGAGACCACAATTAAGTAAGGGTGTTTCACAGCTTGCCACGCCATGTGCTTGAAAGAGGTAAGAGCCCTTAGTAAGAGTGGAGCCAGACAGTCCGATTTCACAAGTCCCTCAGCAACACGCACAAGAAGCTCTCGTCTGCTCGCCTTTCATGATCTCATCTGTGTGTGATCACAAGTTATCAGACAGCAAACTCCAGTGTGCCAGTGTGAGGAATAGACAAGATTTACGACCACCCGGCGACATACTTATAGGCCGAAAACCAGCAGGATGTTTCTTTATCTTTGATGTGTTAAATTTGTAAAGACCCTCTTGCCATCTTTCTGCATTTTCTTGCCCAGATAAACAATCTTTTATGCTGAACTGTCTTACTCAAAATGCTACTATTTCCATTTAAGTGGGAAAAGCTTAACAAAAATTTTTTATTGACAGACATTTTTAGATCAACATAAATTGTGCAAAACATGTGTAACTGTACCAGACTCTACCAACAGAGCTAATCCACTGGTAGGGCAAATAGAAACTTAGTAGGCCTGGAAAGTGAGGTTAAATTAATGTAGACAGGAGACTCAGACCTCTCCCTTCTCCCTCTTGTGTTGTAATTTTAGTTTTAGAAATTAATGATCTCAATTTTTCAAAGTTTTTGTTCTCTTGCACTTTGATTTTATATTATTTTACCATTATTCTTACAATGCCATTTTGTGTTGTACTTTTTGGGAGGTTGACACCATTTTGTGACTGTCTTTACAGGCTGTACCCGTGGCCAGTGACGTCACACTTTGTGTCATCTTGACCCAACTATAAAAGATTGCGGCGCAGCGCTCTTGACATCTGTGTATTGGCTCTCTTTCTCAAATCTATTTCAACCTTTTCTTATTCATTTTAGCAGAGACTAAAATGTTCTTCCAATAAGACAAAACTGTTTGGACCCTTTGTTAGTCTATTCCACCATAATTATTTTATTGATTGATTGATTTTTTGTTCGGCTTTGACCACTTTTGGTATTTTAACCTTGGTCTGTTTCTGCCTGCCTTCCATTCATTCTATTGAAATCTTAACAGAATGATTGTGAAACCACAACAGTTTTTGCAGTTAAATACCAAGATGAGTTTATCCCCCTTCAATTAATCCATTAATCAAATAATTACAAAAACAACATCTAAATATATCTTAATGACAAACCATTATGAAAGAAATTGATCAGTCATTTTAATGGCAAAGTGTTTGTAGGAGATCATCTAATTTGACTGATTCATTAAACAATAGTGAAAAACATTCCAAATTGATAGCAAAATCTTTAGGACTAAGAACATTGTCTAATCTAAATGAACCTTAATTCAAATGATTGCAAAAATGACATCCATTTCAATGAAAATGTACAGAAAGTGTTGTGTTCACCAAGAAGATGGAAGGCAAACTTAAAAAATGAAGGTGACCATACTGAGGATTAGTCCTACCTTTCATCAAATCTAATTTGCTGAGCCAAAATAGGAGTCTGTAATATTAATAATGAACACGAAAAGCAATATATAAAGATTTATTTTAATTTATCTGCTAACTTGGATGACCAGGAAGTGCAAAGTGATGACCTTTGACCACATTGTCGGTCAGCACTGCACCCTCCGAGTGTTGTTGCATAGCAGTGGTAAAACAATTAATGTGTAAAATGACGGCGTACGAGAACACAATGATGGCACTGAAAGCAGGCCGAAAAAATGTAAAACTGTTAGAAAATGATGTCTAAGTCAAAAACTGATGACAAAATTGAGTTTTGTGACTCTAAAAATGTATATCCAGATAAATAATGTAAAAACCAGAGCTCCAACAGATTAGTAATTAATTCCAAGGAAACATAAATCATAACAGGAAAGTATAACCTGATTTAGCTGGATTATGATGCGAGAAACTGTGAAACCCACTCTAATATTGACAACGATATTTTCAGAAGACCTCCCCACTTGACCACCTGACCATCCTGTTATAGTTTAATTGGAACCCCATCCCTAATCGCTGTTTTCTTTTGCTATGTTTGGTCATTTTTATTTAATGTGTACTGAACTACACAGTGGCACAGTGGGAGCGCTGCTGCCTCGCAGTTAGGAGACCCAGGTTCGCTTCCCGGGTCCTCCCTGTGTGGAGTTTGCATGTTCTCCCCGTGTCTGTGTAGGTTTCCTCCAGGTGCTCCAGTTTCCTCCCACAATCCAAAGACATGCTGGTTAGGTGCTTTGGTGATCCTAAATTGTCCCTAGTGTGTGCTTGATGTGTGGGTGTGCTGGCGTCCTGCCCGGGATTTGTTCCTGCCTTGCGCCCTGTGCTGGCTGGGATTGGCTCCAGCAGACCCCTGTGACCCTGTGTTAGGATATAGCGGGTTGGATAATGTCTGACTGAACTACACTGTATGGAAGTTGATTTAAGGAATTAAATTAGGAGAGAGGATGAGGTTGCAAAAAATAACCTCAGGGCATAACCAGGAGTCAAATGAAAACAGAGGATCAGTAATAAAAAATTTGTGAAAGACAAAAATCGTAGTGAGACCCAAAAAGAGAGCGTTTTGAGAAAAAATAATAATAGTTTAAGGCTGGTTTTTATCCCTCTTGACCTATTATCCCTGAGGTCACCCTTTACAACCACATAGTAGTTTCAACAGTAAAGTCCCAAATGTCAGTGCCCATGAAAAATAAGATGGTTTAGCAACAGCAGCGCAAAACATAACTAACATACTGTAAGTAAAGATGCACTGAAACAAAAAGTAAATGTGACCACTGGGTTGCTGAGTCTCAAAAACTTTCACAATGATGTATAAATTATTTTACAGCCCCCAGGAACCAGATAGAAAAATTAAAATTGAGAGTCAAACACTGACATAATGTATCTTGTCTTTTAAATTGTTTCATTTTTGTTTTGTATTTTTATTCTGTTAAATTTGTTCCATGTGCTATGTACAGTATGCAGCTGAAGAACTGCCCTCCGTTTGTCAGGATTTAGTTTGAAATTTGAGGTTTGGTAGACTCTTTCTGTTATGGAAGCCATTTTGTGTACCGTTGTCAGGGTCACGTCCCACATTTCTAGGGGTGTGGCCTCCCAGTTCGTGACCTTGAGTTAATCAGCAGACATGATTAAAGGTCAGCCTGTTGCACGGAGCCTTATCTGATCAATGGATACAACCTTATTTACAGTCCTGAATTCTCATTGTGATCATTTTTCATGTCTTGCCTGGATTTCGACTTTGCCTGTTTATTGACTGTGATTTTTGTCTCTCGTCTGGGTTTTCGGTTGCTTTAATGTTTTTTCATTTTCATTTGCTTTGCCTTTTGCTTCTTTCACCAGGTTTACTCAAAAAGCTAGTTTTCTGTTTCCTTGCCTTCTTCTTATATGCTGAAATAACCACAGTCTTGTGCTGCATTTACTACATTTCACTGCTTATTGTTTGTTTTCAGTACTTTTTAAGATTTGCTGTTCTGATTTTTGTACATTTTTGATTTGACTTTCTGGTTTATGTACCTTTAGTTAGTCTTTGGAGTTTTGATTTTGTTTACTTTGGCATTATCATTATGGAGGGCAGCACAGTGGCACAGTGGTAGCGCTGCTGCCTCGCAGTTAGGAGACCCGAGTTCGCTTCCCAGGTCCTCCATGCGTGGAGTTTGCATGTTCTCCCCATGTCTGCGTAGGTTTCCTCCGGGCGCTCCGGTTTCCTCCCACAGTCCAAAGAGATGCAGGTTAGGTGGATTGGCGATTCTAAATTGGCCCTGGTGTGTGGGTGTGTTTGTGTGTGTCCTGCGGTGGGTTGGCACCCTGCCCGGGATTGGTTCCTGCTCTGGGATTGGCTCCAGCAGAAACCTGTGACCCTGGGATCTGATTCAGAGGGTTGGAAAATGGATGGATGGATAATCGTTATGGACAGTTTTTCTTAATGTTCATTCAGGGGTTTCCTCCTGTTTCATTGTTGGCACTATTTTATTTGTATCTGGCGCCATTTAAATGTTGTTTATTTTTTTCCATTTGTTTGTCACTATGTTTAGACAGTTACGCGGTTCATAATCATGACAATGCTTTCCAGAATCCCTCACAGCTATGATGCCTGTGATGTCAGCTCTGTATTTTGACTTCAATTTTTGATTTGTCCTTTGGCAAATGAAAGATAGGCTCAATTTCCGATTACCGATCTTGGCGTAACTTATGTTTACGTCTCCTGCCTTGGTCCCTTCTAAAAACAGATTCCTGTTTCTTCAAGATAGAACAGGTGTTGCCTTTTCAATGTTATGTTGGGTATTTTTGCTTATTATTCTTGAGCATTTTAACACCCTGGACCATGATCTAGACATAGTTCTTTTCTTGATTAATTCTTTGTTTTTCTAATTTAACAGTTCATTTGAAAGGTGATTATTTTTTCTTGGACCCAGCATTCCACAAAGACATGGCATTGATGACATCTGAATCTGATATTAGAATCCCAAAGTAAATACAGGCTGCAAGTCTATTTAAGAGTTTCTGGGAATTGTTTCCTTTATGTTTCGGGGCTTCATTTGATTCCAGAGGTGAACTTTTTGGGTTGAAGTCTTATTGGAGCTTTGTGAGCCGAGCTTATTGGAACAAATGCAGCTGATTGCAAAAACTACACCCCTTTTGATTGCAAAATGATTAGTAGAAGATCATTCAATCTGATTAGATCTTCACGCAATAAAAATGAAAACGCCTCCCACATTCAATGGGATAGACAAGTGACCCTAAGCCATAGCTGGCATTATTTTAAAGCTCGCCAGAGGTACTTAATAATCTAGATTTGTGCTATTAACAGCAAAAGCAAGCAAATCTCTGTAAAGATAGCTTCTCAGGATACAAATGTCACGTGGCACATTCTTGCACGACCAACTTAGCCCTGAGCAAGAATGTATGTGCCATGTGTTAAAATCAATGGAAGACACTGTTTCTGGAAGAACTAGGTGTCAGTCACTTTTTCTTAACAGTGTACTATACGACATGCAAACAAATAATGGGAAGTCAAAGGGAATTCTCTGAAGACGTGCTGATGAAGGAATCTGTTCTCCGTTGGAGGGCTGAGAAAGCCGGTCTGCCCTGTAATGTCAGAACAGTTGCTTTCCATCAAAGCCGCTTTGTTAAACTAGACAGATACCCAGTTTCCTTCTGTGTGAGATACAGCTGGCTTCCTGGATTCCTTCCGTCCCTTTAACTTCATGTCTAGCCAACGAGATGGATCACAGTAAACATGCCCCAGCTCCTGCCTGGGTTGCAACCCATGTGGTGTGGGATTATTTTTTCTCCTCATATCCCGGCAGGTTTTCAACAAATGTGCTCATTTTATCTCAAATGCTGTTAGGTTTGACAAGAAATGTAGGGGGTCATTATTGCTTGAGCTGGCATTAGCTGCCTTAGAGAGTAGCATCAGCAGTGACGCTGATAGGAAAACACATGAATGGACTGGAGACTTTATTTGAAGAGCACCCTGTGTGTAAACAGTGGACAACTAAATGGATTATATGTAGATTTACATTTGCATGGGTGGCTCCACTCCTTTTTTAAGTCTTAGCAGCCTTGTGCTTTTAAAAACATTTTTCTAGCAGACACTGCATACAACGAGCAATAAACTTAATGAGACACCTATTTTTTTACAATGAAGAACAATCTGTTAACCCCTAACTTGACATAGTGCATGTCTCATTTTATAATAATCACCTGATAAAATCTTTCCAAAAAATGAATAATTCTACATTTAAAAATGAATACTACTGAAGGATGCAAAATATGCAAAAGGAAGCGTTAGTACTGGGATGAGCGAAAGTTAAGAACAATATTAACAATTTCCCTCCTGTAATTGCACCATTATGGAGAGAGTAAGAGAAAACATAAAAAAAATACTTTTGAAATCTAACTATGCAATACAACAAATTATTTTCAACACATTCCTCCTTTTATTTTGGGAACCTCTCAGCTCAAGCTAACAATTATGGACTACGGCCTTTTCCTTGTAGCTCGTGGAGCTGTGAGAAACTCACTCACTTCAGCTGAAACAAACAAACCTTACAGAAGAGTGTAGAGGTCAGGCTGCAGAGCTGGAAACTGTTTAGCTCTCATCAGGAAACCCGACACTTTAATAATAACAACAAATTTACAGGCATGGGAAAATATTGTGTTAGGATTTCATTTAAAAATAAGACCACCAGAAAATAAACAAGAGTGAGAGGCCCTTAGAGTTTATTAATAAATCTTGACGCACAGAGTGAGATTGTGTTTGCATTTTTGGTATTGATTATTTAGATTACAGGATGAACTTGTTTTGTCTTTTACTAAAGAGGAATGTAACGTTGTTTTGAAAGAGGAGCAAATTGTCCACATCTATATGGAATAAATCACTGATCTCACATCATGACAGATTGAGCCTAGAGATTCCGGCAGGAGTCAAATGCTAGATCCAATGTGGAATTTGAGATATAGAATTTCTTCTGTGTTTAACAGCACTTTATTGCAAAAATCCATGCACCATTTTGACTTCAAAAGAATTTGAAGGCGTTATTTATTCAATTCTTTTTTTTCCAGTTAATCATGTGTATATATATATATATATATATATATATATATATATATATATATATATATATATATATATATATATATATATATATATATATATATATATATATATATATATATATGCATCACCGGGGGTGATCCGACTCACAAGATCCTCGTTGATGAGGACCCGAGCGACTGGTCCAGGCCAATGGGATGCCCACGTAACACCTGGCTGTGGCAGATAGAGGGTCATTTCCAGAGGGTGGGACTTGACCATGTGTCTGCCTGGGGGCTGTCAACCAGGATCCCAATTTGTTTCGTCGTGTGGTGGGTGCGGCAACACTCTGTAGCAGTGCATGATCCCCAACCTGACCTGACCTGATGTATACAATTTTGTATTTCAAGTTCTTTTTAACTATGTTTCCTCCAGTTTATTTCAGTCTTGCAGTTTTCATAATTTTCTACCATCCATTATAAAGACCTAACACCAAACCTGCATTTTTGAGTAACAGTTTTTATTGCCAGAAGCAATGCACAAGAACACAAGAACACTTCACATGATTTTCACTGTCATCCGATCAATAGATCTACATCTTCCTTTCCCTTCTCATTTCTGGCGTCAAGCACCTGGGCACAGTGTAACCCCCTCCAAGCACAGTGGCAACTGGGGAGTTTGACTATGGCAGTACAACTGTCATACTGTAACGCAAATGTCCTATTATGAGGGCCAAAGCTCTCTTTGCCTGCTTCAATTCCATCACACACAGTAAACAACTATTGTTTTGTTTGAGTTGGTCCCATGATAAAGTACAACTGAAATCCTTCCTGTTTTCTTTTTAAAACTTAAGAGAAAAAACAAAATTGACCTGTAGCTAAAAAACAGCAGAGTAACTTGCGTAAGTAGTGTAACTAAACAGAAATATATTATGTGCGTAATCAAATATAGTGAGGGCTCGTACAGTGGCCATGTGGGTTATGACAGCAGAAAGGCATTTTGAGAATATGCCTCTACAGCAGCGGACTGCAAGATTTACAGAGTAGAGTAGCGTAACAGTAATGTACTCTAACAGCCATGTCTAGGCCGTTATTCAGGCCAGCAAGATGGTTGGTAGGCCATTATAGAGGCCTTTCGGGTATATACCACTATGCAGTTGGCCCAAAAACTGGCCTGCCAGGTTCAATGGGTTAAATGGGTTAGTCATACAAATCTTCCAAATCTTTATCTTATCATTTGCTTTGTCTTATAGAATATATAAATATATATAGTCACCGACATGAGTGACTTCCTTCATCCGCCACCTAGAGGACATGCTCTGTAAAATAGCCATAAATTCAATAATTTTAGTCATCAGTTATTGTAAATGTTTTTTTCCTGCTATTTTATTATTGAAACCAAATATCAAAGGAATTCATATTTCATAAAGACCCCCTCCCCCCATAATGCTCTATCACAGTGGTACTCAACTCCAGTCCTGGAGGTCCACAGTGGCTGCAGGTTTTAGATTTAACCAAATTTGTAATTAGAATCCATTTATTTACTACCATACCAATATGGTTTCTTTTTTGGTCTTGGTTTCAATTAACTTTTTTTTTATGATTCAGTTCCCTGAATTGCCTATTTAAGGTTTCAATTGTTGCCCGTTTTCTTAACCAGCCATCAGTTAATCATGAGGTGCAAATGACAAAGGAACCACCAGCTCTCCAGATACTGTGACTATGCATCATGAAGTATCTGTGTTGACACAATGTTTTAAAATAAATGAGAGTGAAGAGTAGGATCAAGAGGTACAAATCTGTTCCGGACCACAAAACAAATGGATGATGTTCTCAGAAAATGAAAAAATCAAAAATGTGATAAAGATTTGTCTTGGAAGGATGAAAGCACTAACAAGCCATATAGTTAAAAACCAAGCTTCATCATCTGCTAGGCCCAACTTCTACAGTAATTATGAAACTGTCTGGATTGAAAACCTACACCCACTGCGGCCCTCCAGGACCAGAGCTGAGTGTCCCTACACTATCTTCTCTAAACTCAAATTATTTATCTTCTTTTTTGATGTTGTTAGGGACATGTGAGCAAGCAAGACACTTTGGTAATTCTGACCACTTTTCTGTCATCACTAAAAGTCACTGGCATCACACTCTTCCAGGGTTGTAGACTCTATGTGGACGAGTGATTAGCCAAAGAGCAAAGGTCCCGTGGGAAAGAGCACAACCCCAGTTAAATTGTCATCTCCCTTCTAGCCTTCGGTTCTCAGCACCTGGTGTTCCAGTTCATGTTCTCTGGATAGAACTACAAAGTATGGCACACAAGGCCCCAGCTCCTTGTCTTTGGGTGCTGCCTTTTTAATTAGAACATTAGAACAGTTTTGACAAACACAGGCTCTTCATTCCAACATGGCTAATCAACCCTGTTTGCCTAATTTTTCCAAAATAACATCAGGTTTTGAAAGTCCCCGGTACACCACTGTCAACCACACTGCTTAATAATTGATTCTTTGTGTCTGTGATTATCAGAAGAACTGCATGATGTTTGTGGGAAATCCACCCTTAACAGTATCTATCTGTTGTTGAAGAATTTAAAGTAATAACTGGGATCTACTGTACCTATTCCTTTCATAATTTTAAAAACGTCAGTCATGTCACGTGTCAGACTCCATTTGTGTAAAGTGAAAAGGTTCAGCTCCTTCATTCTCTCCTCAGAGCTCATACATCTCTGTCTAGTTGGTCTTCTTTTGACTGTCGTTATCGCTGCTATGTCTTTTTTGTAATATGGAGACCAAAACTGTACACGATACTCCAGATGAGGCCTCAACAGTAAGTAGATAGATAGATAGATAGATAGATAGATAGATAGATAGATAGATAGATAGATAGATAGATAGATAGATAGATAGATAGATAGATAGATAGATAGATAGATAGATAGATAGATAGATAGATAGATAGATAGATAGATAGATAGATAGATAGATACTTTATTAATCCCAATGGGAAATTCACAAATTTCCCTAACATCCTGTTAGCCTTTTGGATTGCTTCTGCAGTACTAGGGTGTTGTACTGTGTTAGCCATTATGGATGTGGTGAGAAGTTAAGCAAAATGACACCTTTTATTGGCTAACTAAAAAGATTACAATATGCAAGCTTTGAAGGCAACTCAGGTCCCTTCTTCAGGCAAGATGCTTCTGTACATTGTCAGGATGTACACTAGGTACTGATATGTCCACTATGGCTCCAAAGTCCTTCTCATAATGTGTACATTCATGTTTCAAATCTCCCATCGTGCACTTTTCTTCCTAAATGTAATACCTTATATTTCTATGTAACAAGGGGCCCCCATTCATATCCTTGGAGCTCACAGTCCCCTTTAAGTCACTGGTCACAGCAGGCTTTCACTTTTCTGCCCAAATGTTCCCTCACATATTTTTATTATGTCTTCTGTCCACTGGATATTTTCGCTATGGGAAGCATATACACTAATTCAAGTGTTTTGCAGGCTATTTTTTAAACCCAGACTCTTTGCTCCTACACCACATGTAAGTAGCTTGCGAGACATGCAGTAGTTAACATGTATATTTTCCATACTTTTACAGAAAGAACATTTTTTTCATCCCCAACTGTTGGCTAGGAGGAGACCACTGGAATGTGTAAAATGTGAGTTTTGATACCAATGGCAGAGTGATAAGTTTTGTTGTTTTTTTGTTGTATTTTAAGAATACTTGACTGCAATCTGTTCTTTTTCTAAACTGATGAATTCTAAAACAATTTTATCCAAAACAGGCCAGCCTGAAGTTCTTGTTTTATGCTTTTGTAAGTCCATCCAAAACATTATTCCATAAATTGAACAGAGTGGCTTAAGATGTCATATTTGCACAATTGTGTGTGTTTTGATTTGGGTGGGAGATGACACGGCTAAGAGTTTTTTTAGCTTCTAGTGTGACTCAGGCTGTATCCTTTACACCCACAGCCTTTGTCTGTGGACTTCATTTTGTTGCTGCACTACATCTGTGTGACATGTGTCTCCTAGTCTAATTAGAAAGCAATTTTCAGTGTGGACTGCTGCTGTCATGCTTTGCTTTTTAGCCTATGACCTCCGCAGCATTTGGGTTGATATAGTATATTGTGTGTCCGAGAGCAAGGCAAAGGTGTCCATTACTCTGTTTCTTCCCAAATAAGCAGATAATTTGGAATCTGTTATATCATTACAGAAGGACCTGGATAGCATACCGGCTTGGTCAGATTTGTGGCAGATGAAATTTAATGTCAGTAAATGTAAAGTATTACACGTAGGAAGTAAAAATGTTTGAATACATAATGGGCGGTCGGAAAATTGAGAGTACACCATATGAGAAGGATTTAGGAGTCGCAGAGGACTCTACACTATCAACTTCCAGACAGCGTTCAGAAGCCATTAAGAAGACTAACAGAATGTTAACTTATATAGCGTCCTGATATATGGAGTACAAGTCCAAGGAGGTTCTGCTCAAGCTTTATAACACACTGGTGAGGCCTCAGATGGAGTACTGTGTGCTGTTTTGGTCTACAGGCTACAAAAAGGACATAGCAGCACTGGAAAAGGTCAAGAGAAGAGCGACTAGGCTCATTCACAGGGGTTAAATTATGAATTATGAGCCTTTTCAGTTTAAGTAAAAGAAGATTAAGAGGTGACATGATTGAATCATTTAAAAATATGAACGGAGTTAGTACAGTGGATCGAGACTGTTATTTTAAAATGAGTTCATCAAGAATACGGGGACACAGTTGGAAACTTGTTAAGGGTAAATTTCACACAAACATTAGGAGGTTTTTCTTTACATAAAAAACAACAGACTCTTGGAATAAGCTACCAAGTAGTGTGGTAGACAGTAAAACTTTAGAGACTTTCAAAACTCGACTTGATGTTTTTTTTAAAAGAAATAACTGGATAGGACTGGCGAGCTTTGTTGGGCTGAATGGCCTGTTCTCGTCCAGTGTGTTCTAATGTTCTAAAATGTCACGGATCCTTGAAGGGACTAGATAAAGTCATAGTCTTATACAGGTGATTCGAGTCGACTAGAATGAAAAATACATTCTGCTTAGAATTCCCTTAATTTATGTTATTTCTCACAAACAAGCACTCTTCACGTTAGCAAAGTTCAGACTGGTAGGAACGGCAGCTTCTCTCTTTTTTTAAGCCAGCAACAGCAATGTAGGTTGACTGTGTTGTACAATTCCTGATAACAGCAACCCACCTTCAGATTGAAGTGTATGACATTAAAAGACAAAAGCAAGACCACAAAGCAACCAAACTAATGAGAAGTTAAGACTCTTAAGCCTGAAGGGAAATATTTCAATGAGGAGGAGGATGACCTCATGACTGATTCACTTTTTATTTTGCTTCATTTCAGTAAATTTCCCTCAAATTCGGAGACTCTGCAATTTATGGAAGGGGATTTCTGTGACCACCTTCATCTCAACATGTAGCTGGGGTGTGACATCATTGAGATATTCACTTAAAGATGTCTACACTCCACAGTGATAAAACCTTGGATGTGAGTGCACTCTAACAGGTCTTCTTTAGAATGAAAATTCACTTTAATTGTTCAAGTATTGCATTGTTTTTTTTAACGTTATACATTTCCCCTCCTTTAGCCGCCACCTTATCGTGGTGGAGGGGTTTGCATGTCCCAATGATCCTAGGAGCTCTGTTGTTGTGACATTTTAATGCTTCATTTCAGTGGTCTCGCTTGTTGAGGTACTCCACCCTTAATTGCTTATTTCAATCTTTCAATCAGCAGCATTCACTGTTTTAATGGCTCCTTATTTAGTAATAAGACAAAGCAGCCAGCAGTTCTCCAGCTAGCTTGTTTCCATGTACATCTGTGTGTGTGATGAAAAACAATTTTGGACGGCGTTTTCCCTTGCCCGGACGCGGGTCACCGGGGCCCCACTCTGGAGCCAGGCCTGGAGGTGGGGTTCAATGGCGAGCGCCTGGTGGCTGGGCCTGCACCCATGGGGCTCGGCCGGGCACAGCCTGAAGAGGCAATGTGGGTCCCCCTTCCCATGGGCTCACCACCTATGGGAGGGGCCAAGGAGGTCGGGTGCAGTGTGAGTTGGGTGGTGGCCGAAGGCGGAGACCTTGGCGGTCCGATCCTCGGCTACAGAAGCTGGCTCTTGGGACGTGGAATGTCACCTCTCTGAAGGGGAAGGAGCCTGAGCTAGTGCGCGAAGTTGAGAGGTTCCGGCTAGATATAGTCGGACTCACCTCGATGCACAGCTTGGACTCTGGAACCAATCTCCTTGAGAGGGGCTGGACTCTGTACCATTCTGGAGTTGCCCCCGGTGAGAGGCGCCGAGCGGGTGTGGGTATACTTATTGCCCCCCGACTTGGAGCCTGTAAATTGGGGTTTACCCCGGTGGACGAGAGTGTAGCCTCCCTTCGCCTTCGGGTGGGGGGACGGGTCCTAACTGTTGTTTGTGCGTATGCACCGAACAGCAGTTCGGAGTACCCACCCTTTTTGGAGTCCCTGGAGGGGGTGCTAGAGGGCATACCTTCTGGGGACTCCCTCGTTCTGCTGGGAGACTTCAATGCTCACGTGGGCAATGACAGTGAGACCTGGAAGGGCGTGATTGGGAGGAATGGCCCCCCCGATCTGAACCCGAGCGGTGTTTTGTTATTGGACTTCTGTGCTCGTCACGGATTGTCCATAACGAACATCATGTTCAAGCATAGGGGTGTTCATATGTGCACTTGGCACCAGGACACCCTAGGCCTCAGTTCGATGATCGACTTTGTGGTTGTGTCGTCGGACTTGCGGCCACATGTCTTGGACACTCGGGTGAAGAGAGGGGCGGAGCTGTCAACTGATCACCACCTGGTGGTGAGTTGGCTTCGATGGTGGGGAAGGATGCCGGTCAGGCGTGGTAGGCCCAAACGTGTTGTGAGGGTCTGCTGGGAACGTCTGGCAGAGCCCCCTGTCAGAAGTAGCTTCAACTCCCACCTCCGGCAGAACTTTGACCACATCCCGAGGGAGGTGGGGGACATTGAGTCCGAATGGGCCATGTTCCGTGCCTCTATTGTTGAGGCAGCTGACCGGAGCTGTGGCCGTAAGGTGGTCGGTGCCTGTCGTGGCGGCAATCCCCGAACCCGTTGGTGGACACCGGCGGTGAAGGATGCCGTCAAGCTGAAGAAGGAGTCCTACAGGACCCTTTTGTCCTGTGGGACCCTGGAGGCAGCTGATAGGTACCGGCAGGCCAAGTGGAATGCGGCTTTGGTGGTTGCTGAGGCAAAAACTCGGGCATGGGAGGAGTTTGGGGAGGCCATGGAGAACGACTTTCAGACGGCTTCGAGGAGATTCTGGTCCACCATCCGGCGTCTCAGGAAGGGGAAGCAGTGCAGTGTCAACACTGTATATGGTGGGGATGGTGCGCTGCTGACCTCGACTCGGGACGTTGTGGGTCGGTGGGGGGAGTACTTCGAAGACCTCCTCAATCCCATTAACATGCCTTCCAATGAGGAAGCAGAGCCTGGGGACTCAGAGGTGGGCTCCCCCATCTCTGGGACTGAGGTCACCGAGGTGGTCAAAAAACTCCTTGGTGGCAGGGCCCCGGGGTGGATGAGATACGCCCGGAGTTCCTCAAGGCTCTGGATGTTGTAGGACTGTCTTGGCTGACACACCTCTGCAACATTGCATGGACATCAGGGACAGTGCCTCTGGATTGGCAGACCGGGGTGGTGGTCCCCCTCTTTAAGATGGGGGATCGGAGGGTGTGTTCCAACTACAGAAGGATCACACTCCTCAGCCTCCCTGGAAAAGTCTATTCAGGGGTCCTGGAGAGGAGGGTCCGTCGGATAGTTGAGCCTCGGATTCAGGAGGAACAGTGTGGTTTTCGTCCTGGTCGCGGAACAGTGGACCATCTCTATACCCTTAGCAGGGTCCTGGAGGGTGCATGGGAGTTTGCCCAACCAGTCTACATGTGTTTTGTGGACTTGGAAAAGGCATTCGACCGTGTCCCTCGGGGAATCCTGTGGGGGGTACTCCGAGAGTATGGGGTACCGGCCCCCCTGATAAGGGCTGTTCGGTCCCTGTACGATCGGTGCCAGAGCTTGGTCCGCATTGCCGGCAGTAAGTCGAACCCGTTTCCAGTGAGAGTTGGACTCCGCCAGGGCTGCCCTTTGTCACCGATTCTGTTCATAACTTTTATGGACAGAATTTCTAGGCGCAGCCAGGGCGTTGAGGGGGTCCGGTTTGGTGGGCTCAGGATTGGGTCACTGCTTTTTGTAGATGATGTTGTCCTGTTTGCTTCATCGGGCCGTGATCTCCAGCTCTCTCTGGATCGGTTCGCAGCCGAGTGTGAAGCGGCTGGGATGAGAATCAGCACCTCCAAATCCGAGACCATGGTCCTCAGCCGGAAAAGGGTAGAGTGCCCTCTCAGGGTTGGTAGCGAGATCCTGCCCCAAGTGGAGGAGTTCAAGTATCTCGGGGTCTTGTTCACGAGTGAGGGAAGAATGGAGCGTGAGATCGACAGGCGGATCGGTGCGGCATCCGCAGTAATGCGGGCTCTGCATCGGTCTGTCGTGGTGAAAAAGGAGCTGAGCCGCAAGGCGAATCTCTCAATTTACCAGTCGATCTATGTTCCTACCCTCACCTATGGTCATGAGCTATGGGTAGTGACCGAAAGAACGAGATCGCGAATACAAGCGGCTGAAATGAGTTTCCTCCGCAGGGTGTCTGGGCTTTCCCTTAAAGATAGGGTGAGAAGCTCAGTCATCCGGGAGGGGCTCAGAGTAGAGCCGTTGCTCCTCTGCATCGAGAGGAGTCAGATGAGGTGGCTCGGGCATCTGATCAGGATGCCTCCTGGACGCCTCCCTGGTGAGGTGTTCCGGGCACGTCTAACCGGGAGGAGGCCCCGGGGAAGACCCAGGACACGCTGGAGGGACTATGTCTCTTGACTGGCCTGGGAATGCCTTGGGATTCTCCCGGAAGAGCTAGAAGAAGTGGCCAGGGAGAGGGAAGTCTGGGCATCTCTGCTCAAGCTGCTGCCCCTGCGACCTCGGATAAGCGGGAGACAATGGATGGATGGATGGATGGATGGATTATACATTTAGATTGTAGATTGTGAAAAAATATTCTTAATACTGAAAATTGAACTTAAACAACATTTGCACAGTCCAGATTTTCAGCTCAGCAGTCCACATTGTTTTATACATCTGGGCCCACTCATCATTCACTCGTTCAGTCACGTGAATATTTTCTTGTGAATTTTTGCCTCAGTTCTCCTTGATATTTGTCTTTTTTTGTAATATTTTGTGTAATTTTACTTATGTTCATGAATTATGTGCACTGTATTTATAACATTTATATTTATAATTACATTTATTACAGTTTATCTGAAATTTGGAATTATTCAAGGCACAATAATTGTTTGCGTGTGTATCATCCTTCTCAGTCTTAACCTTATTTTGTCATTTTTGTTTAACAGAATGCATAATATTCTTTGGCTTGTGACATCACATAAATAATTTTCACCAGATCCTATGCTGTTGCTTGTAAAATTACACTGGCAACATTTTTTTGTAATTAAATCTGTAATGAATTTGAAATAACATTAATGGGAAACCGAAATAATGACACCAACTGGTTTCTCAAAACATAATCTGTCAAAAGAAAAGAATTGTAAATCCACAAAACCTGCCCTGGTAAAAAGAAAACGGACCTAGCAAAACGCAGAAGGCAAATGCAGCACAAACGTCAGATCCCACCGAGCCAGGATTTAAGAAGCAGGAAGAAAATGACAAGTTCCTCAGAATTTCCAGTAGAGCAGTGATTCCTAACCTTTTTTGAGTCATGGACCCCTTTAGGAATCTGATGAAAGCTGTGGACCCCATTCCACAGAAATATTCACATAAACACAACTTTGCATGCAATGAATATAATGTACTTGATTTATCGAGATTTGATGGTCTCATACATATATGACATACACAAAGTATTATTAACTTTAAAGTTATTAACTTTAGAAAAAACAAAACAGACATCCAGCCACTCATCATTGGCGGGGCCTGTGGGGAGAGGGTCCCGGTGTTCAGATTTCTGGGCATTGAGGTGGAGGATGACCTGACCTGCAGCGCCAACACCAAGGAGCTGCTGAAGAAGGTGCAGCAAAGATTGTATTTTCTGAGAATCCTCAGAAAGAACCATCTCCCCAAAAATCTGCTCCTTGCCTTTTATCATCACTGTTCCATTGAGAGTGTGCTCACGTATGGACTGTGTGTGTGGTACAGCAGCTGCAGTTCCTCAGAAAGGAAAGCACTCCACAGGGTCGTCAGGATAGCAAAGAGAACAATTGGTTGCACTCTCCCCACTCTGGAACATATCTACACCTCCCGATGCCGCAAAAAAGCAATAGACATTTTATAGGATTCATCACATCCCGGTCATTGACTCTTCCAGCTTTCGCCATCGGGCAAGAGATACAGAGCAATGAAGAACAGGACAAACTGCCTTAAAAACAGCTTTTATCCAAAAGCAATCATGGCCCTGAACTCAGAATAAAACTGCTCCATATCATTCTCCCAATGTGCAATATAGACCTTAAGAAAACCAGTGTAATTTGTACATTTAACCAGTGCAATCTGTATATATAACAAGTACAATTCGTATGTTTTGTAAAGTACTTTTATTACTATTCGGTTTGTTATTATTTTCTCTCTTCTTGTCTTTTTAACCCTTATGCCTCACAGTGAGTCGACTGCACCTTCAGTTTCATTGTTCCTTTGTAAAAGTGACAATAACAATATCTATCTATCTATCTATCTATCTATCTATCTATCTATCTATCTATCTATCTATCTATCTATCTATCTATCTATCTATCTATCTATCTATCTATCTATCTATCTATCTATCTAGATAGATAGATAGATAGATAGATAGATAGATAGATAGATAGACAGACAGACAGACAGACAGACAGACAGACAGACAGACAGACAGACAGACAGATAGATAGATAGATAGATAGATAGATAGATAGATAGATAGATAGATAGATAGATAGATACTTTATTAATCCCAATGGGAAATTCACATTCTTCAGCAGCAGCATACTGATACAATAAATAATATTAAATTAAAGAATAATAATAATACAGGTGAAAAAACATACAATAACTATGTATAATGTTAAATATTAACGTTTACACCCCCCCCCCCCCCCCCCGGGGTGGAATTAAAGAGTCGCATAGTTTGGGGGAGGAACAATCTCCTCAATCTGTCTGTGGAGCAGGACAGTGACAGCAGTCTGTCGCTGAAGCTGCTCTTCTGTCTGGAGATGATACTTTTAAGTGGATACAGTGGATTCTCCATAATTGATAGGAGCCTGCTGAGCGCCCTTCGCTCTGCCACAGATGTTAAACTGTCCAGCTCCATGCCAACAATAGAGCCTGCCTTCCTCACCAGTTTGTCCAGACGTGAGGCGTCTTTCCTCTTAATGCTGCCTCCCCAGCACACCACTACGTAGAAGAGGGCGCTCGCCACAACTGTTTGATAGAACATCTGCAGCATCTTATTGCAGATGTTGAAGGAAGCCAGCCTTCTAAGGAAGTATAACCGGCTCTGTCCTTTCTTGCACAGCGCATCAGTATCTATCTATTAAACTGTAAAGTAAATCTAAAATAAACACTCTTTTAAGCAAAAAGTAATGGCCACTCATTATAATTATGAAATACAATCCTCTTGTGCAAATTAAAACAGATCTACTACTACTATGTTTTCTACTACCATTACTACTAAATCAACAGTACGGGGCTGTGTAGTGAATATAAATGTTAATATTTTATCTGACCCTCACAGACCCCCTGAAACCCATCCATGGACCCCCCCTAGGGGTCAACTGACCTCAGGTTAAGAACCCCTGCACTACAGCATGGTTTGACCTATAAAACAACAAATCAGCGTTGCATGACAATCAAATTTGAAGGGATAAAGATCTTGGTTGTCAGTGATCTAGAGTAGAAATGAACTTCTCTTGGTGCTCCCAGGTGCTGCTGAATCCCTTTTGTTGTACTCCGAAGCCTGCCCCATTCAGAGTGCTCATTTTACTGATGAATTCACTTGAAAACTCTAATAAAGAAATTGGAATCTCACCAAGTGGCTTTTAAAGATCTGATTCCTTCTTGTTTCTCAACACCGCCTGATCGCAACATTTACAAGAATATAGAAGCACAACAGATAAAGAGCTAACTACATTGCACAAAGCCACACAGCAGCAACCTCATTTTTGAAATAGAACACATACCATTTGAAAGGACTGAATTGACATTTCAAGCTGTTTAAAGCTAAACATTTTCAGAAATGTTTTGAGAATTCTGTTGGCATGTGCACTGCAGATGTGTACAGATAAGCAGCAGATAAGACACATACTGCCATGTCCAGTCTGGGTCTTCTTATCAGATCTGGGTATTGCGACAACACAAATCGCATTCTTCATTGATTTATTGCACAGAAAACCAAGAGGTGTTTTTTTAAATTCCTGAGGAGCCTTTCTCAGGGGCAAAGTTTATTTAAAATGTGGTGTGTATATGGCCTGGCAATGATTTTTCTGCTGTATCTGAGGATGACTATTTTTATGAAGTATCTCTCAAGCAACATCTGAACAGCTGAGAATTTGCAGTTTATTATTGCTCAGATAATTGAAACTTGGCAAAAAAAAAAACCCTGAAGCATTTGTTTGAGCCATGTATAGAATTTAATGTGAATTATTCTTTTGAGTGTCAACAATATAATCAATCCATCCATCACTATTTTTATAACACCTTGAAAAAAGAAAATTACCTGTGAGATGGAAACTTTCTGGGAATGTAGGGTGTGAGACCAGAACAACTTGCAGAACTCATGGGTTTCCCCCACTCTCACTTATGCTGGGCCTGTTTAGACTCACCATTTAACATCACATGCAAATTGTGTTAGGAAACTTCCTATATATTCTGCATCGGAGGAAACTCATACCATCTGGGCTGGAAACTGAATCTGCATCCTAGAAACTGTTGATAAAACAACACTGGCAACTGTGCTTCTAAACAACCTCACAGATTCATTAATAAAGGGGACCCTTAAAGGTGAAACAAGAAAGGAATCACAAAGTAGGTGTGCATTAGAAGATGTTTAGACATGAGAAGTAGAGCCCGGTGAGAGTTGTTATCACCTTCTGTCTTCCTCCTAGCTTTTATCCCGCATTTGTGTCAGCTGTTGAATAGGTCAACCAGCATATGTTTCGATCTAGGGCATCTTTGGGGGCGACATCAACTTGTCACGTGTCCTTCTCGATTCAGTTGAGCCAGTGCTTCTTTGGTCTTCCATGCGACTGTTTGCTGCACAGGCTTAATCATAGGACTGTTTTGGCCATTAAGTTGTCGTCATTCCAGACTACATGACCGTACAGTCGAAGTCATGCCCCATGCCTCGTCTCATTGGTTGGCTCTACACCCATGATATTGCTGACGTCTTCATTCATGACGTGGTCAAATCGGGTGAGGCCAACGTAGCATCCACATCTCCATGACATGAAGCGTTTCTTACATTCTATGCAACCGACGTTTTAAGATGGATGTAGTACAAGCGTAAAGGAGCCCTTTTGAATTAAATGATGTTAAATGTGGGATTCTGCATGACTCGGTGCAGGGGCCTCTGCTCTTTTTAATTAATATTTAAATGATTAAGCTGTAAGACAGCATGGAGTGATGAGCGAAATGACTTGTGCAAAAATTAGTTTGCAGCAAAACTCGGTGTTTTGCTTTGCAAAAAAATTGCAAAATAAATTACATTCTACTTCCAGTGAAATTTCGTAGCAAAAAGAAAGGCATTTAGCTCCTGTCTGGAAGTGTTTGCATGCAATAACTCCATATGTGTCTGCCTCTCATTTAGTATTGAAATGAAGATCTTTAGTGGAAAAACAAATCACCAGTGGCCTCATGTATAAACGGTGCGTACGCACAAAAATTTTGCGTAAGAACGTTTCCACGTTCAAATCGCGATGTATAAAACCTAAACTTGGCATAAAGCCACGTACATTTCCATGGTAGCTCATACCCTGTCGTATGCAAGTTCTCTGCTTGGTTTTGCAGACTGGCAGCACCCAGCGTCAAAGCAGTGCTACTGTTCCAGTGTAGTTATACTTTCTTTTATAGATCCACATCCCTGACGCGGGATACCTGAGCCACTTTATAAAACGCGTATTTACATATGATGACGATATCATTTTTAAGATGAAATGCAGCCAAATATGTTTATTATATTATACAGATAAAACTTTAACTTTAACTAAACGGTGCCACAGTGCTAGCGAGCCACTGGCGCTCCGTTCACGGCTTGTTCCTGCCTCACGCTGTATTCTTGCTGGTGCTGACACGACACTGCAAGGATAGATGGATAGAATAATTAAACATGTACTACAAAGATATTTCGTTGTTCGTTAAAAGTTTTGAAGAATCGGTGTTCTAAGCTTACAGATGGCTTAACATCTGTTACAGAGCTGATTGTGTGGCGATTCGGTATTTGGAGAAAGAAAAGTAAGGACAGGAATTGGAGGTTAATACGTTTGAAAGAGACAGTACTGCTACAATAAAGTATTTCATTGAAGGTCGCACACGGCGCAGCAAGCATCTTGTGTGAGACGTGAACAATCACTGCTCCACTGTGTTCCCATGTTTAATAACATGCTTTAACTCCTATCATCATGAAAATGATATCACATATACATCTCAGTATTTTAATTATTCAGAGAGCTGTAATATTATGAATGTAATGGATTCTGTGTCCTGTTGGAGGAAGAGCAAACCTGGAAGCACGTAGTTATTCACACACATACAGCACATTGAAGAACACATACAAAACAAAGCATTTAACGTGCTACTTTAGTTACGATGGGATTGAGAAACTAGTAAATTAAATGATTTAGGATGAAGTTTATGATGTTCTACTTTAATGACAAAATAAACTACATGATTAAATTGGAAATTCAGAGATTAAAGTTGACATTTCGTGCTTTTTTCCCACTGTGTGCCTTTTTTTTTTTCTCTGTACCCTACTTAGCTTTCATGTGACACTCAGATGGTGGGCTACGACTCGCCTTTTCATGGCGACTTTGATATGTGACAGCTTCTTTTTAATTTTGGGCACTGTGCAACTTTATGAACGTGAGCTTCGAGTTTCTCTGACACGCTATGTCACTTGATCAACTTCCTTTTGTTGTTTATACCACTGTCTAAACCAACAAATAGTACGTTTTTCTTTGCCTCCACTTGGTATTCGCTGAAATTCTTCTGTTTTCCCTCTTGCTTTTGCCATTGCCTTTTCAAAGAAGGCTGAGCTTAAGGGCTATTTATATTGATTTGCATATTCAAAGAGGCATAATTCTGGGAGGAGTTGGGGCGGGACAGAAGGTACGTGCACGTGCGTTACTTTTCATGTTGACTAGGATTTATGGAGCGGACGTTATGCATGAGGCCCCAGAAGTGTGCATTTTCTCAGCTAGGAGTGTACTGTCTACAAAAGGGCAGCCAGCTCAGAAAATGAGAGCCTTCTGTGTAGTGAGATTTTCCTGTGTAGTAAACAGTAATGTTCACAATGGCGTGGTTTGGTGTGTCTTTGTGCAGAAAATATGTCATCTATGTATATATATATATATATATATATATATATATATATATATATATATATATATATATATATATATATAAAGCTAAGGGTTGTGTCTGTCTGTCATGTAATTCCTTGTGACCTACTGGGGCTAGAACCTTGATCTTGGTCTTATGATGTGATACTCACTGGTGAAGTAAAAAATGTGGAAAAAAAATCTGCAACTTCCGCAGAGTTATCAGATGTGCATCTTTCTTACGGCAATCAACTGTAGAGGTGACATTGCACAAAGAAAGAGAACAGTGGCAACATCTGCTGAGTGTGAAGCCCATTGCTGAGGCCATTCATAGTAAGAAGAAGAACAGCAGTGGCATCTGCTGTGTGTCAAGTACTGGAAACAGAATGCACACACGACAAAGGCAGACAAATGCCAGTGCAAAGTGACCTATGCTCCTATCCTCACAAAAAATAACTCTAAGGATTGCAAAATACAGTGCTACATACCGTGATGGTGTGATAAAGAAGTCCAGCAACAACATCGCCTAAGTGTCAACCCAAACACAGAAGTCACTTCAGTGGCAAAGACAATGAGAGCTGAGCATGAATATATAGCCATTAAGATAATACAATGGCTAATAAACTTGTCACACATACTCCACGATACAGAACACAACAATGACAGTGACAGAGAAATGTGACCAACATCAAACACTCACAACTTCTGCCCATATGCACGCATTTTTTTTACATCCTTATATCAATGTTTAGTTGAGGAGCGCTATTTTCAAAAGATGGATTGACCTTGCGCTCACTGTGGAGTTGTATTTTTTCATACTGAAAATAAGAGAATATGTGGACAAAATGGAAATGTTTAGGTTGATTTTGTGACCCAAAGGGGAATACCAGACACAAATGTGCCCCACACAGTCAAGGATTCAAATCAAGTGACTTTTAACATATAGCAGCACCTTTCACAAGTTCTTTATTTAAAGTACAAAATAATCTGTTGCACAGGCTCAATAAGCTCCTTCCACAACTCATCCTGTCCCACCTGGTCAAGCAGACTCTTTTATGTTGGACCCGGGAGTACTCTGGGTCCAACATTCAGGGTTATGCAGAAGCCTCATAAACAGGGAGCTCCTCTCCTATGGCAGCACCAAAGGACAGGATTGTCTTTCAGGGCTATGAATCCCATGGATCCCTGCAGTAGCGTAGAGTGGGTGTCAGCCGCCCGGGGTGGAGGAAAATTCCTCCGCCCCCTTATTTAGGTATGGTTCAAATTTTTACAAGATACTATTATTATTTATTGTGAAATTTTGCCACCCCCTAAAAGTGCCGCCTGGGGCGGGCCGCCCCTGCCGCCCCCACTACGCTATGCCACTGGATCCCTGCAGGTGTCCATACTTGAACCATGCCAGAGGAGCACTGCCATCTGTCTTACTAAGTAAGGTTATTACTCTTGACAGACTCTCTCCCCAGGTACCCAGACTTGGATAATAATTGGGAACCATCCTGGCTGGATTGTACCTCCATGAATAGTGTCCATCCATTATGGCCAGGAATTGTTGCCTCTCATCCCAGTCGTGGTGCCAGTCAATCCCTTAGAGTACTTAACACTCTATATAAACCACCTTTGTCTGAGGAATGGAGGGCCTCAGTATTCTATTCTATTCTATTTCTAGTATTTTTTAAAAAACTCATTGCACTCCTACATGGTAACATGAGGCATAAAAAGAATTGATTTTACCAGTGTGGTACGTATTGCATGCACTACACCGATGCAGAAGAGAATACAAATATACATAAGCTTCAGGAAGCAATATTCATCATTTTCACCAAAAAACAACAAAACTCTTTAGTGAGTTCCAGCTGTGAAACAAATTTTAATATCCATTTCACAAAACACTACTGTATGTGAATTGAGATTTAGAGGTTTTACTCATCACTGTTTGCACATAACATTAAATTAGGAGAATCTATACACATCTTAGAATAAGCAAAATCCTTACTGATATGAAAGGACAGACTTCAGACTTGTGAGAATCAATAGTAAATGAAATGTAATGGCAATTCGTGCAGTAATTTACACACAGAAAGAAAAATATGCAATGACTCAGCATGGGGCTTTAAGCATTAAAGAATGCCTTACGAGAAACATTTAAGTCCCTATCATACTACTCAGACGTTTCCAGTGAGTTCCAGTTACAGCCTTCATTAACAGAGTCATTGTGAGTCATGGACAGTTGCAATGTGAGCCCCTCACGTAGTGTCACACAACCAGCAACTCAGTAATAGTGTTCTGCGACTAGCCGTGACAACATCAAACAGTTTTAATTAAATCATAACAAGTTGCCAGTCATAGGAGTGGGATATTGTGTGTGTGTGAGCTGCCATTCAATGAGCATTCAGTTGGCAGTACAATTCATACAATTCCCACAAAAAGAAAAAACAACAGTCAAATCTGCAAGAAAAGAAAGAAAACAGAAAGCAAAGGGTGGCCTCAGGAAATGAAGAAAAATGGCTTTTCTGGACTGCAGAACAAAGAGGGGAGTCTTGTGGAAGCACAAATGTCTTTCTGATGTCTTGTCTTTAATGTACAAGAATAGACTGAAGAGAGAAACAAAATGCTCCACATTGATTGGCTGCCAAAGTGAGTTGGCTTTGAAATACTTTTTTAGCATAATAGGATATCAGAAAAGTCATGAGGTAGATGTATATCTGCCATTCCCTGTCATCTTTAGTTGTGTAATCTGGCATCCTTATGGCAACAAGATCTAACAACTCCAGTCAGTATGTGTGGCTTGCTCTCCGAACTGAAGTTGTGTGGTGTAACACTGGGCTTGCAAACCAGAACTGTACAGAAGTGAACAAAAAGGCTGATGGATGATGGCCTATAGTGTGTGGAATTCAGGCCGAGAGAAGTTTAGTTTAAGATATATAAGACATTCTATCTATCTATCTATCTATCTATCTATCTATCTATCTATCTATCTATCTATCTATCTATCTATCTATCTATCTATCTATCTATCTATCTATCTATCTATCTATCTATCTATCTATCTATCTATCTATCTATCTATCTATCTATCTATCTATCTATCTATCTATCTATCTATCTATCTATCTATCTATCTATCTATCTATCTTGTCCATGTGAAAAGGGCCTTGTGATGGTCTGGTCTATTATTGTGAATACATAATCTTCTGCATGAGAAACTCCATCCATTGCACATTTTATCTCCATATTGCAAGAAGGACAAATGAGCACGAGAAAAGGTCCAGAAAAGAACTAACATATTCAGTCCAGGACAGGATGGATAAACGAAGAGTCAGATATTCTCATATTAATATAATGGAAATGAAGAGGGTGGCACAATAGATGCACTGAAAATAATTAAGTAAATAAGTCAGAAGCATTCTGGCTTAAAATTTCTTCTTCAGCAAGACATGAGGACACAGGTGGGTGCTGGTTTAGAATTTAGAAATTCAGCAGGAATGTTAGAAAACATATTTTCAGGTAAAGAACTATAGACACTTAGAAAAGCCAAGCAAAATGACACGTTTTGTTGGCTAACTAAAAAGATTACAATATGCAAGCTTTCAATGTAACTCAGGCCCCTTCTTTAGGCAGATTACAATTACATTACATTACATCTTGCCTGAAGAAGGGACATGAGTTGCGTCGAAAGCTTACATATTGTAATCTTTTTAGTTAGCCAATAAAAGGTGTCATTTTGCTTGGCTTTTCTATACATTCATAATCGCTAACATGGTACAACACCCTAGTAATATAGATACTTGGAAGAAATGAATCAAATGTACAGTTGAATGTAACATGTTAGGAGTGAATGGCTTGCTCTTTTGCTTCTAGGTTACAACATAACATAACATACCATAACATAACATACCATACCATAACATAACGTAACATGCATTCTCCAGGCCACTTGATCCAATTCAGGGTCATAGTGAGCTTAAGTCTAATCTGAACACATCTGGTGGATAGAAGGAACACACCCTCAGCAGGGTGCCAGTTCATTACACAGGCCTATCAGGCACACGGCCGCTCCAGCGCTCACATGGAGTCAATTTAAAATTGCCAATCAACATGACAAATGAAACAGGGAAAGGACATGTGTTTTCTGCCAGATTGCTGTGACCACTAATAACATAACTAACATTTTGTAAAATCCACATGTTTTCCTAGCAGCTTTAAATTACATGAAATTCCGCACCATACATTTTTAGTACTAATTTGACCCTCTGTGACTTTTAATGCGCTTTATGCAATCCTGAGGAAACCATGCTTAAGTGTTTTATGATACTATTAATCCAAGAAAGAAAATACTGAAAGTACAATCTGCTCAATGCAGTATACAGATCACTATGTGATCCTGGTGACACAAAGAACATCTTTAAAGGTTAACTTGTGATGCATTCGTTCTCAGACTTGCTTAGTTTGACCCAAGAACACAGGGAGGTTGAATGATGCTATCATGGCAGCAGAAGGTTTGAATCAGTAAAAATCCTGAACAGTGCATTTTCACTGGAGAGGAATCAGAGCCACCAATCCACCTACCAAGCATGGCTTTGGCACAGTTTGATGTGCAAACTCCACACAGAAAATTGACAGAGGCAAGATCTGAACCCACTATAGAGCCCATATGCTGGATCTATGAGGTGGTAGCACTAACTATGGAGTGGGAAAGAAGGGACATTGGTCTGTTTTATTCACTGTTAAAGATAATGCTAAACATTGAGCCATCATGCTACACTTACGTATTATTCTTATTATTATTAAATTCCTGGTATTTTCTAGGAAAGTCCCATTGCTGCCACCCATATGGGCCTAGGCTGAGACATAGAGCAATTTTGTGTATGTATATGTGTCTGTGTTTTAGGGGATTGTATTTGTGTTATGGAATTTATTTTCTATATGTGATGTGTATTTTAGATGGCAGCTTTCTCTAGTTTTATACAGTATATATCGGTTTGGTTATTATGTAAATTCTGTAGGCTTTTGTGTAGAGTACAGTATGTGGGATGACACCAGTGATGGATGCAACAACGGGCACAATGATCACTTTGTCCATTCTCCACAAGCAGCATCTATCTTCTGTCACTGCTGTGTACTTCTGCATTTTATTAGTGTCTGTATTTTGTAAGTGTTTGGTACGGCAATGTCAACAATACATGTGGTTTTATTTTGTTTGTCTGCCAGTGTTTGGTCTGTTATGGTGGATAGATTTGTCTGTGCTTACATTTTCTAGCACTGTGGTCATGGTGTTCCTATAATATGGCTGTATGGTCAGTTCTTGATGTAAGATGTCTTCCATATGATTGTTTCTCTGCTTGTAGTATGTCTGTGTCCGCAGTTTAAAACCTGCTGTGATGTGTTGGATTGTTTCTTGTTCCTTGTAGAAGTATCTGCATACACTCTCTTTACTGTCTGCACCCTTAAGAACATATTGTCTGTAATTTCTTGTGTTTATAATGATCTTGTACGGCTACCATAAACTCTCCTGCCTTGCCAAACATATCACCATGGCTTTGCCAGGTACAGTATTTGACGCAATCTAACCACGCAAGGCTGATCAAGTTCTTGAGGGCGTCTGCCATGCAATGTTGTCTGAGTTTGTGCCTGTGTTATGTCCTCTATGATATTGTCAGTGGTAGGCGGGTTATGTGGTATGTAGTTTGTGTCTGCATGATCTGTTGCTTTGTATAGTATTATGTGTGGAGTATGCTGTTTTCTGTGAATTATTATATAAGAATTTAAGAAATTTGACAAAAGATACAAGATTATTCAGTCTATCAAGCTCATTTGTTTTGCTAATTGCCAAGTTGTCCTGATATCTTATCCAGATTTTTCTTAAAGGTTGTCAGGGTTTCTGCTTCAACTCCATGTCTCAATAGTTTGTTTCAGAGTCCCACAACTCTTTGGCTTCAGTCTTAAATGCCCTTCCCCTTAATTTCCACTGATGTCCTTGAGTATGTGATTCACCCTTAAGACAAAAGAATGTTGCTGGATCTACTTTATCAATGCCTTTGAGGAATTTAAATACCTGGATTAGGTCCCCATGCAGTCCTCTCTGCTCAAGGGGTAGGGTTAGGGTTAGGGTTAGACTAAATAAGTTTCATTACTCTGTGTCTGTCAGAGTAGGACATGGCCTTAAGTCCTGGGATGCACTGTAGTGGCTCTCCTCTGCATAGCTTCAAGTGCTGCTATGTCTTTCTTTTAGCGTGATGACCAGAACTGCACACAATACTCCAGATGCGGTCTACATTATATAGTTTGAGCACAATGTCCCTTGATTTATATTCAACAGTTTTTACAATATAACTTTTATTGGCTAACTAAATTATTTTATTTAGTTAGCCAATAAAAGGTGTCATTTCACCCTACTTTCTCCTGTATCAATATATGGTTAATAGGTACAACACTCTACTGCTACAATATAACTTAACATTTTATTTGCCTTTTTTATTGCATCCACGCATTGCTTAGTCATAAAAATGTGTCAACATGAACCCCTAAATTCTTTTTTGAAGTTTGCTCCCAGTAGGGCAGTGTCTCCCATCTTGTATTTATAAACGACCTACTAATCTGTGAGTTGCGTACTTTTGTTTAAACTGTGAGACCCCTTTCTCCCTCATGTTTTATAAACAGTGTCTGCGTTTTCCTTCGGAGCTGTTGTAGGTCTGTTTGTGATCAATGTACAACTTTGAAGAAATACTGTACATGAGTAATGGTATGGTGTATGTACTGATGGCTTTAATTGTGTGGCGTGCTTGTAGGTGTGTTTTGAGTGTTTATAAAAGACGTGAGGTATTTTTTGTGTAAGAGTATATTTAATTAGTTTGTGTTGTGTAAGTTTGTCCATTTGGAACCCACTGTATTTGTATAGTTTGCCATCTGCTATGTCTTCTATTCAGCTGCTATTTTTGAGGGTATACCCAGCTTCTCTAAGGATTCCCTTTGACAAATGAATTGTTTTAAATTTGTCCAGTCCAAACTCTATGTATATGCCTTGTGAATGAATTTTAATTTGTCTATTTGTTTGTCCCTGCATATACCCTGTCACACACATATGATTAGGAGACAGTTTACGGGCTCAAATAAGTGCATTTGCCCGCCGGACCAGGGGTTGGCACTGTCCTCTAACTCTTTCTGCTCTCTTTCTACAGAAGAACTCTCAGCCTAACCGTCACTTCCAGTCCCCAGACAACATCATTTTTGGTTACGCATCTTCCAGATGTCACTTCCGGTTCCAGAATGCCACATACTTATAACATCATTTCCTTCCGCCAACCATATATACCGCCTCCTCTTTGTTATAATCAGATCTGTTTTGGACTCCAGTCTTTAAAGACATCATTCCTTTGCCTGACACCTACAGTATACTGGGGGATCCCCCAAACGTTTGAAGTTGTCTTTGTGTTTAATTTACCTCCCTCATGTGGTCTGTTTAGAATAGATGTGATCAAGTGCATTGTTGATGCTGGCTTTTGACTTTGTATCCTTATTGTGTGTTGTTTCATCAGTTGAATTATGGGTTGAGAGTGAGACAGAACCAGATGGGACTAAGAGAGTCTCCCTAGAAGATACCCCATCTTTTTTGCATTAAATCTGGGCATTGATGTGTTGTTGTTACATATGTGAGGTGTTGTTCTCCTGTGTACCAATAGAATTGGTAGGCATACAGTGGTATAGGCAGTGTAACAGCATGGGGCATATCTTGTAAAATTATTATTAGTAGTACTAGTAGCAATAAGGATCTTCATAAGGAGTCTTAAAATGCAGTTAACTCTGACAAACTTTATTAAGATTTTTTTAGAGTGTAAATGGTTTCTGTTTTAATGCAGAGAGCTGCTGTCAGTTTCCTCAAGTCAGATATCACACAGATCCATGCCAGACACGTGGAGTTGAAGATTTTTCTCAGACCTGCTCATTCAGATACTTAGCAGTTGTGTCAAAGCATTGTGCTCGTGTGTGAGGTGCTGTGAGTCATCCAGATGTTTGCTATCTATTTCCGGCCAATTACCACTGGCCTGAGAACCACTGTTAGGAATGCAAAGTATGCCTGGTATGTTAAAAACCAGAGAGAGGAATGTTGGATAAAGACACGTTTATCATGTCATGACAATAGTAACTCTCTCATCGTTTGCCTGTGGCCAGAATACAGGCTGACTGATGAATTAACCACACTGATCACGCTGAGCCAGGCTTTTACAGAAAGATAAAAACAATAAATTAATTAAATACTCCTGCATTGAGCAATACTTTTCTTATCAGTCGGTATCAAATTCTCTAGTAGGTGCTGAGGTGATAAGTGCACTGTGAGCTGCAAAGAGGGAGGATGGGAGCAAAAGGTGAATTGTGGATTTAAATTCAGCTTTAGCTTGATGCTGTTATTCTGTCTTGCTCACTAAGTTGCAGTGGCAGCAGTCTATCCTAGAGGTGCCTGATGTATGCCAGTACAGTGACCAGCTCTGTATGACACTGCACAGGGGAAATGTCTAAATCAAAATGGGAAAATTACTAAATTACCTGGGGTTTTTGCTGTTCTAATACACTGTAACTATAATCCACACTCACATGATCATTATACTTATATAATATTATGAATTGTGCTGTTGTTATATTGACTTGGTAAAGTACAGATTTGCTTTTCAGTTCTGTAGATACTTTCACAGTATTAAGTTCTGTGGATGCTGTCCTGTGACTGCCTTGAGACTTTGTGAGATCCCCCCGAAGTTGCTGAATATCATTTCCCACCTGTGCACTGGTACTGTGAGTGCTGTGCAGAGTGGTGACAGAACTGCATTTTTCCCAGTTGATTCTTATGTTCATAATGGGTGTGTTCTTTCTCCTACTCTGTTTAATGCTTGCATGGACTGGGTGTTGGGCAAGGTCAAGGGGCCCACTGGCTGTGGGGCATATGTTGGTTAAGCAAGATCCACTGATTTTGACTTTGCTGACAATGCTGTGATCTTCGCGGAGTCAATGGAGGCTTTGATCGGGGCCTTTCAAGAGACTGAGTGAGGAGCCTGAGTGTCTGGGCTTGGAAGTGTCCAGTTTTAAAAACCAAGATACAGGCCTTTAATGACTTCTTGGGCACAGTCATCAGCAGTGTGTCTGTATGCGGATAGAGTGTCGACCTCATCGAGAGGTTTACTTACCATGGTAGTGACATTCATGTCTCTGGTGACTCTTCCTATGAAGTCAGTAGATGGATTGGGAGAGCATGGGTGGGTCATGAGGTTGCTGGAAAGGGATGTGTGGTGCTCCTGATATCTCTGCAAAAGATCGAAGGTCCAAATCTTTAGAGTCCTGGTGCTTCCTATCTTGTTAAATGGTTGCGAAACACAAAGTGACCTGAGACAAACACTGGACTCATTTGGTACTGTGTCTCTTTGGAGAATCTTTGGGTACCCCTGGTTTGATTTTGTTTCGAACGAGTGGTTGCTCATGGAGTCCTGAATGAGGCACATTACCTGCATTGTGAGGGAGCGTCAGTTATGGCACTATGGCCATGTGGCACAATTCCCAGAGGGTGATCTGACGCAGGATACTCATTGTTGAGGGCCCGAGCAGCTGGACCAGGCCAAGGGGACAACCATGTAACATCTGGCTGTGGCAGATAGAGGGTCATTTCTTGGGAGAGAATCGCCTGTCTACCTAGGGGTTTTGCCAACCGGGATCCCCAGCTGTTTCATCGTGTGGCGGGTGTAGCAACACACTGTATCAGAGCATGCTCTTCAACCTCACATGACATGATACTTTCACAGTAGTTAAGTGAAGCAAAAAACAACAGTTCATACACCCTAGAAAAAATATGAATAAAATAGACAAGTGCATTGTGTTAATGAAGCAATCAATGCTGATTTTGTACAGCAGCATTCACATCCACGCATAATCCTAAACTGTAGTAGTCTGATGATAATAATAATAATAATAATAATAATAATAATAATAATAATAATACATTTGATTTATATAATGCCTTTCCAATGCTGATACTCTATAAGTGGCCCAATGGCCTAGTGAGTACTGCCAGCACCCTGGCTGGGCTCATTACCTTCCTTGGGGAGTTTTCCTATTGTGTCTGGATTGGCTGAAGAAAGTTTCTTCCCAATGTGCAAAGAGTTAACCTGTGTCCAGATAGCATTTCAAAACTGGCATGGCCTGGTTAGTGTGCATGGGCAGTAGTGTGCCCATCAGTGGACTGCTTTAATACCAAGGGCTACCCCTCAGACCACTTCTTGCTGCTCTCTGTCACCTGAGCAGGATGGTGAGAACTTACAAAATGAATGAATTTTAATTCAGAGAGGATGTATTAATAATATGAGCTGCACAGGAAAACCAACACTTTGACAAAATTGCGTAAAATAAAATAATAAAGCATTGAAGATTAAACTGGGAAATATCATTTTCCCACACAAATTGTTCTGCCATTAAGATTTGAATATTATGACCAATTTAATAAAACAATTGCCTGTGTTTCTGTACCTAAAGGATATTGATTTTAATGTTTAACGTCTAATTCTAGGTTCCTTCCTGGTTGATGTAAGAATTGTGCTCCGATGAGCCAGACCAGGATGCACACTTTTCAAAAATGGCTAACTACATAGACTATTCATCTGAGACATTTTGAGACCAGTAAGTAATCCAGTTAATCCATTTGCTTCACTCTGATCTATAGAAAGTTACACATTAGGAATCTCACCCTAATTTTCTGAATCCACTTTCCTCTCTAAACAGATTCAGAAAATGAATGTATGGATGGATGAGGAGTTACCACAAGGAGTGGTACTTTGGTGTGTTTTGTTATTGCTGCTGTTTTACAACTCCCAAGTCCCAGCCCAATGCACAATGTGTGCATTCCACATGATGTCTGTGTTATTTTTCATCAGATGGTCTGGTATCCCACGACACTCCAAAGAGGTATGTTTTCAATTATTTATGGGGTATTAATATGCGTGTTCTGTGGTGAAATGGCTGCCTGTTCAAGCTTGGCCTCTCTCATGCTCTGTGATGATATGGCCGCCATTTCAGGGTTGGCCTCTCTCATACTCTGGGACCACAAAACTTATAAAAAAAGCACAGCTCTACTGTGTTTTTATTTTTTTTTAATAAGTAGGAAATGCTCCAAATGTGAAAGCCAACATGAAAACAAATGGTTCGTCTGTATTGGTTGATTGATCTTCCCAGAAGTGATTTGTTTGCTAATATAAAAGCTCAAGCCTTCCAATAAAGTGAACACTGTGTAAGCACTGCGTGTGTTTCATGGACTCTGGTGAAGGGAAAATGGGGGGAAGTTTTTAAGTGTTGCATGGTCTCTTACCACAAACACGCTACAGTGGAGAAAGATGTCTGACATCTCTTCCACTTTCAAATCAAATGCCTGGGTCTTCCTATCCCGATGCTATTTAAACAGAGAGCTCACTGAAAGTCGGCAAAGTAGCCAAAGGAGCTTTAACTAACTCCGTGAAGATGGCGTATTGTGCATATCTATCTATCTATCTATCTATCTATCTATCTATCTATCTATCTATCTATCTATCTATCTATCTATCTATCTATCTATCTATCTATCTATCTATCTATCTATCTATCTATCTATCTATCTATCACTGTTCACTTGGGAGTCCAGCTCCTCAGGTCCCTATAATAGGACATATGGGTTTGGGAATTGAACAAACGAATAACCTAAAAGGCACTCCATGCTACATGTTATAATATACTTTTCCTATGTAATTTTTCTTTGGTTTTCTTTGCATGTAACTACTTCTTTGACATCTTGTAAAGCACTTTGAGCTACATTGTTTGTTTGAAGATGTGCTGCACAGTTAAAAGTTATTGTTGCTGTTGTCCATTTTCATTCATCCTAACCTTAACAACACTAAAAGTCAAGTCAGGGCCAACCCAGGAATGACATCTACCTACAACGCAAGTGTCACTGGACCTCAAGGGTGACATCCCAGTCTCATTTAATTTATAAACATGACTATTTTTTTATAATAGACAGAAAGCACCATTCAGTTGATAAATGAAATATTTTTTTATTTCCACCCTTGTAAAGTTTGGGCAATGGATAGCATTCATTTTATTTGACTATAGCAAAGCTTGTAAAATGCAATTTCACATACTTAATGTACATGTAAATGTTACGTTTTTGGCCTTTTTGATATTATATTAAAGATTTTGAAAAACTCTTACTGTACTTACAAATCATTTTCAGGGATTTGGGAACCCTGCTGGTCACGTCAGCCACCAACCATCAGTGGGCATGAAGAAACAAACCACCAGCTGCTATCCTGACTTTTATGTGTGTGTGTGTGTTTATTTTATTTAAGAAAGCAGAGCTTTAAGATAGAGAAGAGGTGACATCTGCCACTGGCTCAAATCGAGTTAATAGTTTACAGCTCGTTCATGCTTACTCCGAGCTAGCATGTGCTTTGCAGGACGTATCAGATGACATGCCAAATGCTCCTCTGGAGACAAGGAAAGATCCAGCTTCCTGACTCTGAGAGCTTTAAGTTTTAAGGATTTTTAAATTATGCGCAGAGCCTCTCGAAAACAAATGCTCACTGCTGAAGAAATGAAGGCAGGCTTACAGATTTCCTTTAGGCTAACATATGTGCAGAGCTCATTACATAAGCTGTGCCGAGAGGCCTCGTAGTCTGTCGCAGTAGCACTGGAAAAGAATATTGGTTGTAAAATGAGCACTTCAAAGGATAAGAGGAACTTTTAATAATGGTTACTGCTGAATGGATGGGATCATCTTGTCTAAATTTACAAAAAGTTGGCAAAATAATTCAATTCAGATTTTAGATGGGCTAAATTTTTTATTGTCACATGTGGGTGAATTGATTTGTTGGCAGGGTTTATCTCAAGAGGCCAAGATATAATATTTTGTAGACAACAAACACCAAAAACTCTACTTTCAAGCGTAACTTTGTGAACATAAGTAACAGATAATAGTTAATACCATACAAATAATATAATGTCAGATTACACTTAAAACTTTTAATATTTAAATCAACAAAAGAAACAACCAATCTCAGGAACTTTGAGTTACAGGAGAAAAAGAGCAACATTGCTTTATTCACTCCCTGACAAGTACCCGAAACATCCATATCCTTTCACGTCTGACTGCTGACGAGACCCTGGGATGTCCTATGTAATGCATTCTTCTGGCCAGAACTCCAAATAATGTTAGTTATGTAAAATATAACATCACAGACAAGTTTCTTTTCGAGTACAGTTTTTGCACAATTGATGGTAAGCATTGTTTTGCAAGCAATGTTGTAACCATGAAACTCACTAAAAATGGTGTTTTGAAGTTATAAAAGTTTTCTGGGAGGGTTGAAAGAAAGGAACATTGCTCTTTAAGGATTCGGCAACAACATTCACCACTTTAGTACCCATATATTTTACGGAAAATAAACTAGCAAAAACTGTCTTTTGGAAATTTAGCATGGCTAAAAACAACCCACGATGAGACCAAGGAGACGAAAGCCATACCTGTGGTATTAGATGAGCTCCCACTCCCGCTCATATAGAACTATATGCGTGCTGATAACAGTGTGCTCCAATCAGCCCCAGTGCTCTCCCGCTGAATGATGGGAAATGCAGCCTCCTCATCGGTGCTACTTTTTGGGTTGCCACCTTCCATTACAATCCCACTCACTGATAAGCCTATATTTTAAGCCTATGTCCACATTACCACATTTTCATTTTAAACTGAAACGAGCTCCATCAGCACTAGCATTTTCACATTGTTACAAAAACAACTGAAAATGATGACGTAATTGTGCCTACGCTGGACATGTGAGCAGCATAGACGTCTTTAATGTCGGGCGTACACTATGCAGTTCTGCAATGATTTCGAGCCCAATTTCTCTGACTGCTTTTCTTAGTTGGCCCAAATTTCAGCTTCATTGGCCATCGCTTTACATGAACTTTTAGAGTGGTTGCAATTGCATCTTTACGACTGGGCACAATTGGAAGAATTTCTGCCATGTCAGAAATTGCAGTCCGTTGTCTTGTAGTGTGAGCAATCTCACAAGCCAGGATTTTGATGACACTTTCAAATTTCTAGAAATTCATTGTGCAGCAACCACAGATTGAACCAAACATACTTGAGCACATACATGACTGACAAATCTGCCGCACAGCATGACTAGTCACATGACCACAATTTCTAAAAATCTAACAAAACATAATTTAGATGCCTATGGGTAAGCAACACAACAAGCACCGTGGAAAGCAACTCTTCAGTGCCAGCTATGTCAGAATAGGTTTTTCTTCCATGAAGGATGTCCAGTCAGGGAATAAGATGTTGTAATGAGCAGGAGCCAGTCAGGGAAGAGCCATACAATAAGCACAACTCAACCAAAATGCGATGTAGTCAATGTGTACAGAAATCTTCTTTTCTACTTGTCTATAATGAAAAGCCACTCTGGGGTTGTTAAAAGTATCCAGCTCTGAAGAGTGTTTTTAGAGTATTCATTTTTACGGGTTGTAAACATCAGTGTAGTGTGGACAAAAGGTGAAAGCGGACATAAATATCCACGTTTTTAAACATAAACGTGTAAAATGGATGGCGCCTAATGTGCACCAACATTAACTCACAAAATTTTGTAAAAATCAACCATTTTTGCATGATGGACAAATAAACCAACAACTTCCGATGTTATTTATATAGATATGACGAGAAATGTTGTTCGCGATCACATCTTGTGTAAGTGCGTCTCGCTCTTCTTATCGACAAGGCTCCATCCTGGAAGTTAGGATGCACTGCATGTGAAATCTCCATAGCACGTGATTCTCATTTATCTCGTGTGGGTGTGACTATGAATGTCGACGGACTGGCGCCCTGTTCAGTCCTGCCATGTATCTGATGCTGCCTGGTTAGGCCTCGGCATCCTGTAGCCCTGATTTGGATTGTTATGGAGAATGGAGATGGTGTGTTATGTTATGTTATGTTGTTATGTTATGTTGTGTTCAGTTTGGAACAGCTTGATAGTAGCCATGAGTAAAGAAATAATGAGTTCGACAGATATGTTGGACATTTCATAAGTAAAATTTTAATCTTAGCTATTGACCTTTAGAGTTAATTCTCCATTTTGTTTAAATAATCTCTATAACTTGCCTACGTTATAAAATAAAACCTTAGCCTGCCAGAGGGTATCTGCATTTCTAGATTCTATGTAACAAGTAGATTATCGTTGGTTTCCCTGAACAGAGGATGAGGTTACAGAAGGCCAAAAGGTGTGCAGAGAAAGCAGGGCTAATGAGACTTGGCCCTCCCTGCACAGCTGTCGCCCTTCCCTTCCTTTCATATTTGTCTTAGCTAATAAAACCACAGTGGAACAGCGTCAAAGGCTAAGGAGTGAATGGATGCAGATCTCTACCAAGTTCCAAATTTGGTGGCATGGCCTGACCTGTAATTGACACTTCGGTGTTTGATAATAAACCTGGCAGGAGTTTCACGTTTAGCTGGAGTTTTATTTTATTAGTTTTACAATGATTGCCACACATTTGCAGTTATCCTTTTTAACCAATGCAGTGCTCTTCAGGTCAGTGTGGGCTAAAATTTAATTTCAGGCTCACACACACATACGTCTCTGTCCTTTTGGTGGGGAAATCACTGAAAGGAGCCCTGGGCACATTTAGTGACAGCTAATTGTCTCCTCAAACCACATCCTCTTTTGCCATCTGGAGTGGACTCTACTATAACACCTTTTGAAACCAAAGGATGGCTGGAATAACATGTGTTCACCCTGAATATTTTAATGCTGAAATGACTTAAAAACATGGCTGGCAAATTCAATGTTTTGAATGAAACCGAATAAGTACCACTTCCTGGCTTTCGGAATTCTACATTTGAATCCACTTGATTGTTTTATTAGTGGAGACCTGCCATTTGCTTTAAACTGAATGCTTCTCATTGATCTGCTATTGCTGTGCCAGTTTAAAGAGTCTGTAAAAGAGAATGATGGTGACAAAAATGTCTTCTGTCATGAACAACATGGACCAGATGGTTCTGTGATTGCAAAGCCAACTACACTCCAAATAATCAGGTTTGCCTTAATGTTTTTTTTCTCTCTATGCATTCAACAGGTAGATCATAAAAAATGACACGGGACAACAGAACAGAAAGCAATTCAATAACGATAACGACAGACGTTTTCTGCTCACATTTTGCTTTTCTCAAGCTTGCTTCTTTTTCTGTCCAAACACTTTAATAAGTATTGGCCACCATGATTAGCTTAAAATGTTACACTGACAGGACGCCCTTTTTCATCTCCTCCATATTTCAGCTTTTGTTTTTACATTTTGTTGCTCCACAGACCAAGGTCCAGGAGTCCAGGTCAGCCTAAATCGTGAACAGTAAGAATCGGTGATGTAGTTCAAATAGAATGTTAACAGCAGTCATTTAAAGTAAGAAAGGATATGACATTGTCAGACAATAAGTCAAGCAACACACTTCTTTAAATTATTCAATTCAGTAGCACCAAATTTGGGGGTATATTTTACATCAGGCTGTGGCAGCTGAAGGAACTCTTTAGAAATGCAGATTCTCATCCTGTGCTCTTTCTTTTCCTTTTCAAATGACCCCAGGAAAAGACCCCTAGGCTGGATGGGTGGAATGACACTAGTCTGCCGGTGACCCGCCTTTGTATCACTCGGCAGGAAGCCATGCCTCTGGGTTCGGGAGGCTTACGCAAAAAGCCTTTTTTCACACAGCAGTCAGGCAGGAAATGTCTGCAGTCTCTCCAGATTTCATTCATAAATCACACATGAGTATATGGGAGTAAATCAAAAAGCTCTTCTTAGTCATCTGATATCTCATTAAGTTATCTGTTAATCACACAGCTCAGACTCCGAATGTGATTTGAACTGATCACGCTTAAGCAAGTTGGCAGCTAACACTTGCTGATCAAATTACACAAGAAAAATGGAGATAAAAAGTGTGTTTACAATGCAGTCACCCATCTAGAGCCGCCAGAGCATTTCAGGCTTCAGGGCTAAGGAATGCTCTTTATTTCTATGACGCAAACTGATAAACACTAGTGCATGCACAATCTACTACAAGTGTGTATATGTTCAGCAAGAAGAGTGTGTGTTTCTGTTAATCCTGGTTCAGTGATGCTGCTCCTCAGCTCCGGGGCACTGACTTTGATGCCCAGCTTGGTCACCGTCTGTCTGGACTTTGCATGTTCTCCCCTTGTCTTGGTGCTCACTTTTTCCTCCTATATACCCTACTAGCTGTCCACTGCGGCTCTGCCCGCTTAGTAGTGAAACAGGACAAAGTTTAAAATTCAATAAACAAACAGGTATTGCTAGCTAAGCGGACGGAAGGTACTTTCCAAAATGTGATTTGAACGGAGGCTCGCTCGTGAATGAGGGGGGCCTGCCTGGCTCTTTACTCCTGACGTCACGCCTCACCCTCAACCTCGGCCCGCAGCCTCTGTCTCAGATTAGCGCTAATATATCAATCTAACAATCTAAATCCATTAAGTAGTTCTCTCGTGAAAAGCGGACAGACATACAGACAGACGTTGGATTTTATATATATATAGAGATGTATGATTAGTGGGCCTCCGGGTGTGATGAGAGCACCCTGTGAGTAGGTGATGTCAAGTACAGTGTGGGTTTTGCCTTCTTTGATACTGTTAGAGAACGTTTTATGCCCTCGGTGACCAAAAGAGATGGATTAACCAAGTTGACAAAACAAAAGGATGGGTGAAATAGACCACTTAAAATTTCATCTGGTATGCTGTAATGCTGCCAATAAAAACACAATACCTATTAATTTTTTTTATATTGTGCACTCCCCCATATTCAGAATATTGGGGTGGAAGTGGGGCTCAGCAGTTAGCACTGGTTTGAGTCCTGTGTTCACCCATTCCGTTTAATGCTTACACATTCTCTCTATGTCTGCATAAGGTTCTTCTCTGGGTACTCCTTTAAAATCCCCAAAGATGAAAATGTCATGTTAATCGATGATTTCAAATTGTGGGCTCTACGATGGATTGGCATCCTGTCCAAATGCTCCTGAGATTCTGGTCCACTGTAACGTTGAGAATGTTACTTTATGTAGTCACAGTTTACTTCCTTTCCCCGTGTGAAAGAAGCTGAGAGAAGGGGGTTTGCTACCTCTAGACGCCTTAGGGCCTGTTCAGCAATTCTGTCGGTGAGAAGTGTGCTAGCTTCTGACAGAACACATCCTAGAAGAGATTTTGAATATCTCAAGAGTGATGCCAGCCTGTGAGGTTAGAATGGAGGAATCAGGATTGGCCCCTTTTGGGTACCTGGCCTCAAAAGTGAATACGAGTGGAGAAAAAGAAGGTCATCTGTAGTCCTGCATTAAAAACGAAGATTTCTGTACACATTGACTACATCGCATTTTGGTTGAGTCGTACTTATTGTATGGCTCCTCCCTGATTGGCTCCTGCTCATTACAACATCTTATTCCCTGACTGGACATCCTTCATGGAAGAAAAACCTATTCTGACATAGCTGGCATTGAAGAGTTGCTTTCCACGGTGCTTGTTGTGTTGCTTACCCATATGCATCTAAATTATGTTTTGTTAGATTTTTTAGAAATTGTGGTCATGTGACTAGTCATGCTGTGCGGCAGATTTGTCAGTCATGTATGTGCTCAAGTATGTTTGGCTCAATCTGTGGTTGCTGCACAATGAATTTCTAGAAATTTGAAAGTGTCATCAAAATCCTGGCTTGTGAGATTGCTCACACTACAAGACAACGGACTGCAATTTCTGACATGGCAGAAATTCTTCCAATTGTGCCCAGTCGTAAGATGCAATTGCAACCACTCTAAAAGTTCATGTAAAGCAATGGCCGATGAAGCTGAAATTTGGGCCGACTAAGAAAAGCAGTCAGAGAAATTGGGCTTGAAATCATTGCAGAACTGCATAGTGTACGCCCGACATTGAAGACGGTCTCAGTTAGAGGATCTGTACAGAATTTTTTCAAAACCTGGAAAGATCTAATCAATATTATTTTAGAATAAGAGAAATAACTATTACCGCATTTATTTCCCTTCTCCATTGTTTATTTACCTATATATATTTCTTCCTTTCTTTTGTTTATTGTTGCCTTATTAAAAAGCCCTAAGCAATTCTCCTTTGGCTAAGCTCTCCTTGTCAGGGGTGGGGTTTGATTTGTCTTCAATTTTTTTTTTGTTATAAATTAATCTATTTGTATGGAATGATTACAATAAAATTAATAAATAAAATTTAAAAAAAAAAAAGTTCAAAGTTAACCCTCAATATTGTGTTTATTATTTTGTAATGTTAAAAAATATTGTTGCGTGAAAATGCTGCCCTTACCAAAGAGCCGCCTGAGGTGATTGTCTCACCCCATGTGCCATCCTTGCTTGTATATACAAAAATATGAGAATCAAGTAATGGGATAAATGCACAGTATAAATTCAGAATATAATTTGATGGTATTACACAGTTTCTACAAATTTACAAAGTCAGATGTGTACAGTATTTGGAGGGGTCAAGAGAAAGAATGAGCAAGGCTGACCACTAAAACTAACAGATAAGACTTCTAAAGATTGTTTCAATTTACAGCTTGCAGCCCTTCCTGCTTTTTACTCATCAATCCTTTTTCCTCTCAGAACACGTAAATCTTCTCAGCCATAGTCAATCAAAGTGAGGTCTTTCTTGAGAACTGATTGCCCAACAGGCAAGATACCGTAAGTCAGCAGTTGTCCATCCCTGGTTAAGCCACTGCAGCCCTCCAGGATTGATTTTACTCACCCCTGACTTATACAGACATACGTTTATTACAGTGCACATATCAGAGTTTGTAAAAATTCCAAAGAATGTTTTCTCAAGCTTTAGGCAAAGCTTCGTGTATATGTACTGATGGTGATGCTTGATCTCTGTGATCCCATGCCACACACTGACAATCTTGTCCACATCTTTTGTCCCATTTTCTCACTCTGTCCAACAGCATACCCTGGCCGTCATCATCCATCCATCCAACCATTATTCAACTCACTATATCCTAACTGCAGAGTCACCTGGGTCTACTGGATCCAATCCTAGCCAACACAGAGCGTAAGGCAGGAAACAAACCCTGGGCAGGGTGCCAGCACACCGCAGGGCACACACACACACATCAAGCACACATTACGGAAAATTTAGAATCGCCAATCCACCTAACCTGCATGCCTTTGGACTGTGGGAGGAAACTGGAGCACCCGGAGGAAACCCACGCAGACACGGGGAGAACATGCCAACTCCACGCTTGGAAGACCCGGGAAGCGAACCCGGGTCTCCTAACTGTGAGGCAGCAGCGCTACCCACTGCACCACCGTGCTGCCCGCCGTCATCATATTCATTCCAAATATGCTACAAAGTCAGTCAGTTGTTCACCAATTCCAGACATACTGTAGCTACCCTCATTCTATATTTTTTTACATTTTGCAGTTTAAACACACCAAGCAGAAGTATTTTATGAAAAATTACAAGTTAAGTTCAGGAACATGCCATTTTTATCTATGGCTATTTGGAATGTTATTACGTGATGCTGAACGTACAGATTAGCTTTGACTCAGCTGGGCAGTTTGTTCATCTCCCAAAAGTTACTCCATCAAGGACTGTAATGGAAGCCTAGTGAGTGGAATATCCTCCTTTTCACTTAACTTTTATTGTTGTTTTAAATATATAAATAGGATGATTGAAGTATTATTGTTATCTTTATCTTATTAAACTAGTCCTTTCATGGGCAGGACATTTTCTCAAAAATGTAAACTACAGGGTGAGGCAGAAAGGACGGACGAAAAATTGATAACTTTCTTACAAAGAAATTTATTGAAAGATTTGAGTTCATATTGAAATAGCATTTGACAAAATCAAGTGTGGAAAACAACGTCTCCCGTGTGGTGTCCGTTATCACTGATGCATTTCTGAAGGTGTTCATGGAAGTTGGCCTTCACTCTTTTCAACATCGCTCTGTCGATTTGGGCGACTTCCACGCGAATGGCTTCCTTCAGTTTCTCCAATGTACGGGGTTTATGCTCGTATGCATGTGCCTTGAGGTGACCCCACAAGAAATAATCGCACATGGATAAGTCAGGGGACCGAGGAGGCCAATGAATGTCACCAAACCTGGAAATGAGGTGACCAGGGAAAAGGGGGCGAATAACATCCATTGATGCTCTAGCTGTGTGGGCTGTCGCCCCATCCTGTTGAAACCAAACACGCCGGATGGGAATACATTTTCATCGTAATTCAGGTAAAAAGAAGTTGTTTATCATCTCGATATAGCGCTCCGAATGATTACTGAGGCCAAGTTCAGAAGAATGCTTCCGAGCAGATCTACTTAGACTGCGCAGCAGGGCTAGTCGTACGCTTTCCACATTTTCAGGGGTACATGCCATTCGTGTTGCCCCTGGCGGTCTATTTTTCATTAGTGTACCTCATGTACAAAGTGCTTTAACCCAACGTAGGATAGTGTTATGAGCGGGAACAGCTTTATTTCTGTGGATATTGAAATGGCAACAAAACTCACGCTGAACTGCAATAATAGATTGGTTGTTCTTGACAAAACAGTCGTACGCAAAAAAGCGGTATTCTATCGTCCACGGCTCCATGGCTTCAACTAAAAAGAAAATAAAAAAATGCTAAGACTTTGCGAACCTAATGCCACCTACCGCACATCTGTCACTCCACCTAGTGGTGAGTTCTAGCCATTTCAAAGACGTCCGTCCTTTCTGCCTCACCCTGTATTAAGTGTATGTGTATGGTCTCATGCCATTTTGTAACACCTTTACAATGACACACATCTCCTCTTCAGTGTATCCAAGCACAGGATATCTATAGATGCTGTTTATTGCGCTTATCATAAATTTTATATTAGATCACATTAAAAGGTGTAACGTCAAAAATGACTATGTGGCATTCCAAGCTAGTCTGCTTTTCATAAAAGATTGCAAATGCAAAAAAAAAAATGTCTGCCCCCTGATATTCAAAATAAGAAAAGCAAATTTTAAAAAAGCAAATGCTGCAATCAGTTAGGGATTATGAGTTGAACTCGTCCTGGATGTGTAGTATCAAAACAAAAGCTGATTTAGGTAACAGGTCACCCAGGTCATGACGCAAACCGCTGCTCAAATCGCAGCTCTTTTAAAGGTTTTCCAGCTTTGATCCTGTAGTATGAAAGGATTGCAGCTTCTTTCACACGTGAGCTTTTTTTTTTTTTTTTACAATTTCCTGTATTGTTCTTAATAACTGGAGAAGAAAACCATAGTGGTGAGATACACCATGGTGTTTAACAATCTGCCTGAGAAGCTTAGAGTGTAATACTGTGTTCCATATTTCATCTGAAAGATCAACTGAGTGATTAAATCAGAGTCTGAGGCCATTTGTACTCTGAAGGCCAGCATGCAAGAAGGTCAGTATCTTACTGCTAGTCTTCTGGAAAGTTAGTGTACATTTTAGGCTTAATATAATCTTTTAATACCAGCCCTCTAACGCTTTTACCAGACATGTTCTGCCAGTCCTTAAAAACTGTCTTTAATGTAAAAGTCCTTGGTGTTGTCTGGGGCCCTCTTTCTGGCACACTTTTTGCCCCTGATATGATGTAAATGTGACACTAATTAGCTGAGTTCCCAAGTAGCTTTAATGTTTTTCTAATGTTTGTGTATTTAGTTTATGACATTCTGTCTGCTTACTTCATGATATTTGTCTAATACTTTTTGAGTACATTTGCTTCAGTGTGGGATCTACTACTTGGATTGATTAGTCTTAGCCTGCAATAAATCTTCACCCCACTTCTCTGTACACCTGTTGTGTAATGAAGACATGGACACGGCAAAAAGGGCTGTGAGCATTCCAACAATTTCCACAAGCAGGTCCACACCTTCATTGACCTGCCCAGAAATGGTCAGTCTGCAACTACTGTCCAGGTTTCGGCCTGCCTAGGCCCAAAATGGGAACCTGACTTTCAAGGTTCAAAAAGACTTGAAATGTTCAACAATATGTCAAAGACCATAAACTTCTGGCGTGATATATACAAGAGAGCAAAGAATCTTTATAAATACAACACTTTTTCATGAATAATCAACAATGAAAGAAAAAAAAAAAAGAAAAGGGCAAAAATGAGCAAATATGGCATGTCTAGAAAGGCAACCCAAGAAAAACAAGCCCAAATCTGTAAAATAAGAGTAAAATTGAAGAACAAAGCAAAAGATAATCAGAAACCAGGAATACCAATACAAGGCTCACAATAATGATCACTCCAATTGTAGCAGTGCTACTGGGGCTTGAAACTACAACTCCCAGCAGTCCCTGCAGTGGCTCTGATTGGTCTTCTTCTGAGGGTGCAGGGGCTGTTGGGTTCAAGGAGGCCAACGTGGCATTTAAAAGGAGGCTGGTGAGACCATATGGTTCATGTCTGTTCTTCTCCGATACCTGTGCTGTCTCATTTTTGTCTTGAATCATTTCTTGGTCGGGGTCTGGATTGTCTGCTGTCTGCCTGTTACTTGAGGACTGTATGTGGATTCATGGCCATCCTGTGAAGAATGAAGCACTCTTGAACCCGTCCACCCGTCTTCACCATTTCAGGAATTACCGGTAGGACTATATTTACATTCCCCTTCAATGTACGAATATTTACCTTCATCTTTACATTACATCTGTTGCCGTTTTGTCATGGACTTTACTGTGTGTGGTTTTTGTTTGTGGTTTGTTGTATTTAATGTATATCGCCGTAAGGGGAAATGGGGTGGGATTGTTGTTTTCATTCATTATAGTTAATACATTCTTTATTTGCTGTTTTATTTTCGGTGGCTTTTTGTCTATGTTTGTGAGAGTGTGAGGGTTGGGCCAAGGCTGGGTGCGTCCCTGGAATTTCCACTAAAAAAAAAAATAAATCACCGTCCCTCCGACAGTGTGAATCTTAGCGGCACTAGACCACTACACAATAATTCAATGAACCTATGCTGGGACCTTCTCCACCACCCACATATAAAGACTGGAATACCAAGACAATACTCACAATAACAATCACTCCGTTAATTCAATGAACCTCTACTGGGATCATCTCCTTCACCTGAATATAAAGACTGAGGGCAGTCCCAGCAGCAGTGAGATCAGATTATTTCATAGCTATACATTATGGTGTAGCCTTTACCCCAGTAGTTAACATGAAATAAAACCTTCTTGACTATACCTGTAATACAGCACATTAGTTAAGTCAGTTTGGAATTAGTCTCATTGCTAGCAGGGACTGATAGACACATTTGAAGGTTGTAAATGGAGAATGCTTACAGTTTTTTGATGGTGCGACTGTATGAGCAAACCTAGAGAAACAAACAAGATAAAAGCCATACACAGAATTTTTCTTTACTTTTTCAATGCCAACTTTTTCTCTGTTTTTGTGTGAAATGTTTTGCTTTTAATTTTTACTAAAGCTTTTAAAACTAAAATATTTTGTCTTTGGAATCATTTCAATGCATCACACTTTTGCTAAAATCCCATGAAGCAAACTAAAGCTGCAGAACTTTGGTCATTTTGGGTAAACACAGCTACGTACAGTAAGTACTAAATAATAAATAAACATACTAATATTAACAAAATGTGCAAAATAAACAAAACTTTTGAAAATTAATAATTAAAAAAAACAACAAAAATAAAAATAAAATGGAAAATGAACATAAGCCAGGGAGAAAACCCTACATGTAACATAACAAAACCTATTTAACTCCTGCTTGGGCATCAGGTCACTCTGAGGGTGAAAGAACTAAAAGAAGGGTTGTTTATAGTAAAGAAAGACTGCAGACATTGATAACAATGAGGCTAACTGACAGAAAATGAAGATGTGTAGCTGAAAGATCAAAAATGAAAGTACAATGTTTCATACGCAAGTTGCAGGAGCTTTGAAATGGAAGGTATGGGGAAAGACTAGACTGTTACAAAGTCCATAACTAAACCCCTTTTGTTTCTCTCTGACTGGAGAGTGTCTTTCGTGATAAACAATGACTTCACTGGCCCTGCTCCTTCTGCCCTAGGATCTACATAAGATGAGATGTGACCAGAAGTCCTTTGTCATTACCAACTGTGCTTTTAACAAGGACGTTGCCTTAGAGAAGGAAGTCTAACAGACTGCTTTGTTTCATTCAAGTGCCCGTGTGGGGTTGTATTTTGTTCTCGATTAAAGCAGGGTGATAGCAAACACCTCAAACTGCGGTCTATTCTCAGAAATAAGACGTCAAAACCAAGGAAAATGCCCAGAAACTGCAGTTTTCAAAGACTACATGACTGAGCCTTGACAAAAGGTTACAGGCTTTTTTGAATCCACCACTAATTAAACTCAAAAAGGTGAGTAAGATGTAATGGCAGTGTCCAAGTAACAGCAAAGCAGTAGATATGGCTAGAAATAAAGTGCAAGTTGTAGGTGACACCAAGAAAAAGGGGCTGAGACAAAATCATTAATTCATTTGATCTGCTGCTGTTAAACAACATTTTGAAGGAAGACTTAAGTTTTCAGTTTGACCAGCACAGTTTTTCCATATTTTATGCAATTTTAAAAGCACTGCTTGAAACCGCTGGTCCTGTGGCATGTCCAATCACTTTCACTGTCACCCTTAAGCGCCTCAGATGTCATTTGACCTGAAAACTGACCACCAGTCTTTGTGGCAGCTTGTGATTCTGTGTGTTTGTGCCTGGGTAGTGGGGCCTTTTGAATTGGTTCTCAGCAAATCTCTTTGATCCCTTGATTAAGCGACACAGTAATGCTGTACGTCAGCAGTGGGCCCTTCAGACGAGCACTTTAAGAAGTTTTTGATTGAATTTCCAGCCTTAAAAACCCAGAAGAGTGCCGTTTTTTTTCAATTAACTTGGCTTTATTGTCTCCAATTGCCTTCATTGTTTCCTGGCACCAGTATTCTGTTTCAAGGGGAGGGTCTGCCATTATTTTCACTGGTACACGTTGGCATTGCTCAAGTGCTATCTAATCATAAAAAAATCAGCATTGATATTCAAAGGCTGATTACTGCTGTCTAGATTTTACTCATAGGCACACTTTAGTTATTAGCAAAGATCTTTACAACACTTTATCAAAGCAAATGGTGATCTTATTTTTATTTGAAGTTTACAGTTAGATTTGACAAATTTTTAAACTTAGAGTCATTCCTATCGGTTCATTTGCTCATGGGAAGCATTAAAATACCCATAAGTCATTCCTAAAATATTCCAGACGTGCAGTGTCCTGCACATTAGGAACTAATGAGCATCCAGCTTCTAAAGTTAAGGTAGTAGGATTTCTAGGCATGTTCATCTCTTTTCAATGACTCATTTCATCACAGTCTGAAAAGATTTCCTTTGGTCTTTTTAGTAGGATGCCCTTCACTGCACATACTGTACATGATGACTCAAGGAACCAAATGGCTATCCAGGAAACACTTTACTTCAATTTTTAACAAAACATTTCCATACTAGCTTAAACAGAAGAGAAGACTGTCAAATATGTAAGCCATCTAGTCCCACGGGGACAGATGAGTATTCCTGTTTGGAGACGACCCATTCAAAAGCATGTAGTGAACATCAGAGAAATCCTGCACTGCAAAGGCAACACTCACTGGGCTTCTTCCTAAAACACCCGTCTCCATTTTCTCCAGTCTGTGAATTTTATACTGTCGCTAGGGTTTCAGAGTGAGAGAGCAAAAGACACTGAATAAAAGACTTAATGCTGAGAGAAAATAAACAGCACTCTGTTATACACGGTAACTAAAGCTTAATAATTAATTGGCATGTTGAAATGAGCGCTGCGACAGAGGAGACACACACACACACATAGACCAGCAGAGCTACTGCACTCCACACGTTTGAGAAGTGCCACTGTCTGCTGCCTTATCTTTCTGTCTTTGTAACTATTGCATCACTATATGATAAAACGACAGCAAATAAGAGTTTAGATAAACATTGTGATCTATCTGCGGTGGGTTGGCACCCTGCCCGGGATTGGTTCCTGCCTTGTGCCCTGTGTTGGCTGGGATTGGCTCCAGCAGACCCCCATGACCCTGTGTTCGGATTCAGCGGGATGGAAAATGGATGGATGGATTGTGATCTATGATTATAAAACGTGTTAACAATTTTGTTATGGCATGTATTTGCATTTACAATTAGACAGTAAGGTTAAATTTATTTAGTTATTTGTTTAGATGTGCAGTCAGAAGGTGGGTGCTGTGCAGCCTCATCTTGTTAGGTGGATTTCTTGATGTTTTGAGCACTGAAATCTGCATTTCCTGGCGCTCTGCGATTTCAGCTCTTTCAATGGCAGTCCTTTTGTGATACACCGTTTACTTTCAATGCATATTTTTCAGTAAATATTTTCATGAATATAGCTGCCAGTTCTTTCAGGCTTACATCGACTCCTATACTATCATCATGATACTGAATAACAGAGAGCACACACAACACCTGCGACAACGTATCGTTCATGTTTATCATTCATCCATTGATGCCATTGAATGCCAATGTATAATCTGATACTACAGTAAGGGTTTTCCCTGGCATTAGGTTAGGCTTATTTTGAAAATGTGCAATGTTCTTTCTGCACACATGACATGTATCTATATGTCTAATAGGGTTTTCAAGGAGACTTTTCAACTGTAGATGGTTCTTTGTAATCAGACACATGCTTTCTGTTGGATCAGGCTAATGAGAGCACCTCCGACCTTTGCAGTCCAAAATCACCACCCCTGTTTTGAGTTCAGCCTCCATGAGGCATTGGTTTGGTTTAGAAATGTGACACTCAGTGAGCCATCTAGTTGTTCCCACTGAGTTTTAAGCAAAATTCACTCATGGTTGTCTCCAACAGTATATATTATATGTCTGGCTTCAGTGACACCAAAGTCACCCAGTGAGTGTGCAAATGAGCATGCAAAGGACATCAACTAACATTTTTGAATGTTGGGCTCTGCCTTTCTACAAGAAAATCGAACATTTCATTGGTATCCTTTAAGTGATGTGAGTATATTTAAGTAAGAATTGAAAGTTATCAATCAGCAAATCTAAGAGTGAGCAAGGAGAACAGAAAGAGAGCAGCTGGTCTGGCAGAACTGCCACTAGTTCTGGAGTTGAAAGAGTAAAAACATAAAAAACACACGTGAAATATGACAGACACGACCATGCAGTCAATCAAGCTGTTGTGTTTAGCTAACAGGTCAGCTGTCCGATATCTCATACAGACACTTCTTAAAGTGGTCAGGGTGTATGCTTCAACGACATGTCTCACCAGTTTGTTATACATTCCCACAACTCTTCGAATAAGCAGTGGCTTCACAGCTAAATACACTTCGCCTCAATTTTCACTGTTGTCCTCAATTATGTGATTTACTGTTAAACTGAAAGAATTCTGCAGGATCTACTTTGTCAATGCCTTTGAGAATTTTGAGTGAAGACCTGCATTAGGTCTCCATGCAGTCTCCTCTGCTTGAGACTAAGCAGGTTTAATTCTCTGAGTCAGTCTGAGTAGAATATGGCCTTATGTCCCAGGATGCACTTGGTTGCTTTCCTCTGCATAACTTCAAGTGCTGCTATGTTTTTTATTTTGGTATCGTGATGACCAGAACTGCACACAGAACTGGAGATACAGTCTTATTAGTGCATTATATAGCCTGAGTATAATGTCCCTTAATTTATATTCAACAGTCTTTTCGATTCAACTTGACATTTTCTTTGCCTTTTTCATAGCTTCTACACATTGCTTACATGATGAAAAGGTTGTGTTATCCTTTTCAGAGGTTGTTCCTTGTAGGGCAGTTAGTGTCTCCCATCTTGTATCTCCCATCTTATCATTGACATTCATTTTGCCTGCATATAGCACTTTGCACTTTTCTACATTAAAATGCATTTTCCAAGTTTGTCAAGTATTGAAGCTTGTCCAGGGCTTTTGGAATTGTCTCTGCTGCCTCCTCAGTGTCTGTAATTTCTCCAATTTTAGCATTACATTTTATTTATAGGGACTTTTCAGCTAGCTGTGATTTAAAACATTAATTGACTCAGAGACCTTTAAATCACTGCATATTGTGCCAGGTATGCCTCCTTGTAGGAGGAATTGTGCAAGTCCATCCACTCATCATCCATTTTGTAAAAGTGATGTGCTTCAGCCTACAGGTGCACGTGCTTGGTGCCTTTGGGGCAAGGAAGAAACCAATGCTGAAGTGTGACAGTGTGACTTACAATGGAATGGCAATCACTACAGGTTGGTACCCACCAAATGCTGGCAGGACTGACCATGGATATCCATCCATCCATTTTCCAACCCGCTGAATCCGAACACAGGGTCACGGGGGTCCGCTGGAGCCAATCCCAGCCAACACAGGGCACAAGGCAGGAAACAATCCTGGGCAGGGTGCCAACCCACCGCAGGACACACACAAACACACCCACACACCAAGCACACACTAGGGCCAATTTAGAAACGCCAATCCACCTAACCAGCATGTCTTTGGAATGTGGGAGGAAACCGGAGCGCCCGGAGGAAACCCACGCAGACATGGGGAGAACATGCAAACTCCACGCAGGGAGGACCCGGGAATCGAACCCAGGTCCCCAGATCTCCCAACTGCGAGGCAGCAGCACTACCCACTGCACCACCGTGCCGCCCCCATGGATATCTACAAAGCTAATATTAGCAAGTGAGTGCAGTAAATAGATAAAAGTGGGTGACACAATGGTAGTGCTGCTGCCTTTCAACAACAACTTCAAGCCCAGGGTACTCCCTGTAAGGAGTCTGCATGTTCTCCCCATGCCCATGTGGGTTTCCTTCCAAAGTAATGCAGGTTAGGTGGATTGATGATGCTAAACTGGCCCTGATATGTGTGTGTGTGCATGTTCACACTTTCTCAGAATTGTTCCTGCCTTGCTGTCAATGCCTGCTGGGATACGCTCCAGCTTCCCTGTGATCCTGACTCTGATTAAGCAGGTTTACAAAATGGATAGACGGGTTATAGGAAAGGTAGATGATTAATTTATTGTTTGTCTATACATTTTAAATTGTAACATAATGACACAAAACCTCTTTTAGTCTATTGGCCAGAAACCAACACAGGGCAGTGTTGCAGTCCATCACAAGGCAATAATAATAAGAAATTATTGGATTTGGTGGCATAGGGTTAAACCTTTGGAGTTCAAACCTCAAGGCTGTGAGTTCACATTCCACTACTGACACTCTGTGACCATGAGCAAGTCATTTCACCTGCCTGTGATCCAACTGGAAAAAAGGAAAAAAGAAACGTATCCAATTGTATCTCAAATGTTCAATGCCGACTTGGATAAAGGTGTCTACCAAATATGTAAATGGTAACACTAATGTATCCAACCATCCATAACTGGACCTCCCTGATCCATTTTGGGTAATTAGAAGCAGGAGCCAACGTGGTATATTATTACAGGGCACTGATAATATGAAGAGCAAGAATTTTCTATTTATTCTATCCACAAATTCTATACTATACAATAATGTTCAACACACCTACTTAATTCAGAGGCCAGAACCCAACTCAGGACAGTTCTGTAGATAATAAGGAATTAATAATAAAAATAATAAAGCTAATAATATATAAATATCCTTTTAATATACTCTTTCATTAACTGCTGATTCTTATTTACATTTGAATGGCCTACCAACATTTGTAAAGTGCAATATATGGAAATGACTCTTTCAGAATTGTGCAATAAGTCATGTTTTCATCTGACAAGCATTCCCAGTTATTTTCCTCTTTAGCAGATTTCCTCAAAAGAAAACAATTCTGACAATGCAGGAAGTGCCGCTAAGGCCTTTGCGTAATTCAAGCCTCGCATGTGCCGACTAGACCTCAGCTATCCACCTCTGTTTATAGCGGAGAGGTGAGCAGCGTCAAAGCCGAAACTGCAGTGCCATTTGCTCTGATTAGTGACAAGGATGTTGTGATTCACTCGTATCTGACTTCCTGGTAATATTCTTAGACTTGAGTCATAAAGTGAGGAGACTGACAATTTTAAAGACTCTAAAACTCAACACTTAAACGCCTCAAATTACACCGCACTCTAGTGACATCTTAAGACTCTGTGCGGGTGCTGATCATTTTGGAAGGAGTCCAGATTTGCGTATTCTAACAGCTTTTCTCTAACATTTTTTTCCTTCGCTTGTGCTTTCTAAGAACTTCCCTCGAAGCATTGAGGAATTAGGCCAGTTCAGAACAAGCAATATCCCATGCATTGTTTCTCACCCTTCATTACATCTGATGGTGTTGAATTAGCGCTTTTCCTTAAGAAGCAGCACCACCTCTTAATGTTAGGCAGCGTGGAGTCAGTAAGAGATTACACTCGCAGGCTCCCTTAAACTAAGGAGTCGACTTTTTACTCCCAGCTAATATCTGCAATTTAGTAAAGAAAGCAAGCAGAAGGCCTTTGATAGTGCGTTTGGGTGATTTTTGCAATTTGTGATCAAAAATTAAGGACTAGCTGTGCTACCCATCATAGATGGGTTGAAATCTAAGTAATCAATATACAGTGCATCCGGAAAGTATTCACAGCGCATCACTTTTTCCACATTTTGTTATGTTACAGCCTTATTCCAAAATGGATTCAATTCACTTTTTTCCTCAGAATTCTACACACAACACCCCATGATGACAACGTGAAAAAAGGTTACTTGAGGTTTTTGCAAATTTATTAAAAATAAAAAAATTGAGAAAGCACATGCACATAAGTATTCACAGCCTTTGCCATGAAGCTCAAAATTGAGCTCAGGTGCATCCTGTTTCCTCTGATCATCCTTGAGATGTTTCTGCAGCTTAATTGGAGTCCACTTGTGGTAAATTCAGTTGAATGGACATGATTTGGAAAGGCACACACCTGTCTATATAAGGTCCCACAGTTGACAGTTCATGCCAGAGCACAAACCAAGCATGAAGTCAAAGGAATTGTCTGTAAACCTCCGAGACAGGATAGTCTCGAGGCACAAATCTGGGGAAGGTTACAGAAAAATTTCTGCTACTTTGAAGGTCCCAATGAGCACAGTGGCCTCCATCATCCGTAAGTGGAAGAAGTTCAAAACCACCAGGACTCTTCCTAGAGCTGGCCAGCCATCTAAACTGAGTGATCGGGGGAGAAGGGCCTTAGTCAGGGAGGTGACCAAGAACCCGATGGTCACTCTATCAGAGCTCCAGAGGTCCTCTGTGGAGAGAGGAGAACCTTCCAGAAGGACAACCATCTCTGCAGCAATCCACCAATCAGGCCTGTATGGTAGAGTGGCCAGACGGAAGCCACTCCTTAGTAAAAAGCACATGGCAGCCCGCCTGGAGTTTAACAAAAGGCACCTGAAGGACTCTCAGACCATGAGAAAGAAAATTCTCTGGTCTGATGAGACAAAGATTGAACTCTTTGGTGTGAATGCCAGGTGTCATGTTTGGAGGAAACCTGGCACCATCCCTACAGTGAAGCATGGTGGTGGCAGCATCATGCTGTGGGGATGTTTTTCAGCGGCAGGAACTGGGAGACTAGTCAGGATAAAGGGAAAGATGACTGCAGCAATGTACAGAGACATCTTGGATGAAAACCTGCTCCAGAGCGCTCTTGACCTCAGACTGGGGCGACGGTTCATCTTTCAGCAGGACAACGACCCTAAGCACACAGCCAAGATATCAAAGGAGTGGCTTCAGGACAACTCTGTGAATGTCCTTGAGTGGCCCAGCCAGAGCCCAGATTTGAATCCGATTGAACATCTCTGGAGAGATCTTAAAATGGCTGTGCACCAACGCTTCCCATCCAACCTGATGGAGCTTGAGAGGTGCTGCAAAGAGGAATGGGGGAAACTGGCCAAGGATAGGTGTGCCAAGCTTGTAGCATCATATTCAACAAGACTTGAGGCTGTAATTGCTGCCAAAGGTGCATCGACAAAGTATTGAGCAAAGGCTGTGAATACTCATGTACATGTGATTTCTCAGTTTTTTTATTTTTAATAAATTTGCAAAAACCTCAAGTAAACTTTTTTCACGTTGTCATTATGGGGTGTTGTGTGCAGAATTCTGAGGAAAAAAATGCATTTAATCCATTTTGGAATAAGGCTGTAACATAACAAAATGTGGAAAAAGTGATGCGCTGTGAATACTTTCTGGATGCACTGTAGACCTCAGGTTTTTTATTTGATACACGGGTTGTCCATTTGGTCTGGTATAATAATGCACACCTGATCCCTTTTCCTCATTGGATAGAGCTGTCGGTTTTTGCTGCTTCCTCTCGTCATTGCTTGTCGAACTGATCACTCTTATACAGTAGTGGAAGTGGTAGGCTGGTAAAATGTGGTGGTGGTTGCTAACACATTGGCCTGGTTTAGTGACTGTACCAGTCATTATCATTATAACTCTAAACCTTGTTCACACGGCCCGAGTGGGCATAATAATGCCACTAGCATGTTACTATGTCATAAAACATTCGACTAAAGAATAGGTTGATAAGACCAATATTTTTATTTTTAGACCCTTATTTGGTATTTTTATTATCATTTTAAATTTTTTTTACGATTCTTCTACATGTTTTGCCTATTTCAAAATGTTTCATCCTTACTCTAGCACCTAGATGGACACACAGATACGCAGACACTTGTCCTTTAATTAAGGTGGATTCCAACATACCATAAGCATTCATGACAAATTATTTTTTAAATATAAAATAGAGAAAATGTATAAAAATCATATGCACTAATGTACTGGTATTTATTAATGAGCTTTGCATTCCTTGAATCAGAGTTCACAGTCATTCAGACTTTTTCTTCTCAGTTCTGATTCTTGCTGTGGATTTAAGCTCACATGCCATGCTTCCAGACTTCTAAATGTAGAACTCTTAATACAAAAATCTGCATGTTTTTAAGTAAAACTGCACCCTGCCCGGGATTGGCTCCTGCCTTGTGCCCTGTGTTGGCTGGGATTGGCTCCAGCAGACCCCCGTGACCCTGTGTTCGGATTCAGCAGGTTGGAAAATGGATGGATGGATGAAGTTAATAAGCCACATGAGTGTATGGCACCCAGCTGGGGTTTATACCCGGCCGGGACGCCCAGGAAGACAGGAGGAGGGCTCATGCCTCCTCCAGACCATGAAGGGGCGACCGCCCTGGTTGTATTGGGGGCCACGGGTACAGGGCTTGGAAGCTCAACCCTGTAGGGGCCCGAGGTCACCGCCAGGGGGTGTCCCCATGCCTGGAGGACCCTGGACCCCAGCACTTCCGCCACACCAGGAAGTGTTGGGAGGAAGAACAGAGGGGACACCCGGAGTGCTTCCGGGGAGACAGCCGGCACTTCCGCCACACTGGGGCGTGTATGTGGGAGATTGCCGGTGCATACCTGGAGCACATCCGGGTGCAGATAAAAGGGGCCGCCTCCCTTCATTCGAGGCTGAAGTTGGGTGGAAGAAGGACGAGGTCAGAGAAGAGAGAGAAGGAGGCGGTCCGAAGAAGTGGCATAGTGTGGTTGGCCTGGACTTTGGGGGATATTGGGGTTTGTGGCACAAGAATTGTAAATAGGACTGTGTAAATAAACGTGTGGTGGTGATTACAGTATGTCTGCCTGTCTGTATCTGGGGCTCGTTCCACAAGCGCTATAACTAAAGAGCTTCCTGTAATAGGTAAGACTCATCGATAGGAATGTCCATATGGCTTTGGGTCACAGACTGGAAGGCTCAAGAGGAGGAACTGAAAAGCAAAGAACACAGGTCCAGAAATAAACTGAGGGAAAAGCTTTTTATGGGGAGAAGGTACAGCCTAGTCTGGTGTACCTCATACGCTTATAGCAGTTAGGTGTGGGGATGCCATGGCTTCCACACCTGGCCAGCTTTTGTGTTTTCACAAGGTGGGGTACAGTAGAGTCCTACTTGTATTTGCAAAGAACAGGCAGTCAGCAGTCCGGTGTGTCTGAGGGCCACCATGAGCAATTTAACATGGTGGTCTTAGTGCTTTTTAGCAAAGAGGTCACTTCATCATTCACCCAGAATATACCTTTAGACCATTATATTGCATGCTTAGAGTCAGGAGATGGGCAAATGGTCATAGGCGAGACCATATTAAAGCTTCAGGTAGAGGTTTCATGGCATCATGTGGGTTCATGAAAGAGAGGGAGAAGTTTTCATGTAGAAGTGTGAAGCTAAGAACATAAGAAATTTGACAGATGAGAGTAGACCATTCAGTCAATCAAGCTCGCTTGTTTAGCTAATAGCTAAGCTGTCCCAACATCTCATCCAGGAACTTGTTTAAGGACGTCAAGGTTTCTACTTCAACTACACGTATTGGTAGTTTGTTCCAGATTCCCAAAACTCTGGCTTCAGTCCTGAATTCACTTCCCCTGCAACTCCTGATGAGCAGCTATGGCAACTGGGGGGTGTAGGCTGCCTTACATCAGGTTGTTAGCTGCTGCTTTCTCCAGTTTTTATTATTACAGCTCCCTTTGGTGCACCTCTCCTACATGAACCCACATTACTTCTGCTTTCCAAATGTCCACCCATCTGTCCGCGCCAATCCAAAGTCTGGCAATAGGGCCATTCATCATTAAGCTCCCACCCGACAAACTCAAATGATGTGAAGCCTCAGAAGATTAAAAGCACACATTTTATTTGTGAAAAGTTAATGGAGGATTCACAGTCTCCCATCTGTCCATTAGCTTCCTCAAGCCAGTTTGAATACTGGGGAGGAGATTAAATAGGCAATTAGCTATTGCTCACAAGTATGTGAAGTAAATCAGATATAAATTGTTATGTTCTTACTTATTAGTAAGGACTGGGCATGTAAAAAGTTTTATGAATTGGTTTGGCTTTTTTTTTGCCATTCATTAGAATATAACACTTGTCATACGAGGCTGGGGGTCAGACCCGGCTAGGACGCCTGGAAGGACCGGGTTGTGGCGTATTCGTCCTCCAGGCTTCTAGATTAGAAGAGGTCCACAGAAGGGGAGCAAGGAGGCTCAAGCCCATTGGGGCCAGTATCCACCGCCAGGGGGCGCCCCGAACCTCATGGAGCCCGGGACATATTTACTTCCGCCATACCCAAGGACATTGATCCTTCCAGGGACACCCGGAGTGCTTCCAGGTGCTCTCCTGACACTTCCGCCACACCAGGAGGTGACGTCAGGCAAAGCACCTGGAGCTCATCCGGGTAAAGATAAAAGGGGCCGCCTCCATCCACTCAGTGAGCTTGAGTCGGGAGCAGGAGCAGGACGAAGCTCCTGGAGAGAGAGAAGGAGGCCCAGGGACAGTGAGAGAAAGGCCCAGGAGAAAGGTGACTGGGGCTAGAGGCACAGTGTGTTGTGCAGGTCTGTTGTGTGTTGGAAAAATAAACAGCATTTTGTATAACGATGTGGTCTCCGACTGGTGGTGTCTCACACACTTAAATAAAAAAGCACCACAGACTATAGGGAGTGCCACAATATTGGAAGCATCAAGCAGTCAGCTTATCAGCCATTCAAATTACCCTCAAATTTTGGGGGGGGGGTCCATGTTCACGGTGCCACTCTGGCTGCGAGTTTTCATTAAGTTTCACGAATAAATGGTTCAGACTTACTTCCAAATTATCTAATTGTTTAGTTTGCCTTTTTCATCTATTTTTCGCATTCAGAAAAATATGTGCTATTATATTTAAATATAAGTATAATTTGTTTTTTTTGGCCATGTCTTAAAGTGTTATCTTTCTTCTACCATATTTTTTTTTATTTATCTTATGTATACAAATAGTGACAATCAGTGATGAGCAGTGCAGACACAGGGACACGACACAGAATACTAAAAGAAAGAAGCTGCTTCAGTATAACACTCACTTGTAAGCTAATTCATAAGAAAGGGCTTAAAGTGCAAAATCTTAAAATGCAAGATAAAGAACATTAATTAATGCTTGCTACATTCCCCTATACATTCAGCAAACCTACTTTTTAAATCTCTTTATTGACACAAAAAAGGCAGAAATTGTGGCGTAACAGCTTGTTTGATAAAGGCCGGAGTCCAGTTAAAAGCAGGTGGTGGATGAGATGAGCAGCTGCATTTCAGGTGGTCTACAGGACTGAACTTTGAGGACCACTTAGTTAAGCCTTTTATTTCTATTTAACCTACACGTGCAAATGTAACTTTGAAGCAGCGGCACAGTTTTAACATGCAGTGTCTCCGGCACGTGTGTCATTGTCAGTATCTGGGTACAACTGATGGAGCAAACTTCATAGAAATAAGGTGAATTGAAATAAAAATGGTAAAAGAAAGTGCTTAAAACTATAACACGTTTCTGAATTTCTTCAACCTGCAAGTATCATATTAGAGCACTTTTTCCAGTGCAGAATAAGAAAAGAAAAATGGCCAGCCAAACAATTACATCGATGAGACGTGAGAGTGGCCAGCTAATTTGTGAAACTGGTTGGAATGAATGCCTGCAGCCTGTGGTACAAGTCAAGTCAAGTCAAGTTGGGGAGCACACACTGGTAACACCCACTATACAACGAAACAACTCGGGATCCCGGTTTGCAACCCCTCAAGCAGACACGCGGTCCAGTCCCACCCTCCGGAAATGACCCTCTATCTGTTATATTCACGTTTGCGCTCCATGAGAACCCTCAGTGCCAGGATGCATATATATTTTTTTACGCCGGTGGTACACCAGGAACAAATCATAGGCCATAATGAGTTACTTTATAAAATTACATAATTCGGTGAATCACTATTGAAATCTGTTTTAACTGTGAGTAGGCTATGATTTTGGAGTGTTTTACGGGAGATGTTACCCTTTTTTTATATTATGATGGCTCCACACAAACATGCTGGCTTATCTTTCCTCCATTTCCTGTTTTCTTCGAGTGTCTTGAACCCAGCTCCTGCCACCCCTTGTTTGTCCATCCGCTCTTCATTGGTGTCACCTATGCCCTAAAGTCAGACTGGATACGTGGCAGCAGGAAGGATGTGAAAAATGAAGAGAATCTGAACCAGGACGCTAGAAGGCAAAGCCCAGGGTCAACAGGAAGTCGGAGGATTTGCCTGACAGGGATGACGCACTTCTCCTTGACAGCGGAGAGGAAGCCAGAGCTGTGAAACCAGAGTGCCTCGCATTATCTGTGCCTGGCACATGGCGCTCTGTTTTGGATCTTTGAAGAGTTCCTGGGGAAGCAGTAGAATCCTCCAGAGGTGTATCTCGCTGCACAGCGAGTTGATTTCCAGGGCTAGTGACAAGCACATCCTGTTTCCTTCTGCTTGGTTGGACAGGCAGGGTCAGCACGAAGGGGGCCGCTAGCTCAGCAGCTGGCGGCCTGCCTTGCAGGGTTCATCGTGGATGTCCCCAAGCAGGGAGGGTTTGGCAGATTAAGATGGTTCACAAGTATCCTTCCAGTCTACTTCCCAGACAACTTCAGTTGAGCTCTTCTCCATTTTTCACCTTTTGACCCCACAAGACGAAGGCTTGTCATCTTCCTTTAGTCATTCCCACACTCCAGGGACTGAGATGGCAGGCACTGCATTGCTTTTTGATGCTCAACTGGGACACACACAGCCTTGTGAAAAGTAAGTACACCCCAGGAAACGTTTTTTCTTTTTTAATATACGTGGCTGTATCATGATTTACTCTTCATCTAAAGAATATCTTTAGGTACGGGTAAAATAATTGAAAAAGTAAACAATGAAAATGTGACTTTACAATAATTAATTCCACAAAATAAACGGCTATGCCATTTCCGTTTGTGGAGAAAGTAAGTCCACCCTTGGCTGTAATAGCTGGTTATTGACCGCTCAAGTAAGCGTTTCCTGTAATTGTCTACCACTCCTTCATGCAAGGTTCTTTCAGCTGTGCAATGTCTTGCATGTAGAGGCCATTTTAAATCCCCTAACAGCATCTCAATGGGTTTCAGATATGTGCTTTATCTTAGCAATTTCAGAACTTTCTTTCTGGCCATTCCTTGGTGGATTTACTGATAATTTCTTCATATTTGTCATGTTGCAGGGTCCTGTTGTGGTTTAACTTCAGTCTTCCCACACATGTCCCACATGATCCTCAAGCACGCTCTGGTACAATGAAGAATTCATAGTGGATTCTGTGCTGGAGAGCTTCCCATGCCCTAATGCAACAAAGTAGCCCCAAACCTTCACATTTCCACCACTATGTTTTACACTTGGTATCAAGTTCTTCTGGTCAAAAGCTGTCTTTCATTTCTGTCAAACATGTCTTCTGGCAAATAACTTTGTCCCTGCATCATCAAACAAGACAACATGGTTTTAGAAGTCCTGGTCTTTGTTTAGGTTTTCATGGATAAAGTTTAGTCTCGCCCTGATGTTCTTTCTGGACAGCAAAGGTTTCTTCCTGGCATACATCCTATGTGGATCTAATTTGTGTATCTTCTAATGGAAAACTCATGTACTTTGACATCAACACTGGCAAGAGCTACCTGTAGGTCCCATGATGAAATTCTGGGGTTCTTAGAGACTTTTTTCTGCATCTTGCATTCTGCACTCAGGCTCTACCTGATAGACAAATTGGCGGTTGTATGAAATCTTTCCCACTTGTAGATGACCTTCCATAGAGTGGACTGGTTGACTATCAAATGTTTGGAGATCTTTTCAAATCCCTTCTCACACTCATAGGTATACAGCTTCCTTTCCAAAGGCCTCAGGGATTTATTTCCATCTTGGCATGGTGACAAGACAAACTTCTACAGCAAAGAGCAAACCAAACTAAATGTTGAAGTTTAAATATGACAAGGGACAAGATCCTCTTTACAGAGTAACGAGGATTGTAAAAGAGAGGTGAAAAAGAGAGTGCAGGCAGGGTAGAATTGGTGGAGAAGAGTGTCAGGAGTAATTTGTGACAGACGGGTATCAGCAAGAGTGAAAGGGAAGGTCTACAGGATGGTAGTGAGACCAGCTATGTTATATGGGTTGGAGACGGTGGCACTGACCAGAAAGCAGGAGACAGAATTGGTGGTGGCAGAGTTAAAGATGTTAAGATTTGCACTGGGTGCGACGAGGATGAATTGGATTAGAAATGAGTACATTAGAGGGTCAGCTCAAGTTGGACGGTTGGGAGACAAAGTCAGAGAGGCGAGATTGCATTGTTTGGACATGTGCAGAGGAGAGATGCTGAGTATATTGGGAGAAGGATGCTAAGGATAAAGCTGCCAGGGAAGAGGAAAAGAGGAAGGCCTAAGAGAAGATTTATGGATGTGGTGAGGGAGGACATGCAGGTGATGGGTGTAACAGAACGAGATGCAGAGGACAGAAAGATATGGAAGAAGATGATCCGCTGTGGCAACTCCTAATGGGAGCAGCCGAAAGAAGAAGAAGAAGGAGACAAGATCTTCTAGTCATTTGAACCTGATCTGGTGCACCTCATTCTTATTTTAGATAGTGATAAATGTAGAGGCGGACTTACGTTATCAACATGTGAAATTTGCATTTATGCTTATTTAATTTAAAAAAGGAACTACAAAATGTAAATGCAGCTTGATGTTTCTTATCTCACCTTTATCTATAGATACCATTTGAAATGTCCACACATATTGAAAAAGAAAAAAACGTTTCATGCGGTGTGCTTACTTTTCCACATGACTGTACAATAGCTCTGCACTGAGAGTATGTTCTCAGAGCCTTTGAGGTTTTTAAAACAGGCTGTCAAGTTTGAGGCAGGCGACGTACGGATGCAGTGCATTGGCTCTAAACTACTCCTCAACTTGGCTGCACTTGCAGACCTGAATGAGTAAACCTGAAGAGCACCTCTCTGTCCCAGACAACTTTCAACATATGGTGCATTTGCTTTCTAATTTGGCAAAAGTCCCAAGGGCTTAGCTAATCCTACATGGCATCATCCATCCTCCCCCACCCCAAATGCCAATCCCAGCCACTGGAGACTGAAGAGAAAACAAAGGCCCCCTAAGCAAAACTTAGCAGCAGGTATGAATAACGCAAACCCTGATTGTGTTTACACAAATCCTCATGCTGGACAGATCGCTAAATGAGGAACACTATCTGCCGTGACAGCTGCTCTGACATTACCTAGCTCAAAAACGCACTTCAATTTGGGGCATTAGCGCCAATTTGAAACACTTCGACAACTGCTGCAGTAATTAAATCTCCATTTTGTCTCATTTTTTTTTTTCTCCCTAAGAGAGGACATCTATCATGGCTCTCCACAGAGAGGGGATATTGGTGCAAAGTAATTACAATGTCTGTCAAAGCACAACTCCTCTGCACTGAGCGGTGCGATACACACAGATGAAGTGTTAAGATGAACCATTCTGAATACTGTACATCTTTTGCCAACTTATACGTCTTATAAAAAGTGTCCAGGATGTGGCAGCGGTCAGTGGTATTGGCATCTTTTCAAGTAGAGTTATCATATATAAAATCTCCACATCCTCCTACTGCATTCTATAAAGTTAATTAAACTTTACTGAGATCAGGCAGGATCAAGAGGAGAGCAGGCCGCAGGATAGAATGAGAAAGACAGAGTGCACCGCCATTCGAGGTGAACATACGGGCCTTTAGACACACACACAATGGCCATTTATAGTGGTGCAAAGGAAAATCATCCAGCCTTGTGCTTAATGCTGTCAGGATAGGGTGCAGGCTATGACCCTAAACAGGATCAACTAGGTTCCATACAAATAAATAACAAATAATATCAATTTTGTTAAAAAAACATATTATCAAAGGGTAGATGACTGAACAGCAGTTAAGAGTTGTATCCATTTATTGTCTGTTAATGCAGCCTGGATAGGCAAAGGAGTGGTTAAAATTACTGTCTCATGGCTCCAGGGATCAAATCCAAGTGGTGTGCCTATCTATGTGGAGTCTGAATGTTTTCTCTTTGTCCATACAGGTGTTTTCCATGTTCTTTCAGCATCATAAAGCTATGTATGTTGGGCTACATTTGGTCAGCCTGAGTGAATGTGTGTGTATGGACAGGAGTCCCATCCAAGATTAGTGCTGCTAGAATAGAATAGGCTCAGGGAGCAGTTTGTTGCCAAGTGTGAAGCAGCCCAGCTAAGGTTCAACACCTCCAAGTCTGATCTTATGGTTCTCAGTCAGAAAATGGATGGAGTGCCCTATCCAGGTTGGTGATGAGGTGCTGCTTCAAGCAGAGAAGTTTAATTGTCTTGGGGTCCTGTTCAGAAGTTAGAAAAGAAGGGAGGAGCATCTGCAGTCATGTGCAGATGTTTTACTGGTCTGTTGTGATAAAGAGAGTATTGAACTGAAAGGCAAAGGTCTCAGTTTAGCAGCCGATCTACTATGGTCACAAAGTTTGGGTAGTGACCAAATGAACTAGATCGTGGATACAAGCAGCCGAAATAAGCTTCCTTCATGGGGTATCTAGGCTCAGCCTTAGAGAAAGGCTGAGGAGCAGAGACATTTGTGAGGAAACTCAATGTAGAGCCCTCTGCATTGAAAGGAGCCAGTTGAGGTAGTTTGGGCATCTGATTAGGATGCCTCCTGGACACCATCCTGTGGATATGTTTATCACATGTCCAACACAGGAGAGACCTTGGGACAGACCCATAAAATACTGAAGCCATCCTGAGAATGCTTTGGATGAGGTGGCAGGGAAAATGGACGTCAGGGCATCTTTGCTTAGACTGCTGCCCCTGTGCCCAAGACCCACATAAAAAATGGATGGTTGGATGAAACATGCTCTGGTTTATCACAGTCCTGAATTTGTTTTCTCCATGTCTTCTTGATTTTGTCACCCACAATATTGTAATTATTTTTATTTTGTATTTGGCCGATGCTTTAATCCAAGGATACTTACAAAATGAGAACTAAGTACAATGAAGTATTTTCTGACAACTGTACCACAGGTTACATAAGTGACCTGCTCAGGGTCACTCAGAGAGTCGGAGGTAGGAATTCAGCTGGGATCCTTGAGTTTAAAAATACAATATGTTGACAACTAGCAGCATCATGATCTGTCCAAGGATGTGCAGGTTAGAAGAAATGGCAAGTCAGGGGATGAAGACAAGAAATATCCAAGTGATTCAATTATCTTTTGGAGTTCAGTTAAATAATATAGCACATTTCTAAATCCATCTAGATTAGGCTGTCCACAAAAAGTGAGTGATCACGCAAGAAAAAGACCAGTGAGTGAGGCCATCAAGAAACCTACGAGAGCTCTGAAGGAGTCACATGTTATGGTAACTAAGATAGAACAGACTGTGCAGATGAAAACATTGCTTGAGTGCTTCCTCATTCATAGCTTTATGGGCGAATGGCAAAGAGAAAGCCACTGTTAAAAAAACACAAACAAAAACTCACATGACATCTCAGAGTTTGCCAGAAGGCACATGGGGGACTATGAAGTTAGATGGAAGAAGTTGAAGCTTCCATCAAACTAAATGTTTGGTCTGAATGCTGCACATTATCAAACACACACCATCCCTAATGTGAAGCATGGTGGTGACAGCGTCATGTTATGTGGTGTCACACACACGCGCTTAGGAGGCAGTCGACAAGCCTGGAGGTAAATGAAATATCGCGAGACAAGGGGTCGATCCGTGATAATAACGCCTCTCTCTCTCTCTTCAGAAAAGAAGAAGAAATATAAAATACTTGCAATACTTCTGGGTTCCCAAGAGGGCGACCAATCGTCGCGTCCTCCTCTGACTCCCAAAGACAACATCATTTCCGGTTCCACCCCAATGACATCATTTCTAATTTCAAATCACTTCCGGCTTCCAAAGATGACGTCACCTCCGTCTGCTAGCCAAGATGTCATCTCCTGCCAACTCACTTCCATCTGCCATATTTTCTTGTATAAAAACGCCATTTTCAAGTCTGTAAAACTTTCAATTACTATACTGTATTTTGATCGCAAATTCTGTTTTTTTTCTCATTTTTGTCCTTTGGACATTATATGGGGAACACCCCCAACTCTTTTTGTGGTGTTGGAGTCTTCTGATTTATCACAGTGGATACTTCTGTACAGTATGCCCTGGAACGCTTGTGAGGGTAGAGAGGAAAAGGAATGCAGCAAAATATGGGGAAATCCTGGAGGTAAACCTGATGTGGTCTGCAAGAAGCCTACACCTCGGAAGAAGATTTGTTTTACTGTAAGACAGCCACCCCAAGCATAAAGCAAAAGATACCCAGGAACGACTTAAAAACAACAACATTAAGGTCCTGGAGTGGCTGAGTCAGAGTCCACATCTCAGTCCAATTGAGAACATCTTCACACACATTTCCCATGGACTCTGACAGAGGCTGATAGAGATAAGTGCAGTCATGGCTGCCAAAGTTCGGTCAGTCAGTCATTGTCCAACCCGCTATATACTAACAAAAGGTCACGGGGGGTCTGCTGGAGCCAATCCCAGCCAGCACAGGACACAAGGCAGGAACAAACCCTGGGCAGGGCACACACACACACACACACACACCAAGCACACACTAGGGACAATTTAGGATCGCCAATGCACCTAACCTGCATGTTTTTGGACTGTGGGAGGAAACTGGAGCACCCGGAGGAAACCCATGCAGACCCGGGGAGAACATGCAAACACTAGCAGGGAGGACTCAGGAAGCTAACCTTATTGTGAAGCAGCAGCACTACCACTGCACCACCGTGCCGCCCACTGCCAAAGTTGCATTTACTTAATACTGAATTGATGGGATGAAGATTTATGTGATCAATTGATTTGTGCTTTTATATTTCTAATCAGTTTAGGCCACTTTGCAGAGATCTGTTTTCACTTGGACAACAAGGAGAATTTTTCTGTTGGTTAATATCAAAATGGCCAAATAATTCAAAAAACAATGTTATTCAGTGTTGAAAAGAAATGTTTCATGGGCACTGCATAAGCACCGTTTAGTTTTACAAAATGAACTTCTCTATTTAAATAGTTTTGAAGGATTTTTTTTTCAAATCACAGATGCACAGATGCTTCTTTTAGTTTACCTTTGAAAAATGGTGCAGTCAAATCACAGCAAAGTTCACCTTTTAATGGCAGGCAATTCTGAACCTTTCACCGTCAGATCAGCTCTGCCACTTTATCTAATATTAAGATCTGTGTAATTTTTTCATCTTAAAGTTCTAAATAATGTAACAGCTGCACTTGATTTTCTTTCGCTGTCTTTCTTTCCATAAAAGTGTGATGTGAATGCAGCACACACTCCCAAACCGCAGCCCTGACAGACTGCATGGCCTGACCTGAACACCCTGAATAAGAGGAATGGTTTAAATGATTAGAAGTTCAGTTTAACACAAGTTCATCTAGCAGACAAAAGTCTCAGGGCTCATCTTGTCTGTCATTTTGAATTAAACTTTATCCAGAGATATAAATCATGAAAATTATTTTTTTTATCTTTGAGTTGTCTGGAGAAGTCATTCCCCATAAACCTCTAAAGTCTTTGTTTTTTATCCTAATCTGAGCACTGTATGTATGAGTTTGCATGGCGTCCCTGTGTCTGTGTGGATTTTTCCCAGAGTTCTACGGTTTTCCTCATGTATCACACCCATGTGTTTTTTATCCTAATCTGAGCACTGTATGTATGAGTTTGCATGGCGTCCCTGTGTCTGTGTGGATTTTTCCCAGAGTTCTACGGTTTTCCTCATGTATCACACCCATGTGTTTGTTAGGTTCTCTATTGGGCCTGTGTTAGTGTGAGCGTGTGTGAGAGTGGTCTATGTGATAGACTGGCCCCTTTGTTTTCTGCTGCCTTTGGACACGAGAAGGTTACACAGACACAGCTTACTCAAATCCCCTATTTAAAACAAACTAGGAGCTGGTAAGGGATAAAACCAGATGCTCAACCAGAGGCATTAACTTCAAGGGAGTCATGAGAGGTGACACATTTGATAAGAGATGACATGACTGAGGTGTTTAAAACTATGAAGGGAATTAGTACAGTGGATCGACACTGTTATTTTGAAACTAGTTCATCAAGAGTACAGGGACACAGTTGGAAACTTGCTGAGGGTAAATGTTGCACAAACTTTAGGTGGTTTTTCTTTACACAAAGAACCACAGACAATTGGAATAAGTGACCAAGTAGTGTGGTAGACAGTAAGACTTTAACGGCCTTCAAAGCTTGACTTGATGTTCCTTTGGGGATTTAATTAGATAGGACCAGTGAGCTTTGTTGGACTGAATGGCCTGTTCTCATCTAGATTGTTCTAATTGAGTCAGACAAAACACAGACTAGAAGGACTAAAGGAAGTCTTAGGGCCATGTCACTTTTTAAGTTGTAGCCTTAGCTAGTCAGAGGCAGTTGGTGGTGTGGTCCTGTGAAGTCAGTTGCATAATATGGCATACTTCGAGACTCACTCCAACTAGTTTACGACTTGCTGTTTGAGTTTGTCTTCAGTTGTTGAGGTGAGCTTTGTGTGCATGACAGCAGATAACCAAATGAATGCTCAGCTGGAAGTATAATGGACAGATGAGGAATAAGGAATACAGCTGTTTTGATCCTCACAAACAGAAGAAAGGCTCATCTGTCTGATGTCTCGTGTTTTACATAACATGACAGAATGGAAAAAAACAAAAGCAAGGGCTGAGATTGTGGCTGAGCTCACCATAGCTGTTAACCCTTTGCACGGCAGCAGCTTCGTCAGGCAGCACATTATTGGCTTTCTCAGAAAGAGGCGAGAAGGACTGTGCTGGAAAGTCAGCACTCAGTTGGTAAGTTTGACATGCCCAGTGATCATCATGGTCCAGCAATGAGATTAACAACTCAGTAGGCATGACAGAATGGAAAAAATACAAAATAAGGGCAGACTGTTAACCCTTCATACAGCACCGGCTTCATCGCGCCGCTCGATTGAGAAGGACTGTGCTGGACGGCCATCAGATTGTCACTAAAGGTGACATGGCCAGATATTTTCTGTCATCTTAACTGACATGGTTCTCATTCAGCAAGTCTGACATGTCCGATGGCTAGAAGTCACATAATGGAACATCGGCTTTAGTGAGCCAACCCAAGAAGATTGAAATAAACAAGAGTGCACTGTCCTTCCAGTTATAAGGCCCCAGAAAAATAAAAAAGAAAATGAAAGAGGAGGAAGAAAAGTTCATCTGTGGTCTACGGATCTTGACCCCCCCAGCATAGAGAAGTCACCTCACCAGCTCACTTTACTCGCAAGATGATGTCACTGCAGATTTTATAGCATGTTTTCAACTGAACTTTGTCATATAATACTACAAATCAAAATAAACGAAAAACCAGTTTGCTTGCCCATAATAATATGTTTAAATACAAAAATAAACCGAATGTAAAATATATAAATGATTTTATCAGCTCAAAGTAGAAAATGTTCTACTATTTTTTAAATGTACATACTTGTCAAGACCAGCACCTCTCCTTCACCAGGTCACAACTGTCAAAAAAGACCCCAAGGGGAACGTCAGAGAGTCTGCTTTCCAGCCCCGGTGTATTTCCCACATGCACATATAAATCAAGCTCGATTTCAAGCAATAAACGAAAGGCCATCTCTGTTTACAGTAAGATGAAAGGATGAAATCAAGCAGCTTCCCTCCGAAATAGAAGCTGACGAAGGGAGGGACGCAAAGCTAAACAGAAATGCAGGGTGCCGAATTAAGCAGCAGGTGATGAAAGACAAGGTATTAATAAGATGGCGGTGGGCCTTGCACCAAAGACATTCCTGCAGCTGTCCCTTTTGGGGCTGTGCCAGCAAGCAGTGGGCGCACAAGGTGACAGATGAGGCAGTGTGGCAATGCAAAGCAGGCAACAGTCAAGTGTGAAGAAGCACAATGCAGTTATTCACTATTGTGTCGGAGAGTGCGAGCCGCGCAAGAAGACACGGCAAACAATCTCAGACATATGGGGCTTTGCATGAAAATTGAGGAAGAGAGAATAGCAAGAAAGAAGCACATCCACTTGGCAGCTGGTCACTGCATGAAAACCGATTAATAGCCAAAGAGGTTTCTGTTGTTTTCTGGTAAACGACTCAAAAAACAGCAGAAAAGATAATCCAGAGTTTGTTAAATGGTGCAGCAGATGAGAGGACAAAAATCCAACCGCTACCCCCCACCTAAGTGATGATAAATGAGATTATCCTTAAATGCAGTTCAGTTAATTAGCAGGAAGAAGTACACTAGCTGCCTTTCCCTTACAAATGGCAAACATCAAAAGAAAGGTTCTCTCTTTTTTTCCTGAACAAGCTTTCATTGTTTAAATGTACTTAATAGTCTTGTTAGGCTGCCATTGACAGATCTGCTGCGTGTATGAGAAAAATGAAGGTTTAACCAGTGGGGGTGTTTGACTCAGCTATGGTGTGGTATGGCTGGTCTGGAATGAGAAGTCCTCAATTATCGAACCCCATCCTGATGTCTTAGAAAAAAAAAAAAAAAACTTATACAAATAGTATCTGGCAGGACAATGGGTTTGATCTGAAATTGGCAAAAAAATATAATAAAGTGATGGATTCACTATAATGAGAAGACAGATTGGGCTCAGCAAAGGCACTCAGCCATATATAAAGGTAAAGGCTTTAATGGGTGGTGCAGCGATTAGCACTGCAGCTTCACAGTTCCAGAATCCTGGACTGGCCCCTCGACCCGATTCCAGTTTGTGTTTAGTTCTCTTAGTGTGTGCTTGCATTTTCGTACATGTAATCCGTAATCCTGTCATGTCACAAACACGTGCATACTGCTGACTCTGAATTAATCTGTGTGACAGTGGAGGTGAGCTCCGCACCAAACTGATAACTGACTTGAACTCAGTGCCGAAACTGGAATGAGTGGGTTTGGAAAATGGGATGTGCAGATGGAGACATCAGAATCACAACCTGAATTCACTTTCATTGGCCAGGTACACTAATGTATTGATAGTATTGCTGCAACGTAAGAGGTTAACACAGAAAACAAAATAATAAGAAGATACAGTATAAAATATGAGGCAGCATACAAGGACAGTAAAAATAGATAGGATTAAGATGTCCAGCCAGTATAGTGTGCAGGTATACAGAGATACTGAGTAGAAGTTCAGACCTGATTAGTCAGAATAACTGTAATTGGAATAAAATGGTTTAGGTGACACATTGGTTTAGCATTCACTGTACAAAGACGGTTGCTGGAGTGCAGTCTTTGAAACAAGTGATGCACTGGGCAAGTCAGATTAGCAATGATCTTTGTGGCCTACTTCCTCACCCTGAACTCAGCTAGGACTTGAATGTGAGGTTAAGTTACAGCCTATGATCTTTTCACATACTCTGATGATGCATTGCAGATTGGCCTTAGCCTGAACACAGGCAGCAACAAACCAGACAGTTATAGATGAGGTTAGAATGGACTCGATGATGGCTCTGTAGAACTGGACCAATATTGCTGAGGGGAGATTGAATTTCCTCAGCTGACACAAAAAGAACATTCGCTGATGAGCTTTCTTGAGTGTTGATCAAAGGATGTTGAGTCTGAACAGTTGGAGATACTTGTACTCTCTGGCAGGGAGCCAGTAAGATATTTAGGGAATGAGCACAGGAGAGAGAGCAAAGTCACAAAAACAAAGGTCAAAACCAGAAGGCTAAATAGATAATCAAAATAGAAGGGAAGATCAAACATGACACTCACAGAAAAATGGAATGATCGGAAACCAAAATAAGCAGAGAGAAAGAGTCATAAACTAAGGTAGCATACTACCCAAATCACAGAGAGGAGGATACTTACTAGAAGAATAAGGAGTATATCCCACAAGTTCCAATCGCAGAAGTTGAAAAATGGCACTAAGAATGGGGAAAGCTCAGGAAAAATTAACAAAAAACCTCAGATCATAACAGAAAAGCACAACAATAGTGTTGCTTTTGTATGTGTCCAGCAATTAGCTTCTATGTATTAAAACATGTGAATTATAACTTTTTAGTATTTATTGTTTACAGTATAGGGTACTAGCTGTGTCTCAGACAGGTTGAAATCCAAGTAATCAACATGAACCTCAGTGTTAACATTTGCAGCACACAATCTATTGGAAATGCATTGTGTAATGCAAGTGAAAATAAAATACATTGCATTTGTTATTCTAACAGATTCATTATTTGAACCATCTGCTGGAATGACAAATGCAATGCACATGCCTCTGTTATATCCCATTTGCTACGGGATTCGTAAAAGCAGGGTTAATATTTGTGATGCACCAACTGTTGGAATGACAGAGATATAGTTACTGAATGAACATATAGACAAACAGACACTTATTTTTTATCAAGGTGGATGTGATTTCAGAACTAACTCAAAATTGATGCCAAAAATCTCAGTATGAAGTACAGTGGAACCTTGGTTTGCGAGTAACTTGTTTTACGAGTGTTTTGCAAGACGAGCTAGAATTTGTAGTAAATTTTGACTTGATAAACAAGCGAGGTCTTGCAATACGAGTAGTATGTATACGCTTTGTCTGCTGAGCGTCATATGATCACAACTGAGCTGATGGTTCGTCTCTCTCTTTCTCACTGTGGGATTGTGGGCAATCATCTCCCATTCTCCGTCTGAGTCGGCGTGCCTCACTCATATAGTCAACATCCATATGAGCGTATACTGTTTACTACAGCATTGTGACTGTGTGTGTGTGTGTGTGCGCGCACGCTGTGATGTGCGAGTCCCTGTCTTGCACCCCAAAACACGAAGCTGAGTCTCAGTACTTTAGCAACACCAGCTTTATTCAGCTTGAAACAGCAACAGCGCAGTTATTTATTGTAGCGGGATCTGCCACTTTCCTATACACAGACACAGCAGTCAGGCAGGGCCGTGGCCAAGTAGTACTGAGCCCTGCGCATTTATAATGTTCCTTGTATCAACCATCGACGGCAGGCGCTTATAGCATGTCCACGATCTTTTCGGATTCACTTTTACGGCGAACTGCTACAGCCCTGGGAGACTGCGTTTGCTTTGGGACGCTCTTCCGCGTGTCGTCCCGTTGGGTGGAATCCCACAAGACTTTAGAAACTCACTCACACCAGCCATGATTCTTTTCAAAGGTAAAGTGCAGGTAAATTTGTTTTATATATTTTTACTTTATATTTTGTATTAATCATTTTTATATGAATAGTTTTGGGTTGTGGAATGAATCATCTGAGTTTCCATTATTTCTTATGGGGAAATTCACTTTGATATACGAGTGCTTTGGACTGCGAGCACGTTTCCGGAACGAATTATGCTCGCAAACCGAGGTTCCACTGTATTATAGTCTCTTTTATCTTTAAATTTCTGATGTTGGAGAGCAATAATCCTTTGGGGATTCATCGTCAACTAGTCAATATGTACCATTACCAGCCATCATCCTATGTCACAGTCCAAAGATAAGTTACAGAACTCTATTGCGGCAGAACATGTCTTTTGAAGATGACCCAAGGTGTGACCAATTTTTGACATTCACAACATATGAAAATGTTGCTACCATGTAGCAAATCAGAGAATTACATGAAGATGGCATGTGGGATAGCAGACACCTTAGAAGTAGGCCCTAGGAGTCATAGTGGACTCATCACTATCTACATCCAGACAGTGTCCAGAAGCCATCAAAAAATCTAACAGAATGTTGGGTTTAATATCACGAGGTGTGGAGTACAAGTCAAGGAAGGTTAGGGTTAAGTTTTATAGCATACTAGTGAGGCCTCACCTGCAGCACTGTGTTCACCTTTAGTCTCCATATTACAAGAAAAGACACAGCAGCGCTAGAGAAAGTCCAGGAGAGTGACTAGACTAGGAAGGATGACCTATGAGAAGAGACTGAAGGAGCTGATACTTTTCAGTTTAAGCAAACAGAGGTTAACAGGGAAGATGATCATAGTGTTCAAAATTATGAAAGGAATTAGTACAGCAGATTCCAGTTGTTCCTTTAAAATAAATTCTGCAACAAGAACCTGGGAACACAGCTGGAAGCTTGTTAAGGGTACATTTCACACAAATGTTAGAAAGTTCTTCACACAAAGAACCATAGACACATGTAGTTAATTACCAGATAGTGAGGTGAAAATTAAGACTTTAGGGACCTCCAAATCTTGATATGATGTTATTTTGGGCCATCTAGATGAATAGAATGGGCAAGCTTATTGGGCTGAATGGCCTACAATATTTCAAATATTTCTAATGTTCCACTATAGGGAATAGCTATGGATCAACTGACTGCATTCTTCATGAGCCAATTAAACCTGAGCAAGTGAACTCTCTAGCACACAATATTAGATTGGACAACTTCCCATTCATCATCGCAGAGCAGTTTAAGTACCTTGGGGTAAACATCACTAGTAAATATAAACCTCTTTTTCAACAAAATTTTGCAGTCTACATGGAAAAACTTAAACAAGACGTGCATAAATGGTATACCGTCTATCTCATTTTAGCAGGGAAAATCAACATTGTCAAGATGAATATCCTTCCCAAGCTTCCTTTTCTATTTCAAAGCATCCCCATATACATTAATGTTTTTTTTAAGAAATTAGATTCAATTATAACCTAATTTATTTGGAATTCGTAACAGCCACACATGCAAAGGGTGACCATACAACAACCTAAACAGAAGGTGGCATGGCACTGCCTAACTTTCAATTTTATTATAAGGTGGCAAATATGCGAGCTATAAAAACCTGGACATGGACACATATTGATGAACACCCACAAGCCTGGTCCTCAATAGAAATAAAATTCTGCAGTACTTCTTTATATTCCTTGCTTCATACCCCAGTAAATATATGTTATCGTTAATATACTAACAACCCAATGGTACTTCATTCAATCAGAATATGGAACCAATGTAGGAAGCACTTCAAGAGAAGCTTTTGTTTGTGGCACCTCTACATGATGACCACCTGATTCCATTTTTTAATGTTTGGAAAACGTATAGAGATTAAATCATTAGAGAACTGTATGTAGATAACATGTTCACATCCTACGAACAACTACACTTCAAATTTAACTTCCCATCAACACAATTTTTCCACTACTTTCAAATGAGAAACTTTGCTAAACATTGTAATGCTCACTTCCCACCTATTTTAATTCCAGAAGAAATATTGATCAGTCTTGAAGACTCAGACAGTATTTCTATAATATATAAAAATATTTTAAAGTCCCTTTCTTTCAAAGATCCCAGAGTACCGTGGAAAAAGGATCTCTTAGTCAACATTTCAGAAAAGGAGTGGAAGGTAGCCATGCACAGAAGTCACTCGAGCTCCATACATGCAAATCATTCAGTTATTCAACTAAAAATCTTTTATCGAACACATCTATCACATTTAATATTGTTCAAAATGTTTCCAGGGCAAGATCCATATGTTTTGGAGGTGCACCAAATTAACATCATTCTGGACAAAAATCTTTGCATGCCTAATCAGACAGTCTTGGTGTCACAATCCTTCCTAATCCACTAACTGCTGTGTTTGGTGGACTCCCAGATGGGCTTAAAGTGGAGAAGGACAAACAAACTGTGATTGCCTTTACTACACTATTGGCACGCAGACTTATCTTCCTCAACTAGAAGAATCCCACCCCACCTCTTTTAAATCAGTGGGTAACTGATGTTATATACAATTTGAAATTGGAAAAAATCAAATTCTAAATTAGAGGATCTGTGCAGAACTTTTACAAAATATGGTAGGATCTAATCAGTAACATTTTAGAATAAGCATTTATATTGGGGAAAAGGACTCTCTTCTCTCTTTTCTACTTTTAGAGTTTTACTCTGGCTGTTGGCCTTCCTCTCTTTCTGTTGGGTGGGGGTTGAATTTAGTTTTGTTAAGCTTGACTTGATTGTATGGAATGTGACTTGCTTTTAATAAAATCAATAAATCAATCAATAAATAAACAAATAAAGATGACGTACACATTGAATATTGACTCCTGACATGAAACATCACCACCCCTGATATTCCAAGCAGAATCTCGAACTAATAAATTCAGACTGGGTGAAATTCTGAAAAAGTTTTGCAACTGGGATGAAACTTATAGTAGACACATCACTGTGACCTCACATCAGAACAACAATCCAAACAAATGGAAGCATTGTGATTATACAACAGCAAAAAAAAAAAAAATTCATAATGTAAGCCAGTGTCACTAAGAGCATGTGAACAATTTGTTATGATGCTGAGATTGTAGTCCATATTGTTTGCATGCCTCAGATGCTCCACATAATATTTTGCTGATTTCCTAATTTATCTGCAGGCAATAAGGGAAGACGATAGGAATGTGGTCAACTGTGCCTTCTTTTGTTTCACGACAATTACATCTGTCATACTTGTATGGATTGCAAAGTCTGCTTATGTGAATATGTAGTATTTTGTGATAAAATGTATAATGGATATGTTGTGTTTTGCTGAAAAACCTAACAAAAATCTTATATTTATTCTGAGAACATTTTACAAAATGGGACATCTTATTACCAATTTAGTAAACACCATAAAGTTGATGTTATCAGTATTCGCAACTGCATTTAGTCACAACAGAATACAACATTTTTCACAGTTTGCTCAGTTTCTCAGTAAAATGGACATACCGTATAGCTTTTTGTGATGAACCTCTTCATGCTATTTAATCATAATTGTGTCAGTCAGGGGCTTACGTATAGTTTTACACCTCTAAATTCTACCTAGGTAGTGGGCAGAGGACAAGCTGGTTAGCAGAGTTTCTGGATTTTTGACAGTAACGGCGAGCAGGTTACTGACTAAATGCAGCCAAATCCTCTGTGTGTGTCAGATTCATCTTGCTCTCAGTTTGCTAGCATGTTCATTATGAGAGATGAAAAAACGAGTTATTGTGCATGGATCTGCTGGCACATTAGCTTTCCAGAACCTGTCTGTCAGGTTTCATTTTTGCGTTCTTGACATTGAATTCAACCACGCATAATTGGCTGTATTTAGAGTGACAGAGCTGCCCAGTAAAATGTAAATTTAAAAATTTTAGGAAGGATGCTTGATATAGATGGAAAATGAATATGCTAATTTTATTAACTGTCTCTTCTATACACATTGAACTTAATTTTGGTTTGTGGTAAATTCTCAAAAAGTGCTTGAAAATTGGACTTTTTAAATCTCATTTTCAGTGCCATACTTGCAAACGTTAGAAGTTGCAAATTGCATGCTGTAAGAGGCAAATCTTTTAAGTTAATAATAATAGTAAATATTCCTAAGTGTTTACTTAATTTTATTTGAATGTAGGTTTTACATAGATAACAGAAAATTCTATTTATCCCCATAAGCTAATAATTTAATGGAATGTTCTTAATGCTCTGTTAAATTTCTCTAGTTAAATAACAGAATGACCTCAGATTGTAGTTAGACAGCCAGAAAGAAACATGAAATATTAGACAGAGGGATACCAGGCATCTTGGGACCTTAAACCATCTTGGCCAGGAGGCCAGGGTAGTGCAAGTACAACGGGAGACTGCTTACAAAGACTATATGCTCCCCGGACACTGCAGGTGGCAGTCTTTCTGGACAACGGGACCAACTTGATTCCCCGCAGGGCTGGCTGGGATTTGTAGTCCCTAGAATGATGCAGCACTGCAGTACTCCGTCAGTGTCACCAGGGGGAGCTGCAGGGACAGATCATTCCCACTTCAGGGAACCTCAGCCTGACCTGGAAGTACCTCCTGCCGGTAGTCTCGTAACACCGGACATACTACTTGGTCAAGCATAAAAGGAGCCACTCCATCACCTCCAGTCGGAGGCAAGGGGCAGTGGACAACATTCGTCTGGAGAGAGAGAATGAGAGAGCGAAGGAAAGAAAGAAAAGAAATGTGGAGAAAGGAGAATTGTATTGGGGCAATCTGTGTACAGAGGTTGGTTAAAAATAAACCATTATTTGAACCTAAACTTATATTGGTGTCGGTGTGCTGAAGGTTTTGGGGCTCAGTGGTGCCACTTTTCTGACCATATATATGTTTTTCAAACGCAGGTCCAAGTGTATGTGATAATGGATAGAAACTTTAAGAAGTGTAACCTAGACACTTATGCCTTAAACGGAACATTATAGACAAGAACATTTTTTGGTTTTGTTTGTGTATTGTCAACTTTTTTCTTTATTCTTACTGTGAACTGTTTGCTTTCAATTTTACTAAAACTTTTAAAATGAAGACACTTGGACCGAGGAATTCTTTTTTGCACAACGTGTGGAAAGATCAGCCCTCGACACAGATAGACACACAGAAGTCCAAAACACACACACATTTATTTTCTTCCTTTAGCACAATGCACACAGTGCACAAACCCCACAATGCTCTGTCATTTTTCGTTTCTTTATTCTTCTGCTGCCTCCTCTCCTCTCCTCGCAAGCTCCGTACTCTGCTACCCAAATCCGGCTCCTCGAATGGAGTGAGGTGGCCTCTTTTATAATGCACCTGGATGTTCTCCAGGTGCTCCCTGACGCTCTTTTTGCAGCACTTCCTGGTGTGGCAGATGTGCTGCAGTCCAAGGCTATGGGATTGTCCAAGTGCCCTCTGGCGGTAGCCATGGTCCCCAACAGGACTGAGCTCCTAAGCTCCAGTCCTCTGGCCCCAATGCAAACCAGGTGGAGGTATTATCTCATGCCCCGGGGGAGGTGTTATCTCTCTCCTGGTCCTTCCAGGCGTCCCGGTGGGGCAAGGTTCCCGGTCGTCTGCCACAAACATTATAACACTAACTGCTGGAATGCTTTTCTATTAGCTGTATTTTGAACTACAGTATTTGGAAACCCTCGACAAAAGCAACTACACACGCTAATCAACAAAAGACGCCAACAGGCAATAATAGAATGTTCTGAGGGGCTTGGCGTGTTCAGATGACCATATGAAATTATCGGCGGTCAGGGCTGCCTCCCCTCAGTTCTTAGTCACTGTCTGTGTGGAGTTTGCATGTTCTCCGGGTGTCTGTGTGGTTTGACTTTGAGTCCACTGGTTTTCCTTCCACTTCCTAAAGACCCGCAGAATAGGTTTGCTGACAGCACTGAATTGGTATCGTGTGAGTGACCGAAGGTGTAACTTTTCCAGGGTTGGTTCCTTCACTGTGTTTGAAGCTGCCAGGACAGTCTCCAGCCTCTGCATATTTGAATTTGACAAACCAGGCACATGTCATGGATGAATATAATTAGTCACAGTTGAAAATGACTAAGTAGAAGTCCCACTTTTACATGATGTACTCAAAGGTGCCCATTTCAGTTTTATTAAATGAGCTGCTTTCTGTCTTTGGGAGGAATATGGAAACTTTTCCCAGTTACCAGGTCTGAACGTAAGACCCAAGTGTTCTTAGTATTCCATAGTCCTCATCATGAAATGATCCACTGAAATTCAGGTAGTCGCAGCATTTAAGGCCAAATTCATAATAATAATAATAATAATTATAATAATACAACAAAATTATTTTTTTACTTTTACTGGTTTTTGTTTTGACTTGGAGACTTGGAGCCTTGGAGATCAATTCCTAAGTATGTGCAGTGGATTCAGAAAGTATTTGGGTCCCTTGACTTTCAGCACACTTTATTGATTTTGTAGATTTAATTTTAAATGGATACATTTGCCATTTTTTGGCAATCAAGTCACACTCAATAACCCATGACAAACTGATAACTTACAGACAGGTTTGCAAATTTATTAAAAATCCAACAGTGAATTCTTTTCTTTACAGTATGTAGGCATTCAGACCCTTTGCTGTCGCATTCCCGATTGCAGTCAAGTGCATCCTGTTAGCTTTAATTCACCTTGAGATGTGTCTAGAACTTGATTGGAGTCCACCTGTGACAAACTGAATCGATTGGACATTGTTTAGAAAAGCACAAACTCTGCGTATATAAAGACGAACAATTCACACTGTATGTCAGGTCAAAAACCAAGCATTGAAGTCCTCAGAACTCTCTATAGGTCTCTGCTTTAAAATTGTGGTGAAGCAGCAATCAGGGCAAGGATATAAAGCCATGTCCAAAGCTTTGAGTGTCCCCTCCCCAGGAGAACAGTGGTCTTAGTAATTGTGAAATGGAAGAAGTTTGGAACCACCAGGAATCTTCCTAGAGTTGGCTGACCATTTAAACTGAGTAACCGGGCAAGGAGGGCCTTGGTTAGGGAGGTGACCAAGAACACTAATGGTTACTCTAACAGAGATGCAGAAGTCTTCTTCTGAGATGGAGAACCTGTCAAGAAGACAACCACCCCAAAAGCATTCCATCAATCAGGTGTTTATGGTAGAGTAGCTAGATGACAAAAATGTATATGACAGCATGCATGGAGTTCTCCAAATGAGACAAAAGTTGAACTCTTTCAGTAGAACTCCATGCACATTGTATAGTAAAGACCTGGCACAGCTCATCCCCTGTGGTGAAGCATGGGAGTGGCAGCATCATCTTATGGAAATGTTTCTCAGTGACAGGGACAAGGAGACTGACCAGAACTGAGCAAAGGATGAATGGAGCTAAATACAGAGATGTCCTTGGAAAAAGCAAATTAGCTCCAGGGTGCATGTAATCTCATACTGTGGCAATGGCCAGCTTTCAGCACAACACAAGGCATACAGCCGAGAGAACACTGGAGTGTCTTCAGGACTAGTCTCTGAATTGTCTCTGAATGGCCCACCCAAAGCCCAGACTGAAACCTCCATAAAACATTTGTGAAGAGAACCTGAAAATGGCAGCTTACATACACTTCCCATCCAGTCTAATGGAACATGAGAGGATCTGCAGAGAAGAATGAGGTCTAAGTCCCGATGTCTAAGTTTAGTAGAAATTTACTCAAGAAGACTCAAAACTCTAATTGCTGCCAAAAGTGCTTCAACAAAGTTCTGAAATAAGGGTCTGAATATGAACTGCATATGAAGAATCTGAAATAAATTTGTCCTTTCTGAGAGCACATTTTCACTTTACTATTATGGGTTATTGAATTTAGATTGATGGTAAAAAAATGAGATATCAATCCATTTAAAATTAAATCTACATCACAATAAAGTGAACAGAAAGGGGGTCTATCTATCTATCTATCTATCTATCTATCTATCTATCTATCTATCTATCTATCTATCTATCTATCTATCTATCTATCTATCTATCTATCTATCTATCTATCTATCCTGATTCTTTACTCAGATTCGTTTTTCGTGGTGTTTGCTCATTCTCATTACTTTCATGAATATAAATCATTTCCCTCAGAGTTAAAGGACGTTTGACTGAAGAGTTTAGATAGATAGATAGATAGATAGATAGATAGATAGATAGATAGATAGATAGATAGATAGATAGATAGATAGATAGATAGATAGATAGATAGATAGATAGATAGATAGATAGATACTTTATTAATCCCAAGGGGAAATTCACATTTTTTGTTTTTTGAGAGTTTTTGGCTCTCTGTCCAGGTGGGCTTCCCAACTTGTGCCCATTTGGCTTCCCTATGTGCCAACTACGTATAAGCAGTTCAATAAATATATGTTGCAACTGAAATCCACAGAGGTGAGCTCAAGGCCAAGAAAATAGCATTAAAAGTGGACTAAATTTTCCCTTAACTTAAATTTAAGCTTCTCTGGATGTTTTTAAGACATAGCTCATCCTTTGTTTGGAATTATTGTTAAAGCAGAAGTAAAATTGCTCTTCAGGGTTCTTATCTGTATTTACAGTTAAAAATAAATGTTTTAAATTTGGTATGTTTTAAATTTCTCCATACTTAAAAGTACAACAGTCAAGAAAGTGCTGAGAATCCCCCCGGATGAATGATAGACTGTGATGTTTTCATTTTGTCACCTTGCCTTTGGTTACAATCTGGTGCTGTTAGCTGCAGCCTCTGTTGAGCACTTCTTTCACTTTCCTGGCCCAGGTGCCCAGCTGCTAGCTACCAACGCTCACAGCTCATGGCTGCTTATATGCTGTGGGTCACTCACCTTCATTTTTTTGGGCCTGGCATCATCTTCAGTATCGCACTCTCCTCAGGTGCTCATTGAGCTTCTGCCAGCGGTACTTCCACCTGAACACACAAAGAACAGAGCGGTTGGCGAGCGTGATTATATCCTTGTGCTTTGAAACTGAAAACTCTGTTTCTCGTCGCTGACAAAGTCTTGGCTCCGCAGGGGTGCCCTGCAGCTGTACAATTCAGAGCCAGCGAACAAGAATGGAATACAGAAAGGCCCTGCTTTGTTTTAACTCCATTAGGAGACAGAAGGCAGCCAGGTGACTGTAACTTTTTTGGCATTCTTGTGTGTCCATTTCATGCTTCCCGCCTCCTAAAACGGCTTCTCTGCCCTGAATTAGAGGCCCTTTTGTTTTCTGTTATTTGACAGAGGAGATACAGCAGGAGTGAAGAAAAGCCACCTCCAGAAAATATCATTTTGTCTTGTTTTTAATCAAAGCCCATCTGCTCTTTTAGAGGAGACTTCATTTACTAATTCACTTACAGAGACACCATCTGGTCCTGGAAGTCTGAACCTCTGTAATCTCTCTTTGCCTTGTTTTCATACTTTTGATATTTTTTTTGTCTATTTGTTGTCCATTTTTGAGACTGCTTATCATTTTCATTGAGCAGGACACATACTTTGTTAAAAAGAGACTGAAAGAGATGTAAATTGGACTTAAAAAGAAATCTAGAAAGCCTTTTAGATGAGTTTTCCTTAACTGTTCACTCTCTGAGTATGCAGTGAATGACAATTAAATTTGGAGACATCTCTCAATTATAAAAAAAAAATCTTAGAAGGTTGGAAGGAGACGAGATGTGATGTTCTCAGAGAGATACTTTCATGTCCCGCGAGACAAGTCTTTGTGCCAAGAGATTTAACCACGCCCGGGGCTGGAAATAAAAGACAAAGAGTAGATGACAAAGTAGAACGTCATGAAAAATTCAAAAACGTTGGTGTGATACGCATGCAGAGCAGGTTAGAAATAATGGAAGTATGAAAATTCGAAATGCTCAAATAATGGATAATAAAGATTGCATTAGCGCAAACAAATGGAAATTATTACTCGGTGAAATAACAGAACAGTGAAAAGAGATACACATTTCTTGTAGAGAGAAAGAAATGATATTCACTCATGGGCAGTTATACGTTGCATTGTCATGATGTAATTCCAAACACGGAATCAAAAATCAATGCGATATTGATGAAAAAATAAAAGTGAAAAGAGATTGAATATATGAACATAGGTGATATGGCAGAAGTGCGTCACGCGAGATGTAGATCACGCGGCACGGCAGCAGCAGCAAGCCAGCAACTGATTGAGAAAAGAGGAGGTAAAAAAAAACTGCATTTGTTTCCCATTGTATCACTGTTTAAAAGGGGTTTTCGGAGGAGGCCCCCTCTTCACAATGTGAGTGGCAGAGACGTGAAATGGCTGGAACGTAGCACAGGCCGGGTTGGGTGGTGGGTTGTTGGCGAGCAAAGCGAGCAAGGGGCAAAGCCCCTTAGTAAATATAAATGAATGAATTGGACAGTTGAGCATTGTGAGCCCTGCTCCCTCACGGTAGCCTGCTGACTCCCTGTCTGTTGAGTTTACATGATCTGTCCTCGTCTAGGTGGGGTTTCTTTCCAGCTTAAGTGCATAACATACACACTCACTGGGTAAATTATTAGGAACACTATGCCAGTATTGGGTAGGGCCTTGTTTTGTTCTCAAAACAGCCTCAATTGCATGGATTCCACAAAATGTTGGAAACATTGCTTTGAGATTCTAGTCCATGTTGACATGACTGCATCACACAATTTCTGCAGATTTGTCAGCTGCACATTTATTTGGGGGCGGCATGGTGACGCAGTGGTCAGGAGACCTGGGTTCACTTCCCAGGTCCTCCCTGCGTGGAGTTTGCATGTTTTCCCCATGTCTGTGTGGGTTTCCTCCAGGTGCTCCAGTTTCATCCCACAGTCCAAAGACATGCAGGTTAGGTGTATTGGCGATACTAAAACTGTCCCTAGTGTGTGCTTGGTGTGTAGGTGTTTGTGCCCTACGGTGGACTGGCGCCCTCCCTGGGATTTGTTTCCTGCCTTGCACCCTGTGTTGGCTGGGATTGGCTCCAGCCGACCCCCATGGCCCTGTGTTAGGATATAGCGAGTTGGACAATGACTGACTGATTTATTCGGCAGATCTCTCATTCTAGCACATATCCAGTGACTCAGAAGGCTACTGAAGAACACTGAACTAAGTGTTATGTTCATGTAACCATTTTGAGATCACTTTTGCTTTGTGATGGGGTGTATTATCATGCTGGAAGTGGCCATTAGAAGATGCGTGAATTGTAGCCATGAAGGGATGCACATGGTCAGCATCAATACTCAAACAGGTTGTGGCATTCACACAATGACTGATCTGTGTTAATATGCCCAAAATGTGCAAAGAAAACATTGACCTCACTATTACAGCACCACCAACCTGGACTGTTGACACAAGGCAGGCTGGGAGCATTGATCCATGCTGTTGGTGCCAAATTCTAATCCTACCATCTGCGTCCCTGCAGACCAGCCTTCAGCTGTGTAGGTTTGGTAAGCCTGTGCTCACTGTAACCTCTGCTTTCTGTCCTTGGCTGACAAGAGTGGAACCCGACGTGGTCTTCTGCTGCTGCAGCCCATCCGCCTCAAGGTTTGACATGTTGTGAATTCTGTTTTTTCTGCTCAGAGTGGTTATTTGAGTTACTGTAGCCTTGCTGCCAGCTTGTATCAGTCTGGCCATTCTCCTCTGCCCTCACTCATCAATGAGGCGTTTCCATACAGAGTTGTTGCTAACTGGATGTTTTTTTTTTTTTTTTTACTGTCTCATTTACAAAGTATAAGGAACGTATTGGAATCGTCCAAAAATTCTATTTTGAGATTTTGATGAATCTCAACGGTTTAGACCTCCCTGAGTCCAAATATTCAGTTTTTGGAATTATGTCTGTGAGTCTGTGTGTGTGTGTATGTCAACATAATAACTTCAGTAGGCTTTCACTTAGGTCAACCAAATTTTGCATATAAGTATTAGGTACAAAATGTAGATTTCTATCAACTTTTGGGCTATTTCCGCTAACCGGAAGTGGAACTTTACCTGAACCGTTTCCCCAAAAATATTAAAAATTTGACAATTTCACATCATATCATGGTAAAGCACCACATTCTAAGCATTTTTTGTCGCTTTACATTTTTTCAAAAAACGACTAGTTTTCAAGATAATCACAATTTTCCGTTTGATATCCAGATGGTAATACATATTTGAGAAGATTTTTTGCTTTACAGAAACAAAATTTTCTATACAAGTGTTACATTACACACATTACCAAAGTCGCCTGCAACTTTTGACCCACTTCTGCTTACTGGAAGTGGTAATATACCTGAATTGTTTGCCTAAATGAAGTTATCATGACAATTTTTTTATTCATGCAGCTGCAGAGTCTGATTTATTCACCTTTATTTTTACAATATTTGTTCAATATATTATTAATTTGATTTGATTTGTTGTTGATGGTTCTGTAATGTACATAATATAAAAATATAATCATTGTCTTGCAGTTTACTGCTCAAATATCCATCCCTATATCTGAGCATACGAGAAAGTCTAGGGCGGACCACTCCCGATTTTTTTTTTTTGAGTTTTTTCACCATTCTGAGTAAATTCTAGAGACTGTCGTGCATGAAAATCCCAGATCAGAAGTTAAAGAAATAATCCAACCTGTTTGTCTGTCTGTCTGTCCAAGTCTGGCACCAACAATCATGCCATGGTTGAAATCACTGAGATATGAACATTAACTGAAATTCCTGACCTGTATCTGCATGGCTTTATGCATTGCACTGCTGCCACATGATTGGCTGATTAGATAATGGCATGCATAAGCAGGTGTAAAGGTGTTCCTGATAATCTATCCAGTGACTTATTTATATACACCTAGTATTAAAGCATGCATTCTGCAAGCCATTTCATTTTTTTCTCATAGAATGGTTAACACAGTTATCATGACAGGACAGATGAGACCAGATTAACGTTTACATTCCCAGCCAAATAATTGCACAGGGATATGTCTAACATGTTAATTAATAAAGGACAATACAGAGAGGAGTGAAATGGTAACCGTTCTGTTGGTAAAGTAGTTAGTTTAAATTATGGAATGCAGGAGACAGCGATGGAGACAGCAAAGGAAGACAAAAAATGTTATTATGATTCCAGATAAATAAATGTGCATCCTGATCCATAAAAAAGGGCAGAAGTAAAGACTGAGCAGAGTTAATTTCTTTAAATGTTTAGATTAAACTTTTTTTCTTTGATAAGAGGTAATTTTATAATAATAAGCAAATAATATTTACGATCAAGATTAAAAAAATAAAAGGAAGACAGGTGGGCCCTGAACTGTTGTAGACGTTCTGTGTGATGTCAGATTTCAAGTTTGCTGACTGACTCTGAGAGCGAGCAGAGGAGAATGGAGAGAGCCCACGGGAACAACTTGAAGCACAGTGGAGGGCAAAATGCCAAGGGTTCTGTGGGCACCGATTGAAGTGGCAGATTGTCGTGTGGCAGACTCTGCAGAAGGGATTTTTAAAGGTGTCACTGACTTGCAGGCTGGCAGGCCATCATCCTCACTATTTTGTAACCCCTGTAGATTCAACTATCAAACTACCATGTGGACGTTGTACTGTTCAGTTGTGGTGAAGAAGGAGCTGAGCCAAAAGCTCTTGACTTATTGGTTAATCTGCACCTCTACCCTCACCTGTGCTCCTAAGTTTTGGGTAGTGACTGAAAGAAACACACTAGAGGCAGAAATGAGCTTGCTTAAAAGGGTATCTGGGCTCAGCCTTAGTGATATCTTGAGGATTGCAGACATTCGGGAGGAGTTCAAAGTAGAGCCGCTGCCCCTCTGCATACACAGGAGCCACCTGAGGTGGTTTGCACATCTGATTAGGATACCTTTCTTAACATCTCTTTGGGGAGGTGTTTTGGGCATGTCCAGCTGGGAGTGGATCTCAGGGCAGACACTGGGCACGCTGGAAAGACTATACTCCTCGGCTAGTATGGGAATGTCTCAGTATTCCTCCAGAGTAGTTGGAGGAGATGGTGGGGAAAAGGGATATCTGGGCTGCTTGGACTATTGCCCCTACAACTCAGACCCGAATAAGCGATAGAAAATGGGTGGATGTACTGTATGAATATAGAACCAGCTATCAAATGTGAACAGTACTGCAGTTTTCTCTCATTTTTCTATGATTAAATGAATTTTTCAGTGCGGTTGTATTTTTGTGGGCCTCGGGACCATTAGATCGACGCATTAGTGAAACCTACTTTTCCTTACCTAAATACATACAGCTTCTTTAGTCAGTCATTCAATGAGGACATGTAGTGCCCCATATACCCAAAACTGCATTATTAAATGGGGTCTTTGCATTTTGAACCCAAACTCTGTTTCACTTCACTGGGTTTAATTTTACAGCTATGCAGTCATAGAATTTTTTGTTAAAAAAAAATCATATAAAAAAATTAAAAAAGCAGATTAAATGGGAGTTTCTGAGTACTACATATATATATCACTAATAAAAAGTAATATTGCATGTAACTACAGGAAAGCTAATTGAGTTAAGTCAAAATAGCCAAATGGCAGTGAATAAAAGATTGGTTATAATGAAAGTCTGCCATCACTCTGGCCATATAGGCTAAGCAGTGCAGAAACCAGTAGATTGAACCCGAAATTCAGAAGAAAACTCAAGCCAACATTTAACTGAAAGATTTTTTGTAGTGGAAACATGAAGTCATTATAGCAGAAGTCGTTTCCCCATGAAATGCAATGACTCCTTAAAATTTCCAATCACTGAACCCAATGTGGGTACTCCCCAATCCTTAAAATATTCCATTCTCAAACCACTTAATCCTGCTGAAGATTACACTGGGAGAAAGACTCCGTCCCTGCAGCCCTGGGCTCATGTAGGAATTATATCACTTAACCTGAGCCAGTGTTAAATCACCAGAAGTGCACTTCTTTAGGGAGGGGTAAGAAATCCAGAGGAGGTAGAGAAATTCCCACACAGAGAGAACATGCAGATTCCATGTGGGATTGAAATAAACCCAAGGTGGTAGATTTGTGAGGTAGCAGTATCAACTCTGCAACGTACACACTCAGCGATGGACACGATGAAAGACTATTAATTAATTATTCATACGCTCACCCCCAAAAATAACAATAATAACCACTGTCAATTTCCATTTTAGATGAATTATACAAACCTGGAAACACTTGTTTGACACATTCCACCTATATCCAGACATCTTACTCCTGCATGGAGCAATCTACATACAGTATAAGGAAAATGTAATTTATCTTTAAAATGAATGAATCTTAACTTTCTATATTCCACTGGATGGACTGTATTTTCAAATGGGTTAATTTTCACTCTTTTGTTTATATCACTGTATGTTTTACTGCTTTATTCCTCTATTGTAATGCCTATATATGGAAACAAAATTTAATTAAAAATAAAAATAATTTTAAAAATGACTAAATATTTAGTTTAAAAGTCACCTATTAGACGTTATGGTTTTTGGAATGCCGTTAAATACTTGGGATCAACAGTATATAGTAACAGTGAGTGTGGCAGAGAGGTGAAGAAGAGAGTGCAGGCAGGGTGGAATGG